>NC_088900.1:684659-988072 GCF_037157495.1 Lathamus discolor
GTGCCTCTGCTTCTGCCTCCATTTCTGCCTCCTGCTCGACAAAGCCAGGGGAAGCTGGTACCGGTGCTTCCTCCTCCACTTCTGACACGGCAGCGACAGGTGCGCGGTGCTGCTCTTCCTCAGCAGCTCCAGCCAGGGTAGCAGGTGCTGGCTTGCTGTGCATGGGAATGGCTGGGGCAGGAGACACGCTCTGCAGGTCTCCGGTTGCCTCTCCTTCTTCACCCATGCCTACGCTGCTTTGGCTGCTGGATCTAGGCTGGATATCCACTCGCGGGTCTTGGTAGAGATCTGGGACGAGGGGGTTGACCCAGATGTTTCGTAATTTTAGGACTTTTACTTGGGACAGTATGTTCTCGATGTCCTCAACACACTGTCTCTCCTCCTTCGTGGCAGGAAGGCAGCTCCTCTTTGGCTGCTCTGAAGTCTTGATGTGGGGCAGCGTGGGCACATGCTGGGGAAACACCTTCTGGTGCTGCCACAGCAAGTTGCTGTTGAGGCTGCCCTTGCTGCCTGCTGCCAACCTTGCTGGCAGGGGCTCTGCTGCTTGCCCAGTGCTCCTCAGTGTGGGCTGAGTGGCTGGGGCCTTGCTGCTGCTGGCTGTCAGGAACGTGTCTCTTCTCATTTGTGTCCCTGCAGCTGTTGACTGCTGGCAGGGTCCCTGGCTCCCAGTGGTGTGCCTGCGCAGCACTGTGCTCATGCTCCCGGAGTTCTTTGTTGTGGGAGCAGAGCCTGTGGACCTGCGTAGAGCAGGCTGACAGGTCTCCAGCCATGTATGTCTGCTGCCGTAACTGGGGACGCGGCGCAGCTAGGCAGAAGCTGTTAGAAGCTGCTGTGGGTTGCTGCTTGAAGTGGCGATGGCCGAGTCGCTCACACTGGCAGAAGCTTCAGAGGCTGCTGGTGTTACAGGTGGCAGCCTGCAGCAGCTGCTGACTGCTCTCGCTGAGCGAGGCGGTGGCCGGGGTGCCATTGTCACCAGCGGTGGCAGACGGAGGGTCTGCTCCTGTTTCGACCCGCTGGTGCTGGGCAGCACCACTCGGTGCTCCAGGCTGCCCATCTGCAAAAGAAGCCGAGGAGAGAGGCTGTGTGACGGTGTCCATTGTGCCCACGTCCCAGCTGGCTGAGCTCTGGCCATTGGGCTCCCCTGCCAACCGCAGGGCAGGGCTCAGTCCCGCAGGTGGCTGCCTCCTGCTCCCAGAGCTGGCTGGGGAGAGGGCTGGCCACCCGCAGTCCATGGGCACTTCCCATAGCAACCCCCCACGCCCAGGCAGCCTGCGGGGGGCACGGCATGGGGGCTCAGCTTGCTCCCTCCTGCACCTCCCGCCTGCCCGTCAGCATTTCCTGGGGTCGGGAAGACATTTGGCCCCGTCTCCCTGGGGCTGCCTACCTGCGCTTGGCGGATGTCGACAGCCTGAAACCTCTCTGGGTAGGGCAGCCGTTGGAGCGTGATCCCATGGTGGGACGACGCCTGGCTCAGACTGCCCTGAGGCACTTCTTTGGGCTGCCTGTGGGCCACCTGCATGCAGGAAGAGGAGGAAAAGGTGTGTGAGGGTTAAGGCTTAGTGTTATGGTTTAGACCTCTGGTTAGGTTTAGGTTTAATGTTGGGCTAGGGTTAGGGTTTGGGTTTAGCGTTCGGTTTAGAGTTTAGTTTTAGGGTTGGGTTAGTGTTTGGTTTAGGGTTAGCGTTAGGTGTTCAGGTTAGAGTTAGGTTTACTCTTAGGGTTAAGGCTTAGGTTTAGAGTTATGGTTAGAGTTAGGGTTTAGGTTTAGGGTTTAACGTTAGGGGTTAGGGTTAGTGCTAGCGTTGGGTTTAGGTTTAGGGTTAGGGTTCACGTTAGGTTTAGGTTTTAGGGTTAGGGTTAGGATTATGGTTAGGGTTAGTGTTAGTGTTAGTTTTTGTAGTTGGAGGAAGGAATTGGTGTTGGTAGAAGGAGCTGGTTTTATTATTTGGAGGTTAGTGTTTGGAGTTTGATTTATTGGTTGGAGGTAGGATTTGGAGTTAGGAGGTGGAGGTTAGGGTCAGGGTTGAACACCTATACGTAAGGGTAGAAATCGTAACAACGTTCACATACAGTACTACACTCACATTTTTATAGTTGCACTGTAGGAAAGGCCCTTCCTGTTTGTTCTAGTTAGGGTTAGAATTAAGGCTTAGGGTTAATTTTAGAGTTAGGTTTAAGGCTTAGGGTTAGGGATAGGGTTAGGATTACGGTTAGAGTTATGGTTTTATTAGGGTCAGTGTAGGGTTAGGTTTAGGGTTAGGTTTACAGTTATGGTTAGGGTTAGAGTTAGGTTTAGGGTTAGGTTTAGGGGTTGGGGTTAGGTTTAAGCATTTGGGATATAGTAGGGTTAGGGTTAGGTTTAGGTTTTGGTTTAGGGTTAGGTTTAGGGGTTGGGGTTAGGGTTAAGCGGTATGGGTATAGATTTGTTAGGTTTAGAGTTAGGGTTAACATTAGCGTTAGGTTTACAGGTAGGTTTAGGTTTATCGTTACGTTTAGGGTTCGGTTTAGTGTAGGGTTAGCGTTAAGGCTTAATCTTAGTCTTAGCGTTTAGGGTTAGGTTTATGGTTAGGGTTTGGATTTGGAGGAAGGAGTTAGAGTTTTAGGAAGGATCTGGAGTTGGAGGAAGGAGTTCGAGTTAGGAGTTCAAAGTTTATATTTGGATCTGAAATTAGGAGTTGGGGGAAGGAGTCGGAGGGTAGGGTTATGGTTGAACACCTAGACTTAGGTTTAAAAATCATTGTAAGAAATTTTGCTTCATTACAGTGTAACGAAATGTAGTATTACACTTACTTTTTTTTGCAGTTACAGTTTATGAAAGGCTCTTCCCGTTTGTTCCAGTTATGGTTGGGGGTGGGCTTGGGTTTCATGATAAGGGTTAGTGTTAGGGTTTGGAGTTTGAGTAAGTAGTTGCAGTTGGAGTGTTAGTGTTACGGTTAGGGTTACGGTTAGGGTTACAGTTAGGTTTAGGGTTAGCGTTAGTGTTAGGCTTAGGTGTGGGACAGTACAAGGGCCAGAAGGAGTTAAATACTGATGAGCTTCAAGTCCATTTGAATTCAACATCAAAGGCACCCAATCCTGGCTGTCCTGTAGCAAAGGGAGTAGAGCATGAAGGCTTGGCCTCTGGTCCCACATACGATGAGCAGGGGCAGAAATCTGATGCTGGGCCTCTACTGCAGACAGTGAGATTTGGAACAGTGCCACCTGCATTGCTGTTGTTCCTCACTTTCCCACCTAAAACTCCATTTGAATCCATCCTGTCCGGTACCCCCTCTCGGCTGTCATGCATCAGAATGAGTAGAGCATGAATGTTTGGCCTCTGGTCCCACAGATGAAGACCCAGGACAGAAAGCTGGTGCTGAGCTTCTTCTGCAGACAGTGAGCTTTGCAACGGTGCCTCCTGCATTGCTGTCACTCCTTGCTTTCCCACGCAAAAGCTCTTTAGATTCTGACCTCTTAATTACCTGCTCTCAGCTGTCCTGCAGCAGAGTGAGTAGAGCACAGATGTTTGGCCCCTGCTCCAACAGCCGAAGAGCCAGGACAGAAAGCTGGTGCTGGGCCTTTTCTGCAGACAGTGAGCTTTGCAACAGTGCCAGCTGCATTGCTGACACTCCTCACTTTCCCACCTAAAAGTCCAATTGCGTGCAACCTCTCCAGTGCCTGCTCTTGGCTGTCCTGTAGCACAGTTAGAGAAGCACGTATGTTTGGCCTCTGCTCCCACAGACGAAGAGCCAAGACTGAAAGCTGCTGCTGAGCCTCCTCTGCAATGTGTGAGCTCCGCAGCGATGCCACCTGCATTGCTGTTACTCCTCACTTTCCCACCTAAAAGTCCATTTGCGTGCAAGGTCTGAGGCACCTGCTCTCGGCTGTCCAGCAGCACAGTGATCAGAGCACGAATGTTAGACTTCTGGTCCCACAGACTAAGACCCAGGACAGAAAGCTTCTGCTCTGCTTCTTCTGCAGACATTGAGCTCCACAGCGGTGCCAACACTCTTGCTGTCTCTCCTCTCTTTCCCTCTTTAAAGTCCAATTGTGGGCAACCTCTTTGGCATCCACTCTCATCTGTCCTGCAGCACAGTGAGCAGAGCACTAATGTTTGGCCTCTGCTCCCACAGAAGAAGACCCAAGACAGAAAGCTGCTGCTGTTCCTCTTCTGCAGACAGTGAGCTTCACAGTGGTGCCATCACCATTGCTGTTGCTCCTTGCTTTCCTATCTAAAAGTCTATCTGAGTCCAACCTCTCCTGCGCCCACTCTCCAGTGTCCTGCAGCAGAGTGAGTAGAGCACAAATGTTTGGCCTCTGCTACCACAGCTGAAGAGGCAAGACAGAAAGCTGCTTCCAGGCCACTTCTGCAGACAGTCAGCTTTGCAACGGTGCCACCCGCATTGCTGTCACTCCTCACTTTCCCACCTAAAACTCCATTTGAATCCAACCTCTGCGGTGCACACTCTCAGCTGTCCAGCAGCAGAGTGAGTAGAGCAGGAATGTGTGGCCTCTGCTTCCACAGACGAAGAGCCAGGAGGGAAAGCTGATGTTGGGCCTCTTTTACAGACAGTGAGCTTTGCAAAGGTGCCACCCGCATTGTTGTCACTCCTCGCTTTCCCACCCAGAAGTCCAATTATGTGCAACATCTCTGGCATCCTGCCTACCCTTAACTTTCCCATGGGCTGCTCCCAGCCAGGCAGCCTCAGCCTGTGCCATTGCAGGGGATTCTCCTGCAGGGACACCTGTGTCCGCTGCTCTTATGCGCAGGTTTTCCTGAGGGGTCTGCAGCCCCCCCCCATGCTGTCCCATCTTCCCACACCAGCACAACAGCTCCAGCCCTTGGGTTCCTCAAGAGCTCTTCCTGCTCCAAGGACAGAGCAGCCATCCCAGAGCTGGAGCAGCATGAAAGCTGATTTCATTCCCCTTCATTCCTGTTATGTGAGAACATATCACAGAGAATAAGTTGCTGTAGGATGGTTTATTTTACTCAAATACAGAGAGAGATCCCATTAACACAAATTCTGTGGATGTCATGGTTTAAGTCCAGCTGGCAACCTAGAACCATGCAGCCGCTCGGTCAGTCCCTCCTCTTTCTTGCCCCACTCCTGCAGGGATGGGGAGGAGAATCAAAAGAATGTAACTCCCACGGGCTGAGATAAGAACTGTCCAGTATCTAAGGTGTAAGACAAATCACTACTGCTGCCAGCAATAATCACAGAATAGTTAGGGTTGGAAAGGACCTCAAGATCATCTAGTCCCAACCCCCCTGCCATGGGCAGGGACACCTCACACTAAACCATCCCACCCAAGGCTCTGTCCAACCTGGCCTTGAACACTGCCAGGGATGGAGCATTCACAAGTTCCCTGGGCAACCGATTCCAGTGCCTCACCACTTCTTACAGTAAAGAACTTCCTCCTTATATCCAATCTAAACTTCCCCTGTGTAAGTTTTAACCCGTTACCCCTTGTCCTGTCACTACAATCCCTAATGAAGAGTCCCTCCCCAGCATTATTATAATAACAATGATAAGGGAAATAACAAGGGAAGAGAATACAACTGCTAACAACCTGCCAACTGATACCCAGCCTGACCGAGCAGTGATCTAGCCCTTCCGGGTAGCTGCCCCGGCTTATATACTGGGCATGACGTGCTGTGGTATGGAATACCTCTTTGGCTAGTTTGGGTCAGGTGTCCTGTCTCTGCTTCCTCCCGACTTCCCCTCCTCCCTGGCAGAGCATGAGGCTCAGAAAGTCCTTGGTCAGACTAAACATTACTGAGCAACAACTAAAAACATCGGTGTTATCAGTGCTGCTCCCAGGCTGAAAAGTCAAAAACACAGCACTGCACCAGGGACTAAGAAGGAGAAAAATGACTGCTACTGCTGAACCCAGGGCAGTATCCACCCCTTATTCCATACCATTCATGTCATGCTCAGATCCCACATTTTTTAATATACCATCACTCTTGTCTCATATATATATATAGATACACCCACAGAGAGAGAGAGAGCATTCCTTAGTGCGTGGACCACTCCCTATAAAGCTACTGAGTTCATCCAGTCCATGATGTTGGGCTCTATCTCCTGTAACAGTCTTTCAGAGCAGGAGAGAGAGTGTGATGTAGTCAGTCTGCCAGGCCTCCCCATATTTATATTTCAGCCGTCGTCCTCCATACCAGAGAGGCTTTAACTGCTTGGCTTGCTTAATTGCAGCATGTTTCAAACTCATGAATAACCTGGACAATAGTGTCCATTGCTAAGTCCACCCCTGATCATGAGTCCATCTCTATGTTGCATCTCTGCCCTGATGGCCTGAGGTGTCATGGGCCCACCAGGCTCAAAATACTTCACCCTCCCCTTCAGCAGTTTCTGCAACTTGTCACTGGTGACTCCATAGAGCTGCCTTCCATCTCCAATGCTTCTAAAGCACCAGAGGGGCCCACTGGAGTAGATACTTGCCCATACTATTCCACACACCCTGCCACTCATGACTGTCCAGCCTTGGGGAAAATATCTTGGTCTTCCTGTATCTTTGTCTAAACCTAGACAAGACCCAAACCTGACTCTGCTTAACTCTTGAAATCAGATGAAATGGTCGTGGGTAGAACACACTCTGTGTGTGTGCCAACATGCTGATCCCCATCGCAATCAGCAGGCAGGTCCCAAGGGTACCCAGAGGCCATTCAAACCCTTCAGAACCCTCAAATGATGCTGCTGTACTTGTCCCTGGGGCTGGTGCAGCTGCCGTGCCTGCCGGCTCTCCCACCACCAGCTTCTTTTTTCCTGGATGCAGCTCTTCCTCCTCTGCCTTGCTGGGAAATGCTGCCTGGGGTCCTGCATCCTCCTGGGGCTCGGCGGGCGGCTTCCGGGGGACGCGCTCGGCCGAGGGGCTCGGCTCCTCCGCGGGGCTCGGCTCCTCCGCCGCCTCCTCCCGCTGCTCAGCAGCCGCCTTCTCCCGCTGCTCAGCAGCCGCCTTCCTCCCGGGCTCGGGCCCCGCTCCCGCCGCCGCCTGGTCCCCGGGGCCGCTCTCCCGGGCCGCTTCGGCCGCCGCCGGCTCCCGGGGCCGCTCCCCCTCGGCTCCCCGCAGCCTCACAAAGACGGAGGCGAGGACAAGGGCCAGGGCGGTGAAGAGCAGCGGGACGGCCGGGTACAAGTCCACGGCCACGTCCATCTCTCCCGGCTGCTGGAGCCCAACCGTATTACAAGTCATTGCCACAAAGCACAGTGAAACAAAAACCTTAGCCCAAGCCCCACACTTGATAAACACTATCACAGCAAATACCGGCTCTAAGTAATGTACTACATTCTGAAACTGTGAGATCAAGAGAAACAACTTTGAGAGCCAATAAATCGGCATTGTGACGACTATTAATCTGATCATCTCTGTTGTTATCTCAAACCTTCGGGCCCCGTGTTGGGCGCCAAAAAGAACTGTCGTGGTTTAAACCGATTCACACAGCTCGTCCACTCACACACACCCCCCCCCCCCCTTCTTTCCCTCCCCCTACTCCCGGAGGGACGGAGAGGAGAATCGAAAAGAATGCAACTCCCACGGGTTGAGATAAGAACAGCCCAGTAACTAAGGTATAACACAAATCGCTACTGCTACCACCAATAATAATAATGATAAAGGAAATAACAAGAGGAAAGAATACAACACCTCAACATCAGCTGACTGATAACTCACCCCACTCCCCCCAGCCGAACACCCATCGATCCCTCATCCAACCCTGCAGTCCCTGCCCTTCCAGATAACTCTCAGTTACATCCTGGGCATGACGTGCTGTGGTATGGAATACCTCTTTGGCTAGCTTGGGTCAGGTGTCCTGTCTCTGCTTCCAGCTTTCCCTCTTCCCTGGCAGAGCATGAGGCTCACAAAGTCCTCGGCCTGACCAAACATTTAAGCAGCAACTGAAAACATCGGCATTATCAGCTCTCTTCCCAGGCCAAAAAATGAAAACACAGCACTGCACTAGGTACTAAGAAGGAGAAAAATGACTGCTACTGCTGAACCCAGGACATAGCCTTTCCAGGTAACTGCCACCATCCTGGGGTGTAACTGCCCCTACATCCTGGGCTTTGAAGTGTTGTGGTATGGAATACCTCTTTGGTCAGTTTGGGTCAGGTGTCCTGTCTCTGCTTCCTCCTGGCTTTCCCTCCTCCCTGACAGAGCATGATGCTCAGGAAGCCCTTGGTCAGAATAAACATTACTTAGCAACAACTAAAAACATCGGTGTTATCAGTGCTGTTCCCAGGCTGAAAAGTCAAAACCACAGCACTGCACCAGGTACTAAGAAGGACAAAAATGACTGCTACTGCTGAACCCAGGGCAGTATAGGACCCTATAAAAGGGCTCTAGCTTACTCCTCGAAGCAACTAGATGAAGTAAGCAAAGGATGGCCTGGATGCTTATGGACAGTAGCAGCTGTAGTCCTAAATATCCAGGAAGCTCAAAAACTTACTATGGGACACAAGATGACTGTCCTGGTATCACATACTGTATCTGTGCTACTGGAATAAAAAAGGGGGCACTGGCTGTCTCCCTCTCAGTTCCTTAAGTACCAAGCGATATTGGTAGAACCAAATGACATAGATACAGTCACTACTAATATTGTCAACCCAGCCTCCTTTCTCAGCAATGTCGCATCAATCAGGGAACCAGTAACTCATGGCTGCCTAGAAACCATCAAAACCACTTCCTCAAGCCGACCTGATTTAAAAGAACGCTTGCCAAGAACAGAAGCCTGGTTCACTGATGGAAGCAGCTTTGTCAAAAAGCGAGTCCAGAAAGCAGGCGGTTCTGTAACCACTACTCAGAGAACCACTGAAGCCCGAGCCTTCCCAGCAGGAACATCATTGCAAAAAGCTGAAGTTACTGCTCTAACAGGAGCACTAGGATTAGCCAATGGAAGAGACATTAATATTTGGACAGACTCAAAAGATGCGTTTGGAGTAGTTCACTACCATGGGGCTGTGTGGAAAGAGCGTGGGCTTTTAAGGTCCCATGGAAAACAAGTCAAGCACTCTGTGGAGATATTGAGGCTTCTTGAAGCTGTAAGATTGCTGAATCGAGTGGCAGTGATGCACTGCAGAGGACACCAAAGGGGTGGCACTGATCAGGAGAAAGGGAACCAACTGGCAGATTTAGAGGCAAAAAAGAGTGGCAAAAGAAGGAGAGGTAAACCTATTGGCCATAATAGCAGACAGAAAGATAGGAAGTATTAATTAATTCTGAAATTTCTTATTCAAAGGAAGATTTAAAACTAGCTCAGGATTTAAAGGCACAACTTCAAGATACAATGTATGTTCTTCCTGCAGGGCAAATAGTAGTGCCAGAACAAATATTATGGAAAATAGTTCAAGAAGAACGTAAGACACACTGGGGAGCAGACACCCTATATAATAGTTGAAGGAGACAAATAGTGGGATGTAACCTGTACATCACAGCAACACAAATAACAAAACAATGCAAACTCTGTCTCCATAATAACCCCCAGACTACTAGTAAACCCAATTTAGGGGCAATTGGGAAGGGCAACGTCCCTGGATAACAGCGGCAAATTGATTTCTCTGAATTACCCAGAAAAGAGGGGTACACATATCTTTTAGTACTAACAGATACCTTCTCTGGCTGGCCAGAAGCTTTTCCATCCTGGAGCAACAAGGCTCGACAAGGAACCAAGGTGCTCCTTAATGAAATAAACCCCAGATTTGGAGTGCCAGCAACCAGATCCTCAGATAGAGGTACTCATTTTTGTGCACAAATTGTACAGCCAATCAGTCAGATATTACAAATTGATTGGCAGTTACATAAGCCTTAATGACCACAGGTTAGTGAACAGGTAGAGAAAATGTATCATCTGACTAAACAACAATTAGCAAAGGTCTGTCAAGAAACTAATTTAAACTGGAGTCAAGCATTACCTCTAGCCTTGTTGCGAATAAGGGTTAAACCATGATTAAAAGAAAACCTAAGCCTTTTTGAAATGCTTTATGGATGTACAATATCAAGGGGAAGATTTAAATCAGGTGGCAGAAGGGTATGTGAGGGATTACATTATAGAATTAAGTAAACAACTGTTGAAAGTTAACAAACAGGTAATGGACACTTGATCAAGAGGTCCTGATCACCCATTACAGGATGCTAAGCTGGGAAACTGAATCTATACTGAATCATTCACAGAGCATTCAGTAGGTGAAGAGTGGAAAGGACCGTACCAGACACTCCTGACAACATACACTGCAGTGAAAGCTTACGGGATAACCACTTGCCTGCACTATTCCAAGATGAAGAAAGCCCCTGCGCCAGAAAAGTCTATCACAACATGGAAAGCACAGCTTATTGGAACCACTCCTGTGCGTGTATGGCAGTGACTGTATTTACCTTTGTAACTGGGAGAACTGCTGAGACTTCCAGGGTATGTAAAAAGCACTTTGATATAGAATACGATGACTCACTAGATTGGACCACTGCATACAATGGAAACATTGGACTGATTACACAGATGACAACAGTGAGGTCACGAAACCAGCATATATTCTCCTGACCAGAAATGGTCACACAACCACTTATAAAGAATGAGAAAAATGACAGCTTGCACCGATATTTATTGAAAGATGCTCCCAGCCTGTCACTCTGGCATGCCAATTTGAAATAAAATTGATTGCATGGCCAGTTATTATGGTAAATCTTTACGCGATACCCAGCCTAAATCCAGACTGTACCCTATCTGTATCTTGCATGAGTGCAGAGTGTTCCTACTCTTTTGTCCTGGGTTCAGCAGTAGCAGTAATTTTTCTCCTCCTTAGTACCTAGTGCAGTGCTGTGTTTTGGTTTTTTTTGGCCTGGGAACAGCGCTGATAACGCCGATGTTTTCAGTTGCTGCTCAAATGTTTGGTCTGGCCAAGGACGTTGTGAGCCTCATGCTCTGCCAGGGAGGAGGGGAGGCCGGGAGGAAGCAGGGACAGGACACCTGACCCAAACTGACCAAAGAGGTATTCCATACCACAGCACGGCATGCCCAGGATGTAACGGGTGGTTACTCGGAAGGGCAGGGACTGCAGGGTTGGACGAGGTATTGGTTGGTGCTCGGAGGGGGGAGTGGGGCGAGTTATCAGTCAGCTGGTGTTGAGGTGTTGTATTCTTTCCTCTTGTTATTTCCTTTAGCATTATTGGTGGTAGCAGTAGTGATTTGTGTGATACCTTAGTTACTAAACTGTTCTTATCTCAACCCATGGGAGTTGCATTCTTTCGATTCTCCTTCCCATCCCTCCAGGAGCAGGGGGAGGGCAAGAAGGGGGAGGAGTGAGTGGACGGGCTGTGTGGTTGGGTTTAAACCACGGCAGTTCTTTTAATATCCAGGAAGACGAGGCTTTATCTTGTGTAGGATATGTAGTAGAGAACCACAGACGGAGATGAGGCTCTAGGCAAATTAACATTAAAATACCACAAGATCAATCCTCTAAGAAATGTAAATCAAAACTTTCCTTACGGGGAAAGATGGAGGGGGGAATTTATTTACAACATACAGTTGGAGCCGATACTCAAGATAAGACCTGTGAGATACCTGTAAGACCTCACTGAGGGAAATACCCCACAACAATATCTGGTAAAAATAACACCCAGATTCTGATCTGTGTCCAAAGATATGGAAACATATCCTATCCTATTCTTGAAGGGGCCTAAAAACTATACCCCTGAGTTTACAATATCCCAAATAAGACCAGATCGAAATCAAATTTTAATTAACTGTTCTTATAGGGAAACTTGCCAACTTAGTCTTGCAGTGACCAAACCAAATACTCTAGCATTGAACTGGCAACAAGGACTTGATAGAATAACAATTAGGCTGAGACTGGAAGTCTCCGCACATACTACACCTACTCCCTTCTCCCCTACAGACCTCTCCCCTTTAGAATGTACAGTCAAATATCACAACCTCTCATTTGCAGAACCTCATGTGGCAAGGCAATCAAATGAACAAAAATTCATGCTAGACCCCAAATACTCTTTAAAGGAAGTGGTGGTAAAGCTACAAGCCGATATCTCAACCCTAAAATCAGAATGTAAATCTTTTACTAACCAAAGCCTTATAGGATGGGGGACCTGGATTCAGTCTAGAATACTAGACTTAGAAGAGATTTGATGGGACGGTTCGGATCAGGAATGGGAGTCTTAAACTCCACTGATTCAAGAAGTCTTAGGAAATAAATGAAATACAGTCACCTCAGAGTTAGGAAATCTAGAAATTCCACTCAGATCATCTCTCCTTACCATTGCTGAAACACAGCAGTTGGTAAGTGATCTGACAACAGGGTTAGCAGAACACACCTCCCAGCACCTATATCACGTTACTAACTTCCTAGGGAATTTGCAGGAAAAGTGCCCCTAGCCTTAAGCTGTAGTCAGTCACAACTTTGGTTACAGTCTGTTGCAGCGGTTATTATTAGGGAAGGAGAAACAGGACTTCTGCACAACAGGTACGAACAATTATTGCTAGAAATCATGCTACCACAAAGTTCAGGAAAACATAGTAAGCATGGTGGAAACTAGTAAATTTCATGTACAACCCGTTTCAAAGACAAATTACTGCTTTTGCATTGGCAATTGAGCATGCCAAAATATTAGACATATGCTCATTAGACATGTATTGTCTCTAGGGACCATACACCAGGATGTTGCAGTGAGACCGATGAGCCACCATGTATGGGCAAGATTTAACAATAGGACCCAAAACTGACAAACTGTAAGTACAGAGGCATGTACCTCACGAGAACAGTTAGGACTTATCTGTGAAAATCCTGTAACTGAAAATGAAGATCTCCATCTCGATACTGAGGATAGTACTTGCATTTTCTAAATGACCCCTGTCACTCATGCAAGATCCCAAGTGTATTATATTGGACAAGGATGTGCTTGTGTAAGAACCGTGTGTGAGAATGTAACAATTGATAGCTGTATTGAAGAAACAAATGCTACTAACTTTTGTGTGTGTAATCTTACCAAAATCATTGGATGCGATTTTAACTATACCATCCCTGTGACTACTAACCAACTAATACAAGATACCTATGTGCTATACCATGATATACCTGCCCTACAGACTGGAATGAAAATAGAAACGCTAAAGAAAATGTTCTATCACCCAGACCTCGAGAAGATGGTACAGAAGGCCAACGAAACTTCTCACCAAGCAATATGGGCTGTTAAACATAATGTAGAAGAAATCAAAGAAATCATCACCGACACCAAGAAAACTGGAGAGCACCACTGGGGGGAAGTTTTCTTGGTAGGGACAGAATGGCAATCTCCTACAGCAACTCAACTTTTGAAGATACTGGCCCACCCTGTGCTTGTGCTACTACTGACTACGGCTTTATTAACAATTGCTAATTTGTGGAGGTGGTGGAAAGTTTGTACGGTAGCTCAACAAGTGTGCATACTATGGACTGTGCAAAAGGAATTTGCTCAATTTTAAGGAAAACGGCGGAAATTGAGACCAAGCCATTAGGCGTTAGATGAACTAATTTGACATTTCAGCATGAGGATGACTTAGCGCCTAGACGTGAATGCTCACTCAACAGGGGGCCCCTCTGAGGGTGGGAACATGCCCTCTGATGAGGCATGATAAAAAATGCATTGGAATTCACGCCTGTAGACGCCTTGCATCTGCTTCTGGAAATTGCTTCTGAGCAGGGACAGCCCTTATGGCCCTACGCCACACCGAGCAACCCGTCACCACCACCTGCAGTACCGAACTCTGCACACAGATGGCAGCAGCGAGCGGCGCCACACCGCACCCTTCACCTGCTGTGCGGAGTTTCCGAGGGGTATCCGCCACACCAGCCCCCCTGCCCCAAACCTTGCAGACCCAGAATCAGGGGTTTTGGAGTATTTTGGGGCCACCACAGCGGCTCCGGCTCCCCAAGCACAGCCCGTCATGGAGAGGTTTTTTTAGGGGAATCAGCCCCAAATCAAGCTGTTACTCCAATTTCTTCGGAGGAGCCCCCCATCCTCTGCTGACCTGCTCCTCTGCGGAAGCATCACCAAGCACCAGCTTTCTGTCCTGGCATCTTAGGCTTAGGAGCAGGGACTGGATGTTTGCACTCTGGGATCTCATGGTTTGAGTGAAATTTGGGGCATTTGAAGGTGCTTTGGGGGCATTTCTGGAAGATTTGGGGTGCAATTTGCATTCTTTGTACATAATTTGGGGTAATTCCAGCCATCTGGAGGCATTTTGGGTGAATGTTGAGCTGCTGTGGGGACTTGTGGGGCATTTCAGGGAGTTTCGGGCTATTTGGGGGCTGGTTTAGGACCATTAAAGCCATTTTGGGGGTCATTTGAGCTGATTTGGGACAATTTATGTGAGTTGTTAGGGCAGTCTGGGGCATTTCGGGCTGGTTTGGGGTATTTTGGGACAGCTTGTTGCTTTCAGGCATTTTGGGCCTTTTGCAGGCAATTTGGGCAGGTTCAGGGGCGTTTGGGGTGGCCTTGGGACACTTCTCTCTGGTTTTAAGGCCATTTGGGGCAGTTTGGGTTGGTTTTTGCTATTTTGGAGCAATTCAAACTGGTTTTGGTTGTTTTTCCTTCCTTCCAATGGGGCCTAGAGCCCAAACACAGGATACAGAATCCCAGAATGGGATGGACTGAAAGGGACCTTAAAGCTCACCAGTTTCACCCCTCTGCCACGGGCAGGGACACTTTCCACTAGAGCAGGTTGCTCCAAGCATGTCCTACGTGTGGTGACTTCAGGAACAGTGCCACCAACACGGATATCCTCCCTTACTTACCCACCTAAAACTGCATCTGTGGCGAGTGTAAGAATGGCTGTCCATGGTGGTGGCAGCACTGCAGAGCTCTCACTGTGTGAGCCCAGCACCAGCTTTCTATCCTGGCCCCCCAAGCTTGGGAGCAGGGGCTGGATGTTTGCACTTTGGGACTGGGTGGTTTGAGTACAATCTGGAGCACTTCTGGAAGGTTTTGAGTTGGTTTGGGGGCAATTTGGGCTGCTTGTGCATAATTTAGGGTCATTTCAGCCATTTGGGGGCATTTTGGGTAAATTTTGATGGACCCATCAGTCCATCCCTGCACCTGCCAGGGGCGGTGGCAGGATGGGACCCATTGCAGCCTCCCTGCTTGCAGGAAGCATCGCTTCATGTCTCCCCAAGGACTTTATTGAACCTTTAAAACTTGAAGCGTGCGGCTGGTTGGGTGCTCCCCACAGGAAGAGGGAAAGGAGGAGGAGGCAGGTGGGATGCTGGGGCTCAGGTGGCAGGCAGCCAGACTTTCTGGGTGCTGATGATGTCGCTGAGCTTGCCCTTGATCTTCAGAAAGTGTCTCTTGAACTCCAGGCCATCACCCTATGTGGGGAGAGGTTATGTTACCTTGCACCCACCCACCATGGTCCTGCATCATCCTGCACCCACCTAACATGGTCCTGCATCACCCTGCACCCACCCACCATGGTCCTGCATCACCCTGCACCCACCCACCATGGTCCTGCATCACCTTGCACCCACCTAATATGGTCCTGCATCACCTTGCACCCGCCATGTATGTAACACTTTGCAAGTCCCTGCATCACCTTACACCTACTGTGCATCACCACGTGCCCACCTTGGAGAGGCGAAAATCCACCAAGATCTTGCTCTCCATCTCCACCAGGTTCACCTTGAAGATGAGTTTGTTGTTCCTCCTGTCCGTGGTCGAGATGGTGACCTGAAAACAGCAGCAAGGACGGGAGGATCCCCTGGATTACTTGCAGATACAACAGCAGGGAGGCTGCACCCCAGGATCTCATCCCCCCTCACCCACCTGGTTGGTGCAACTCTTCTTCCAGCCGTACCCCATCTTCTCACACACCTCCTTCAGGGCACGGTACGAGCCGTCAGCGTCCAGCTTGGTGAAGAAGCGCGTCATCCGCTTCACCAAGCGCTGCCATGGGCTCTGCCGGCCGCAAAGCCATGGGAAAGGTCAGAAATCCCACCAGGCTGCAGCAGCACCGAGGGTAAGCCCTGGAAAGCTGCACCCGCTGATGGCAAAGGCTGCGAGCTGCACTGCCCAGGATGCAAACCGGCATCCCAAACACTATAAACACTGCGAAGCTGCATCCCAGTACCTCAAAACTGCTCCCTAATGGCATAAATATTGCACAGTTGCCTCTGAATCTCACAAATACAGTGCGAAGTTGCATCCCAAATGTAATAAATATGGCAAAGTTGGGCTCTGAGGTTATAAATGGGATGAAAAGTTGCATCCCAAACACTGCAGTTGCAAAGCAGCACCTAAACACTGCAAAGCTGCATCCTGCTGCTAAAAATACCCTAAAGATGCACCCAAAACATTGCAAAGTTTCTTCTAGAGATGATAAAACCTTGCAAAGCTGCATCTCTGATATTGCAAAGCTACATCTTGGTATCATAAATGCTGCAAAGCTGCATCCTGCTGCTAAAAACACTGCAAAGTTGTTTCCTAAATGCTGCAAAATCACATCCAAAGATGATCAATAGTGCAAAGCTGCTCCCTAGTATCATATATGCTACAAAGTTACACCCCAAATACTGCTGAGCTGCACCCCAACAGAGTTGAGCCCCATACCTGTGAGGAGCCAGGGGTGCCGAGGAGCTGGCTGTTTACCAGCATGTGCTCGGGGCAGGCAGGCTGGGAGAAGCTGATGCCCTGCACCAGCTTGTCGATGGCAGCTGCTCCACAATCCCAGAGCATCCCACCAGTGCCCGGCTCTGGCTGTGATGTGGAGTAGCTCACCTTCTCCTCACTGCAATGCAAAGGGAGACGGGGTGTTATAGGGGTGCTAGTGCAAAGGAGAGGCTGCAAGGATGGGGAATGCGGGGATATTTCAGCATGGGAATTGTAGCAGGATATTGGAGAGGGGCTCTTTTATCGGGGACTGTAGCAGTAGGACAAGAGAGAATGGGATCAAGCTGAAACAGAGTAGATTAAGGTTGAATATGAAGAAGCTCTTCCCTGTGAGGGTGCTGAGGTGCTGGTACAGGGTGCCCAGAGAAGCTGTAGCTGCCCCATCCCTGGCAGTGCTCAAGGCGTTGCAGCAAGCTGCTCTAGTGGAAGGTGTCCCTGCCCATGGCAGGGGTTGGAACTGGATGAATTTTAAGGTCCTTTCCAGCCCAAACCATTCCATGATTCTGGACAACCCTGCATTGCACAAGCAATGTTTACACAGGCTTGTGCATGGTTTCCACCACCCACCTCATAGGGAAAACACAGGGAAAGCCCTGGAAGGTGCGAAGAACTGCATGGCCCAGCAGTGACCAGGCACTTACATACCCCAGAGCATGGAGAGGGACACGGAGGGAATCAGGGGCTCACCCGAGTGGGCTCTTCACCGGTGAGAAGTCCGTATCGGATCGGACGTGCTTGGAGAAGCCACCGGGAGAATCAGAGACCCCCCCTGCGGACACACGAGCCCGCTTGACGCCTGCAAAGGGACAAGACACCCCAATAATTCCCTAAATCAGGAGTGACAAACGCATTCCCCCGTGTCCCCTTACCCTTCTTGAGGGGTTTGCTGTACCACCGGTCCTTTTTGATATCGGGAATGGTGATCCTCGCTGCAGGGCTCTCTGTCAGGATCTTGTGCAGCAAAGCTGGGAGAGATGGAGAGGGGTGGGAATGGTGATCCCAGCATGGCATGGGGCACTGCTGGGGGTGCTGGGTGCTCACCTAAGGGTGCAGAATCAATCTTTTTCCAAGGCGGGAGGTAGGTTTTCCTCTCCTTCCAGTCACTGTACTCCTGGCAGCTGTCGCTGGGCTGGTCCCAGGGCAGCTCTGCCGGAGGGGAAATCTCTGTTACTGCACCATGAGAAGGGGAGAATGCAGCCAAGGAGGCAACACACGGGGAGGTTTTGCAATGGGAGGCAGAAAGAACACCATTTCTGTGGGGTTTTAAAACAGGCAATGTGCAAAGCCCTGCAGCGTGCCAAAGCACGATAGCCATCTCCCACGCCAGGCACCTCTGCACTGCATCCCTTGTGTTGCCCCCCTGTGCCAGCGCCTCAGCACCCTCACAGGGAAGAGCTTCTGCCTAAGAGCTCATCTCAGTCTCCCCTCTGGCAGGTTAAAGCCATTCCCCTTGGCCTGTCCCTGCATACCTTGTCCCAAGCCCCTCTCCAGGTTCCTGCAGCCCCTTTAGGCACTGGAGCTGCTCTCAGGTCTCCCCTTCAGGAGCCTTCTCTTCTCCAGACTGCCCCAGCCCTGCTCTCTCAGCCTGGCTCCAGAGCAGAGCTGCTCCAGCCCTCGCAGCATCCCCATGGCCTCCTCTGGACTCGCTCCAACAGCTCCACGTCCCTCTTGTGCTGCTGCCCCAGAGCTGGATCAGGACTGCAGGGGGGGGTCTCCCCAGAACACAGTAGAGGGGGAGAATCCCCTCCCTTGACAGGTCACCCCCATTCCCATCCCAAGAGCTCCACACACCTCCCTCTATGCATTTCCCCTGTGTCCCTCGAGCACGTCACACGTGCCCCACACGCATGGGGCGGCCCCACCTCCGGCCAGCATGGCTGTCAGCACCACGCCGCAGGCCCAGACATCAACAGGCTCCGCACTGAACTCAGGGCACCGCAGCAGCTCGGGGGCCACGTAGGGCAGGGTCCCACACATCTTATTGAGCAGGCGCTCCCGGCCGTTGTGCCTGAAGACTGTAGCCAGGCCGAAATCTGAGATCTTCAGGTTATCTGAAAGCAGAAAAGAGAAGGAATTTAAAGTCAGCCAAAGTGGGCACACAATGGGTAAGCAGAGGGCAAGTGGTGGCCACAGAAGGGGCATGCAATGGCCAAGCAGCGGGGACACAGCAGGCAAGCAGTGAGCACACGTAGTGCATAGTAGCCAAGCAGAAGGCACATCAGGGCCATGCAATGAACAAGCAGCAGGCCAGCAGTGCACATATGACAGGCAGGTGATGCAGGTGCAGGTCAAGCAATGGCCAAGCAGTGGCCACATAAGGGGCATGTAACAGCCAAGCAGCAGCCATGCAGCAGGCATACAAGGGGCATGCCGTGGGTAAGCAGTGGGCAAACACAGGGCACGCAATGGCCCTGCAGTGGCCACGTGACAGTCAAGCAGTGGGTACACAAGGCGCATGCAACACCTGAGCAGTGGGCACACAGAGGCTAAACTGCAATGTACAACTCAATTCAAATCAAAACTCAAAACGAATGGACAGAGAACGTGCCCCCCTGCTTCACCTCGCTCATCCAGCAGCAGGTTCTCCGGCTTCAGGTCACGGTGGGTGATGCCAATGCTGTGCAGATAGACCTGGAGATGGCAGAGAAGGGTCAGCGCTGTGCAGGGACCACCACTGGTGTCACCAGCACTGCCACCACACTCACCACACCAGCAATCAACTGCTGGAAGAAACGCTGCGCCTCCGGCTCTGGCATCCCGATATCTGGCTCTGTGTAGGGGGGGAAAGAATAGAAAGAGATTCTCAACCATTTAGGGATTAGCTTCTAATGAGAAGACAGACAAAGAAAACTAGGCTTGTTCAGCCTAGAGAAGAGAAGGCTCCTGAAAGGGAGACCTGAGAGCAGCTCCAGTGCCTAAAGGGGCTGCAGGAAAGCTGGAAAGGGGCTTTGGACAAGGGCCTGTAGGGACAGGCCAAGGGGGAATGGCTTTAACCTGCCAGAGGGGAGACTGAGATGAGCTCTTAGGCAGAAGCTCTGCCCTGTGAGGGTGCTGAGGTGCTGGCACAGGGTGCCCAGAGAAGCTGTGGCTGCCCCATCCCTGGCAGTGCTCAAGGCCAGGTTGGACACAGGGGCTTGGAGCAAGCTGCTCCAGTGGAAGGTGTCCCTGCCCATGGCAGGGGTTGGAACCAGGTGAGCTTTAAGGGCCTTTCCAACCCAAACCATTCTAGATTCTAAGAGGTGTCTGTGAGCAGCTCACCGATGCGGTCAAAGAGCTCCCCGCCGCTGCAGTACTCCAGGAAGAGGTACTGAGTGGCACCTTCCCGCCGGTGCCCATAGAACTTGACGATGTTCTCGTGGTTGAGCATCTTGTTGATGCAGATTTCCTTCTTGATGTTCTCGGGGCAGTCAGCCGCTCGCTTCATGTCCACGATCTTGACAGCCACGGCCTCCTCAGTGCGGCGGTTGACAGCGAGCTGCACCCTGGGGACAAGAGGGGCCTGAAAGGCTGCCACAGAGATGGGCTGCGGACAGGGACAGGCAAGAGATGCAGGTGTAGGCAGCAGGCATGCAATGGGTGGATAAGGGGCGTGCAGTGGGCACATAAGGGTCATGCAATGGGCAAGCGGTGGGCACACAAGGTGCATGCAACTGCCAAGCAGTGGCCGTAGACAGGACATGGAGTGGCCATGCAGCAGGCGCACAAGGGGCATGCAACAGGCAAGCAGTGGGCAAACAGCAGGCAAGAACCGGGCATACACAGTGCACGCAATGGCCTTGCAGCAGTGTCAAACAGCGACCACACAAGGGGCACACAGTCACCAAGCAGTGGCAACGCAGCAGGCACAAAAGGACAAGCAGTGGGCAAGTGCTGAGCATACACAGAGCACACAACAGCCAAGCAGTGGCCACATTAGGGGCAAGCAGTGGCCAAGCAGCCGCCAAGCAGCAGGCACACGGTGAGAAGCGGCGGACACGCAGGGGCCGTGCACCAGACAAGCAGCGGGCACGCAGGAGGCGCACACAGCGGGTGGCTGCGCGGACACACTGCGCGCTCAAGGGGGGCGCAAGCGCAGGCAACAACCCCGACCGCTGCCCCCTCCCCTTCCCGGCGCCCCGCACTCACTCCCCGTAGGCGCCTTCTCCCAGCGTCTGCACCAGGTCCCAGTCCTCCACGAACGGCACCGCCATCCCCAGGCGCGCCTCCTTCGGTCCCGTTTCCCGCCAGCGCCAACCACTTCCCGCTTCGCCCTGCGCGCGCAGCGCCCAAGCCCCGCCCCCTCCCGCCCGCAGCATGAGGCAAGCCCCGCTGCCCCCCTCTTTTCACCCGTACTGATTAAAAGCGGTAAAACACTCCTAAAATCTATCCCCCGCGTTCTGGAGAGGGAGGGAAAAACCCCCCATCATCTCCCAAAGCACCACAATCGCCTTTTTTTAACTTTTATTATTTATAATTCCCCATTAAAGCCGTTATTCCCGATTTGGCGACTGCTTCATGTATAAAAATCACTTCCCGGCAGGCAGGGCGGGGCCGGGGCTCCCCGTTGCTGCCTGTACTTACAAACTGTATAAAACAAAAGGAAAACAACCAATTCCCCAGAAAGAAAACCTGAAAAACAACCAATCCCCCCCCCACCAACGTTTCTGCTTCACAGGCAAAGGCTGGGTCAGTGCGGTGCAAGGTGGCCATCAGCACCTCTACGTCCTTGATAAGCCACGGTTATCCAGATCTTTCACCTGGGAGGTAAAAAACAAGGCTCAGTGGGGTGACAGTTAATGCTTTTACCCAAATATGAGGGGTTTGGGGGTGGTTTGGGGCTGCACCTTGTATATTCGGACGAGCCAGTGCTCTGTGGTGTATGCCTCCTCCAGCACATCCAGCTCGAAGTCCTTGTTGCCGATTTCGGCGTTCCTCACCCGGTCGTAGCCCGGCGGTCGCTCTAGGAGAGGGCAAAGTACAGGCAGTGCTGCCACATCACAACCCAGAGATGCTGGGGGCATGGTGGGCTCTCCCTGGAATGGTGTCAACTCTCTCCAGGGTTGGTTTTGGGGACTTACTGGCCTCAGTGTAGACCTGGCCGAAGCGGTAGTAGCACATCTTGTACATGAGGCAGTTGAGGAGCACCGGGGAGCCCTCGCGGTCCACCCGGAACTCCCCAGTAGGGGTGTAGTAGTCATGCTCCTTGATGTGGCGCCCTGTGTCCGTGCTGCCCCCGATCCGCACCATCCACAGGAACTTGTTAATGTCTGAAAGGGGGAGAGCAAAGTGCTGAAGAATGAAATGAGTTGAGGTGAGAGAATGAGGAATTGAGCTCAGGGGCCAAGAGCAAGGGAAGGAGTTGAGCTTGGGGGTGAAAGACAAGGGGTTCAGTTGGGGGGTCAAGAGGAAGGGACTGAATCGAGTAAAAGAACAAGAAGTTGAGTTGGGGGAGCAAGAGGGTTGAGTTGGGTGGTGAAAAAGCAAGGAGTCGAGGTGAAAGAATGAGGAGGTTAAGTCTGTGGGCTGCAAGTGAGGGGTTGAATTGAGCTGGGAGGCCCACAGCAAGGAGTTGAGATGGAAGGCCTAGAGCAAAGAGGTTGAGTGTTGGGAGTGTGAAAAAGGCACATGCAGCTTCCAAAGAGGAGTGTTTTGGTACCGTTTCCACTTTGCAGCCTCAGCTGCAGGTGGAACTTCACTCCTCAGAGCTATTTTGGAGAAGCCTGAGCCACAAACAGCCCCTAGATGGGGTTGACCCAGCTCAGAGCAAGATCTTACCATCAGATGAATACCCAGTGAGGCCTCCGAAGATGACCAGCACATAGCTGACATCCAGCTCCCTCATGATCTCGTAGGCTCTCTCCTCCGTCGATGCCATGGCCTGGAGCAGATGCAGCTGTCAGTGATACCACGAGGTGCCCCAGAAAGGCAGGACAAGGCAGTGGGTGAGGGAAGGACCTACCTGACCAACACGGGAGATGTGCGTGTTGTTCCAGGTGTTGTTGTCCACCAAGATGGTCCTGTTGGCCATGGCGGTTATCTGGTACCCATAATCCCACCAGGACATCACCTTTGCATCCTACACACAACACGAGATGTGCTGTTGGCACCTCAGGGGACAACACTGGGTCTCCACCACCCAAATCATCCCTGTTTACCTCTGGTGTGTTGTGCCGCAGCCAGTAATAAGCTTCTCTGAAGTCATCAAAAATGATCCTGCTGCCATCACCACCACGGGCAGAAAGCACGATGGAGGGGGACGAGTATGCCTCACTGGTCACCCAGGTGGAGTGGAAGGTGTAGGTGATCAGGAAGAAAGCCATGACCAAGATCATGCCACTGGCAACCTGGGGGAACAAACCGGGATCAACACTGAATGGAAGAGGCCACCACCTCCACTTGTCCCCAGCCAGGATGAGGTGTCTCCTCCTCCTGTCCCAAGCTAGCCCAACTCACTTCATTTTTGATGGGGTAGGTGGAGTCTTGCTGCTTTTTGCTCTTCTTGTCTGGCCGGCTAATATCCAGGTTCTTCATGTAGGTGGACAGCACCTGAGAAACCCCGATGCCAGAGAGGATGCACATCACCGGGGCCAGCACCAGCATGAGACGCACCTATGGGTGACAGCAGAACCATCAGTGGCTGCTGGAGAAGACATGCAGGCAGAAATCTGAGAGAAGGGAAGTGAAACACCAGAAACCTCAGCCTCGACATAAACCTCCAGCTGACTTATTTAGCCCCCAAGGGATGTTCTCTGAAGACCTTAAAACTGGCCAATGTACAGAGCTGCCCTCAACTGAGCACCCTTGGGCTGGCTCAGGTGGAGTCAAGGATTCGTAGATGCCTCCATAGCAAAAATCAACCCATATTTAGAGCTTGGGGTGCTAAAGCAATAGTGGAAACACTCAGCAGCAGCTATTTGCTGGAGTGACTGCTCAGATACCTGGAAAACTTGTTTGGGTTTGCAACTCAGCTATGGGAGACCAGGAAGAGACCCAGTGTGGCCACTTGGAAGCAAGTAACACCAAACCCTTTGAGCTTTGCCACATCACATTCCCTCACTGCACGGGGAGGCCAACAAAGCAGTTTTAAGGAAGGGAGCGAAGCCTCACAAACACTTTGGCCAGCTCAGGGTGGCAGAACCATCATCAGCTTGAGAAAAGAGAACATTAAATCAGTTTGTGAGGACCACTTCATCATCACGCTTGTGGCCAGCAGGAAGCAGCTCCTCACCATCACAGCAGAGAAGTACATGCTGGTCACGCCATACATGATGATGAAAATGCGGGCATCCGAGAGGTTACTGAAGCAGTAATAGAGACCGACTGTGGAGAGGAGAGAGAAACGGGTCAGGTTCACCTTGGGGATCTGCTGCCTACAGTGAGAAACAATCACAGAGGCACATTCTTTAATGCATCAGGGTCTGATGGCATCTGTGCTGGGCTCACCTGGGAACATGAACACGAGGAGCTGCAGGTCAAAGTAATAGGAGGACCAAGTGGTGGGCTGGTGCTCAGAGACCGAGGCAATGATGGGGATGTTGTTCTTTGCATAGGAAGGATCCAGGAGGGAGTAGAAACGCCCCGTCCAAGGGGAGATTTTGCCTAGGCAAGAGGAGATAAAACCCAACCAACTTCAGTTCTGGCAATATCAATATGATCCCTCACAAAAGAAGCATGTGCAAGGCTGGCTGAGCAATCCCAGAGCTTGTTTAACATCCCTATTACTCAAACCTGCCATTTTAGAAAGGAAATAAAGAGCAATTTTACCCTAAAGAAGGCTTCTCCCCCACTACCAGCCATTTTTTAGCATCTCTTTGCTACTACAGATCAACATGTATCAGCTCAACAGCTCCAGCATGTTGAGTCATGGCAGGTTACTCTCTGCACCTTGTGACAGCAGCAGCCCAGATCTTATAGCTGCTTCCCAAGTCTTTTCCTGGTGACGGAGGAACTGGGGCAGGCCCCAGGCTCCACCTCAGAGGGCGGGTCTGCAGGCAGCAATGCAGAATTTGGACTGACAAACAGTGTGCTCTTCAAAGAGCAGGGAAATGCTGCGAGGGCTGGAGCAGCTCTGCTCTGAAGCCAGGCTGAGAGAGCTGGGCTGGGGCAGCCTGGAGAAGAGAAGGCTCCTGAATGGGAGACCTGAGAGCAGCTCCAGTGCCTAAAGGGGCTGCAGGAAACCTGGAGAGGGGCTTTGGAGAAGGGCCTGCAGGGACAGGACAGGGGGAACAACTTTAACCTGCCAGAGGGGAGACTTGAGATGAGCTCTTAGGCAGAAGCTCTGCCCTGTGAGGGTGCTGAGGCGCTGGCACAGGGTGCCCAGAGAAGCTGTGGCTGCCCCATCCCTGGCAGTGCTTAAGGCCAAGTTGGACACAGGGGCTTGGAGCAAGCTGCTCCAGTGGAAGGGGTCCCTGCCCGTGGCAGGTGGCTGGAAATGGGTGAGCTCTAAGATCCCTTCCAACCCAGATAAGTCTGGGATTCTATGATCCAAAGCAAGGAAAGAAGGCAGTAAAATGCATTCATGGTCCCCACCATCTCAGGCTACCTGTCAGCATCAGCACAGCCCCGATAGTGAGGAGAACGAAGCCAACCAGGGAGATGACACTCCTGAAGAGGATTTCGAACTGCTGTGGGTTCAGCTTGCTCCGAAGGTAGTCAACGAAGGCATGAATCTGGCACAAGCCAAAGACTCCAAGGGCAGCCATGTGCTCCGAGGAGAGGACAGGCTGCAAGCAGGGGAGATGTGGATCAGGGATGGAGGAGAACAAGAGTCCAAAAGCTAATTTTGCAACAAATCAGCATTAGCAAGATCTCCAACTAGAAG
Source organism: Lathamus discolor (assembly GCF_037157495.1). Classification (NCBI taxonomy): domain Eukaryota; kingdom Metazoa; phylum Chordata; class Aves; order Psittaciformes; family Psittacidae; genus Lathamus; species Lathamus discolor. The sequence continues at coordinate 710,098 of NC_088900.1, forward strand.
CAAGCACCCACTTACAGCCTCAAGGGCAAAGGCAAGAGAAACAACTCGCTGTTGTTCTGTTACAAGCAACAAAACGACCATCCTTGAGTTTGCAAATCATTCTGGTCCCCACCTGGAAGCCAACAAAAGAGATCTGCATGGAGAGGATGGTTCCCAAGCAGTAGACGGTGCAATAGGCTACGTAGATCCTGTGGGAGAAGCGCCCGGTCAGCATCAGCACAAGAACATGCAAGGGTATGAGGTTAATCAGAAAGACGTAGCCACCCCATGAGGAGACCTGCCAAGAGAGAAAACAAACAACACACCACAAGTTCCAGGATGGAACAGGTCTCACAGCAGAGCTCAACTGCAGCAGGTTTGATATTCCTGGGATCAAGCACAAACACAAGTTGGGTGGAGACTGGACTGAAAGCAGCCCTGAGGCTAAACTGACAGGAGCCCTAACCTGACGGAGATTGAGATGGGATGTTAGGAAGTTCTTCCCTGTGAGGATGGTGGGACACTGGCACAGGGTGCCCAGAGAAGCTGTGGCTGCCCCATCCCTGGCAGTGTTCAAGGCCAGGCTGGACGCAGGGCTTGCAGCAACCTGCTCTAGTGGAAGGTGTCCCTGCCCACGGCAGTAGTTGGAACTGGGTGAGCTTTAAGGGCCCTTCAATGCAAACCAGTCTGGGATTTTGATGCCAAGTTCTAGCTACCTGAACATAAGGACACGGGAATGGGACACTGGATGTTTTTGGTCACCATATCCAGAATAAACTTTGTAGTCCAAAGTATCTTGGTGCCAGGAGAAAGAACACTCACCATGTAGAAATAGGCCAGAGCACACATGGCTGCCCAATAGATAGAGCCAGTTTTGACAGCTTTGATCCACATGTAGTAAGTTAACAGCATGCAGAAGATGGCAATACCTGGGGGGAAGGACAAAGAGATGTCAAAGCAAGCTCACATCAGCCCTGAAATGTTAATCTATGACCTCTGGGGCACAGCAGAGCACTCAATGAATTAAAAATGCATATATAAATGCTTTTGCTGCTCCATCAGAAGGTGAAACAGAGCCTCATGCAAAGAAGCAGGGGTGGGAAATGGGTTTCTGAACACAGCACCTCCTCACACAGGCCCCAGAACCCAGATACAGGAGATGTACCTGATCACTGGCAACAAGACTGTTGCCTTTGCCAGCCCTAAAATTGCTTCTGGAATGGATATAAACAGAGCACAGCGTCCCTCTGTCATTCTCTGTGGCATCCTTACCATCATCATCCAGCAGCCAACAGCTGGAAACAGCAGCCTTCCCTGCTCCCAGTGCCACAAACTCACCTTCGTTATCGTAGGAGCCGGCAACGGATCGGGAGATGTACCCGGGCACAACTGAGATCATAGCAGCAGCCAGGAGCCCTGCACCTGCGTCCTGGGAAGAGAAACCAGCCAGAGGGTGGTAAAAGCCATCAGCTCTTGGGAATTTTGCCATATTCCACATGGATACACCTCAGAGAAATACATCCTACAAGGATGCTGGAGAGGGACTCTTCACCAAGGGTTGTAGTGATAAGACAAGGGGTGATGGGTTCAAAATGAAACAAGGGAAGTTCAGGTTGGATATAAGGAAGAAGCTCTTCCCTGTGAGGGTGCTGAGGCGCTGGCACAGGGTGCCCAGAGAAGCTGTGTCTGCCCCATCCCTGGCAGTGTTCAAGGCCAGGCTGGACAGAGCCTTGGGTGACATGGTCTAGTGTGAGGTGTCCCTGCCCACAGCAGGGAGTTGGAACTGGATGATCTTAAGGTCCTTTCCAACCCAAACCATTCTATCTATGATTCTATAAAATTGAGCATCAAAATGACACTTCAGAACAGAAATTGTGGGTTTTCACTGACGTGGTGGCCACCTCCAAGCTTCCAAGACAACCACAAGTTGCTTTTGCACAAGCCCATGCTCCTCCTGTGAGGTGCATCCCACTCACCCCTTACCTTGAGCTCTTTGGTGAGGTGGTAAGTCACTATGGTGGTGAAGGAGGAGAAGAGTGGAGCCAGGAACACGCACACATTCCGGATGTCGATGGTGACGTGGAAGAAGTGCAGCACGTGGTAAATCGCTGCTGATGTGATCATCAGGCCTGTGGGGTGGAAATGACACCAGGGCAGCCAGAAGCCCCATCAGGAATGCCTTGACAAAGGGAATCCCCCTTCTCCTATCCAGCACTGGGACCCTGCTCCCTCCACATCAACCCCCTTCCCATCTTCCCCTCATGTGAGGTGCATTTGAGCTCAGCAGAAGCTTACCTGGATAAATGGTGCCACCGATGATCCTGCCCAAGGGGTACCATGCTCGGTCATCAAACCAGTTGTGGAATTTATAGAAGCCCTCCTCTGCCAGGAAGCGGGTTGTGCGATAGTTAAAGTACCTGTAACAGGGACAATGGTTAAACCAGCAGCTTGGGACAGGCAGTTAAATCCTATTAAAGTCCACTTGGATGCCCTTCTCTGATGCCTAGGGCAGGACAGCATTGTAAGGTGTGTTTTCCACCCTAAGATTCCTACTAAACCTCAGCTGCAAAAGCTCACCCTCCTCCTCAGCGGTTTAAAAGTGGGTTTGCAAAGGTAGCATCCTCCCTTGAGCCTGATTTAGTCAGCAGCAAGCCCAGGAGTATGTGCAGTGAGCCCTCTCCCCTGCTGTGTGCTGCGCAGGCCAAGAAAAACCAAACCCCAGCAAAAAAGACAAGGGGAATGGCTTTAACCTGCCAGAGGGGAGACTGAGATGAGCTCTTAGGCAGAAGCTCTGCCCTGTGAGGGTGCTGAGGCGCTGGCACAGGGTGCCCAGAGAAGCTGTGGCTGCCCCATCCCTGGCAGTGCTCAAGGCCAGGTTGGACACAGGGGCTTGGAGCAAGCTGCTCTAGTGGAAGGGGTCCCTGCCCGTGGCAGGGGTTGGAACTGGATGAGCTTTAAGGTCCCTGCCAACCCAAACCATTCCAGGATTCCAGTGGCATGTGATTACTTAGATCCAGGCTGCAGGAAGAGTCCCAAGAAGTTAATTTTTGGTCTGGAAGAGGAAAACCTATCTGCAGTGAAAACCTCCCCCCAACTCCCACATCCTCAATGCGAATTAACTTGAGCCTGGTGTAAGGCACCCGAATTCTGTGCACTCTGGAACAGGAAAACCCCCAGGAGATGAGCAGACGACACTTACGGATCAAATTCATGGATGACACTTTCGAACCTTAAGACAGAGAAAAGCCTCGTGGAGAAAGCTGTAAACACAGAGACAGGGTTAAAGCCAGGTGAGAGCTTCCCAACCTACAAGAGAAGCAGAGGCAGCTCCCTCCCGGGACTCCCCTTCCAGGGCACCTGCAGGACTTACAGAGCACGGCTGCCATGGACAGGATGAGGAGCTTGAGCAGAGTGTCCTGCTTCTCGTAGGAGAGCCGGAGAAACCCCAGCTTGGTCATTTTCACATTAGAAGTGGGGACTGAGGATGCTCCAACACCTGAAAACAAGCAGAAAGAACATCAGAGCACAGCATCTCCAAAGGCTGCATGAAGCACACCTTCAATACTCCACTTCTGCAACATGCTTCCCGGATCCATGCTTCCCATCCCCAAATCCCCTTCCCTTCCCTCCCATCCTCACCTGATTAGCTGCCCAAGTCTCAGCTGAGGTTTTTCCTTCTATAGAGACCAGAGCTTCTTTGGGGCGCAGGAGATGTCTGTTTCTCTGCATAGGAAACAAAGCCCCAGTGTAAGCTCTTAACAAAACCACCAAGTTTCCCCTGGCTGGAGTTCAACCATCACTTCTGAGAAAAAGAATCCACACAGAACACAAAGAATTGGTCTTGGACACCAAGGAAATGAAACTGTAGCCAGGGAATAACATCTCTGTACTCCTGAAAACATGGATTGCTTTAAAATGCTTCTTGGCCCAATCAGCATGGAAAAACCCAGTCCCAGAACTGGTGGCTAAACCCTTAGGTCACATCTCAGAGCTGCAGCTGAGATTGGGACAGGCTGAGATTTAAAACACAAACGGTGTTTTCAGAGCCTGAAAAAAGACGTTTTGGTGACCGAGAAGTGATTTTAACTTCCACATGTTCGCCACTGACACAGAAACAAGTCCCCGATGGATTTATTTCCTGGATCCCTGGGGATAACAAGCAGCAGCTCAGAAACATGTAACGCGGATGCCTGCACAGCATGAGTGGTTCTGCCAGTGGAGTCCCACTGGTACCCTGATTTCACAGCTCCAGCATGGGGTGTGGGGGACCCTTTGCCACACTACAGCTATGTGGGAAGCCAGTCCCAGCATCCTGGAACGGGAAGGAGGAAGAGCCATCCCTAGGCTACAGATTATGGCCTCGCACTCACTGCCAGCCCCTCTGAGCTGGCCTGTGCCCCACAAGGCACTGTGCCCCCCACAAACCCCCATGCAGCACCCCACAGCCCCACAGCCACCCTCCTGCACACCCCATCTCCCCACAGCACAGAGCACCCCATAGCTTCACCTCCCACAGGCTCCAGTCCCTGACAACCAGCAGCCCCTTGTCCCGCAGCATCACTCACCCCCAAAACACACACCCCATAACCCCCCACAGCACCCTGCCCCACACACCCCCCAATAACCCCCCACAGCACCCTGCCCCACACACACTCCATAACCCCCCCACAGCACCCTGCCCCACACACACCCCATAACCCCCCACGGCCCCTGCCCCACACACACCCCATAACCCCCCACGGCCCCTGCCCCACACACACCCCATAACCCCCCACGGCCCCTGCACACAGCCTCTCCACCCCCGGCCCACGGCCCACGGCCCACGGCCCACAGCCCTCACCCAAGCCCCGCCACCCCGTCCATCCGCCTTGCGCAGCCTCCCTTGCCCTCCGTAGAGCCTCCCCCCCCACGCTCGCCATTGGTTGCCTCTCCGAACACGACCGCTCTCATTGGCCGTGCCGCCGCGCACTCAGGCGGAGGGGCTGGGCGTGCCGTGTACGGCGCCTTCTGATTGGCGGAGAAGAAGCTACGGCGATGGAGCCGCGACGTGTCCCCCAGAGCTTGGAGTGCGTCACGTGAACGGAAGCGGAAGCAGGCTACGGTCCCGCCACGTGGGTGGTGACACGTGGGGCGGTGCCAAGGAGAGGCGGTGGCGGCCGCGCCGGAGCTCCGGGAGATCCAGGCGGGCACCGACCGCGCACGGGGCGCAGGAGGGGCTCAAGTCGTGTTTCGTCCGTTTAATGTTTCCGTGTGAAAATACTAGAGAAAAGTTGATAAACCGCCCCAAAAAACACCCCCAAACCCACCAACCCCCGTCCCGGTTCCGTCCCGACCCTACCGGAACCGGCGCATGCACCGGGAGGGGAACGGGAGCTCCTTAAAAAGTATATTCCCCCCCCCTCTTAAAATTCCCATGGCAGGGTGAAGAACCACCCCCCGGGGGGGCTGCCGGTCACCGGGGGCCACGAGGACCCCCACCCGGGGCTCAGTGCCCCGGGGCCGGTGTGTGTTTGGTAGGAGAGGGCTGAGGGGGAAGGGGGCGGTCGGAGGAGGAGGAAGCACCGCCCAGGGCCGACTGCAGGTAAACGGTCTTGTGGAAGAGTCTGTTGCTGAGGAAAACCACCAAGGAGAAGAGCCGGAGCTGGAAGTGGCTGGAAAAGGGAAGAGAACCCCGTGAGCTTCCTCCCGGATGGAGGTTTGAGGGGGGTGAGGCTGAAGGTTTAGGGGCACGGAGGGTCTCACTCACTAGGTTTTGCCGGGGGTCCTCGCCTCATTGGCGCTGATGATGAAGAGGGGGAAAAGGATGGAGAAGAGGCAACCGCTGGAAGGGAAAAAAAAAACCCAAATACGGTAAAATGACATAAAAAAGGGCATTGAGGTGAGAAAGAGGGAGGATGTGGATGTGGAATGGCAGCTATCCCCTCACCTGATGATGTAGGAGGACTGCATCGCCGTGAGGAAGGCGAGCGGCAAGCCGAAGCCAAAGTAGTAGGGCCAGTTCCTCTCGATGTTGGACAAGCGCTGGTGCATCTCAATTCCTGGTGGGAAAGGGGGAGAAAACCCATTAGAACCCAACCATTGGCATGGCGCAGCCTCCATCCCAACACATCCCATCTGGAAGCGTCTCTCACCTTTGTTAAACCAGCGGTACTCAAAGCAGTAGAGAGAGTACAGTAGTGACATGTGGAGGAGCCCAACCAGCTGGCCAACCAGATCGATGGGGAAGAGGCTCACGATCATTCCCTATGGGTAAAATCCCAGTGGGAGCATGAGGGGAGCTCTGGAGAAGGTGGCTCTGGGGGGATGTGGTTGTTTGGGGGGATTAAATCCTCACCTGGATGAGGAAGAGCGCCTGCAGCAAGAGGTTGAACAACATGTCGGCGATGATTTTGCTGACGCTGGGGAAGGGGTGAGGTTTCCTGCCGGAGACTTCGAAGGCGAGATCTGCAATATCCTGATGGAGAGGAGAGAGGAGATCCAAAATCCACTGGGATTATGTCACCAGGAATACACCCAGAGCCTGTTTTCCGGGCACCCACCTGAAACCAGATGGCGTTGACGACCTTACTGAGGACGAAGAGGGGCAGGACCCAGAGGGCGCTGAAGATGGAGGTGAGGATGAACTCCAGCCAGGCCCAGACATCGCTGTGCAAGGAAGGATCACCTTCCAGAAACAGGGAAACATGTCAGGATTCTGTGAGGGAAGCGCCTCGGTTCAAGGAGCTCCTCAGTGGAAGAACCACATTTCAGGGAGCTCCTCGTTACAGGAACCTCCTTGTCTCTGGGACCGCCATGTTAAAGGAACCTACTCATTTTGGGGAGCTCCTCATTTTGGGAAGCTCTTCATTTTGGGAAGCTCCTCACTGGACGAAACCTCCTGGTTTTGTGGAGCTCCTTACTTTGGGAAGTTCAACATTTCAGAGCACTCCTTGTTGGAGGAACATCCTCACTGAAGGAACCTCCTTGTTTTGGAAAGCTCCTCATTACAGGAAGCTATATATTTCAGGGAGCTCCTCATTGGAGGAACCTCATTTTAGGAAACTCCTTGTTTTGGGAAGCTCCTCAATTGGAGGAACCTTCTTTTCCCATCAGAAATTCCCCCTGGCATCTCTGCTTCCAGGGGAGCCCCCAACAGGAGGAATCCCACTTGCTTTTCATGCATTTGCAAAACCACAGTGACAACTGTGTGGTAGAACCCTCCACAGATCCCACCACACAGTCCGTGAGTGGGACTCTCCATCTCTGATTTACCCCTGGATAATTAACAACAGCCTTAATTAGCTCGGGGAGGAGCAGAAGAACAAGGTGAGGAGATGTCAGTTCATGGGGTGTTGGGAAGGAACTCACCGATGATGTGCGCCGTGACGGACTGAAGGGCGGGTATGAACACGCGGTAGAACAAGAAGAGACTGAGCTGGTGGAAGAGGAAGGTTCGGTGCTCCTGGGTCAGGTTTTGGGCTGCTGCAAGTGGACCCTCTACCCATGGGGATCCAGAAACACCCCGGGACTGGCACGTAAACCCACCCCAAATCTACAACTGAGCACACTCCCTTTAACATTCCTGGGCCAATTCCTCATTCTCTGCGTAATGGGAAAATGAAGCTGGTGATTTATGAGGATCAGACTCACGGTAAGATCAGAGCTGAGGAATCAATATTCAGTATTTAATTCAGTGAAGCAATATCCCACATAGAACAGTCTCAAAGCAGCTTGGATTCAACATGTGGGCTTTCCCAAGCAGGTCTATATCCCAGTTCCCTTAAAACACAGCGGTGGGACAGGGAATACGGCAGCTGGCATAGGTCCCTGCAGCCCAGCTGATGGCTCACCACCAAAGGCGCACGAGGGTTGGTTTCCACAGAGGGGTTTAACACAGAACAAAATTCCCACTTACCCAGAACACGCCTCCATTCCAGGCACAACACTGAAATATCCGGCTCACTATCCGGGGTTCACTGCGGAGCAACGGGAGAGACACATCAAGGACCTTTAGTAATTCCCTGTATCCATGCTGGAATGGAGGAGAAGCAGAGCTTTCCTCCTGAGTTTTAAGCATTTACTGGGGAGCTCTCGGTGCAATAAAACTGGAGGGGTCTGGGGGCATTTTGTCCTTGAAAAAGGCTGGTTTGGGCTTCTCTCTCCTCACAGTATACCTATGGACATGCCAAGAGCGCAGCTGGGGTTTAATCCTGGTGTTTCCATCCTTAGTGGATGCAACTGAGAGAGATGGCTGTGGAACACAGCACGGCTGGGGAAAAAGAACCTTGATTCACCCTTGATGGGCTGAGAGAATGGAATTACCAGTCCTCAGGCCTCACACTCACTTCTCTTGCTTCTTTTCTTCCAAGTGAAACCTCCGCTGGGCGAGCACGCTGTTGGCTCTCCTCCGCCTCTGCTCTTCCCTTTTCTGCTGGATGCGGGCATCCAGCTTCGAGATGGTGCAGATGCCCCAGATGGAGTCCTTAATTCCCTGTGGACATGAGGAGAGGCTGCAACACTCCTTCCCACCTCCTGGTTATGGAAGGGGATGAGCCTTGCTGCCTGGAGTGGAGGAGGCAGCACCAGGCTCAGGCAGAGCCAGGGTTTGGAGTGCTGCCTGTTCTCCATAGCCTGGTGACCTAAATCACTGCCTGTTCCAGCAGCAGCCTCTCTCTGAAGGTGTGATTTCTCATCCAAAATCCACTATTTATAACCCAGAGAGTTACATCTCTCACAGCCCATTTCTTCTGCCTGGCAGAAAGCCCTTCTCCCCCTCACCAGCCACTACAGGCCAATAAAATAGAATTACACCAAACATTCAGGATGTGCAAAGCCCTCGTGGCGTGATCATACACCTGAGTGTGATGCTCATGGCTTTACAGATGACAGCATCCCTCAAAGAACCTCGGAGCCACATCTGTGCAAACCTGTTAACAGAGAAGTGTCAAGAAGTCTCTGCCTCAACTCCTGCTTTAAAAGACTTCTAGCAACACCTCTCTAGCACTTATTTCCACCTTTGGGACACATTTGTTATCAAACATTTCACTTCAAAATGAAGTGTAAGAGCATTGTGAAACAACTGAGGAGAAGGACTTGGGGGTGTTGGTCCATGAGAAGCTCCCCATGACCTAACTTCAGTGCACTTTAGCCCAGAATCCCCCCGTGTGCTGGGCTGTACCCAAAGGAGCGTGAGCAGCAGCTCAGGGAGGGGATTCTCCCCCTCTGCTGTGCTCTGGGGAGACCACCCCTGCAGTCCTGATCCAGCTCTGGGGCAGCAGCACAAGAGGGACGTGGAGCTGTTGGAGAGAGTGTAGAGGAGGCTATGGAGCTGCTGTGAGGGCTGGAGCAGCTCTGCTCTGGAGCCAGGCTGTGAGAGAGCTGGGCTGGTTCAGCCTAGAGAAGAGAAGGTCCCTTAAGGGGAGACCTGAGAGCAGCTCCAGTGCCTAAAGGGGCTATGGGAAACCTGGAAAGGGGCTTTGGACAAGGGCCTATAGGGACAGAACAAGGGAATGGCATTAACCTACCAGAGGGGAGACTGAGATGAGCTCTTAGGCAGAAGCTCTGCCCTGTGAGGGTGCTGAGGTGCTGGCACAGGGTGCCCAGAGAAGCTGTGGCTGCCCCATCCTTGGCAGTGCTCAAGGCCAGGTTGGACACAGGGGCTTGGAGCAAGCTGCTCCAGTGGAAGGTGTCTCTGCTCGTGGCAGTGGTTGGAACTGGATGAGCTTTAAGGTCCTTTCCAACCCAAACCATTCTGTGATTCTAGGACCCAAATCCTTCTGCTTGAGGCCATGGCCAGCGAACACAAGTTTCTGAACATGAATTACTTCTTAGCATCCCATCACCAACATTTTTGAGCCTGTGTTTATGCCGGGATTATACAAGATGGTGTGGGAGCACTGAGGTCACACGAAGCCATACCCCTGTGACTCTCTGGAACAGACACACCGCAGCCAGCTTGGGAAAACACTTGGGAAGAAACACATCCCACACAGCTACCTCAATCCTAACAGCAGAAAGCCTGCTGACAGGTATCTCTGCCGGACTAAATTGAAGTCTTTGATTAGAATACACCCAGAGCCCCTTTTCCTTCCAATTCTTTAATTCACCTTTGATGAAGCCACAGAAGGGAACAGGACCAGTCCCCATGACAAAGGAGCTGCAGTGCATGGACTCACCCTGACGAGGTCATGCAGGAAGGTTTTCACGCCGTCTGCCATCTTGACTCCAGCATCACCTCCGGTTCCAAAACTATCAACTACAGGGACAGGGGAAAAGCCGAACCCAAACCTCTCTCATCCTGGAGGGATGGGAAACGGATGGAGCCTGTGGAGAGACAAAACACAAAGGATCATGGCAGGCATTAACCACACAGTGGGAGTCCAAGCTAATCCCACCAACAGGCTTCCAACCCCCTCAAACACACAGGCAGAGAAAGGATCCATCCTGTCTGTGTTGTGGTATCTCATGTTAAAAACCTCAGTTTCAGGAACAGCACAGCCTGTAGTTCTATGCTAACACCTCACTGCACCACTCATTTTGGGAAGAGAGAAGCCAGCAGAGCCAGCCCAGGGAGCTGTGAAAACATCTGTGCTAAGCCCAGCATTCAGTTAGTACCACCCAGCTCCACACCTCCTCTGACAGGGAAGAAACACCATGTCTGCAATCAGGAGCCTGACAAACCCAGGGCTGCTCTTTGAGCTGTCCCATCAGCTTTTGCCCATAGCAGTAACTCCCAACAGCCCTTTGCCAAAACCCTTGTGCTGAGTCTCTTGCTTATTGTGAAGCACTGCAGAAACACGTTTTTGAGTTAAGGAAAACAAAATACAAAACACACGGAGCTTTTCCAATGGGATCCAAACTGATCGCTTTTTCTAGGCAGGAGCTCTCACAGCTCTGGAGCAGGCTGGTATCACAAGCCCCAACATGTCGCAGGTGCTGTTGTTTCATAGAGTGCAGCACAGGGCATAATGATTAAAATAATTAATTTTTGAAAACAATTTTATTTGGGTTATTCCAAGATAAACCCTGCCACAGTTTGAACCCCACTCCTGTGAAGCGCGAACGCCAGCTGGGCTGAAGCTGTGGAAGCAGACCCAACCTCCAGTGTTATTGACATCAGGTTAATCACAGGCACTGCCACCCCAAAATGAAGCTGTTGGAGCAGACACGCCCAGATGGGCGGGGGGTGCTTCTGCTTTAGCAAGTGCCCATGGTCCCGGTCACACTGGCAGAGCCGCAGCAGAAACAAGAGGCAAGAGAGCGTTTTCTTTGTTCCTGGCACCTTGGGCTCAGAAACCTCTACAGCGAGACCCTGCTCCTGCAGGCAGCTCCTCCCGACGGGTGATTGGAGCGGTGGGGATCACTGTGCAAAGAGGAGATCCTCGCAGCACCCAGAGGTGCCCGGCGCTCCCCACAGCAATGCTGGGGCACGGGCATCATCTTCCCACTGTTAACTGGGGGACACAGTTACCACAGAACCGCCCCTGCGGGTACTGGGGGCCACCCCCGTAACTTCAGTGGGGGAAGCACTGTTTCACCTCAGGCTGTTCCCACTATCACCCCAGGAACCGGAGCCGGGGGGACGGACACTCCCACACACAACAACGTGCGCCCGAAGCCACCGCTGCCCCCATGATCCCCTGGAGCTGTTACCTCAGCGCTGCCCCCACAGTGGCCCCCCCCAGGGCCCAGAATTACCTCCGCCTCTCCCCACGTATCCCTCAACACCCCGGATCACCTCAGGGCCGCCGCGGGGCTCCGGGCGGTGCCGCCCGCCCCGATCCCGACCCGTTTACCTCAGACTGTCCCCACGTCCCGCCCATGTCCACCCCACCCCCGGCACCACTCACCGCGGGCGCCGGCCGGGCTCACGGCGCGCACGGCCCAGCTCCAGCGGCTCGGCCGCCACCGCCGCCACCGCGCATGCGCCGGGCTCCCGCCGCGCAGCCTCCCGCCCCGCCCCGCGCAGGCCCACTGCCGGGGGAGAGCCATTCCGCCACACCGCCAGGGTGCGGCACGTGAACGAGGGGTGATAGGGACACTTGGAAACAGTAGGAGATTGGGAGAGGCTGGGGGGTAATAAGGGGATATGGGGGGTAATGGGGGGCAATGAGAGGGATGTTGGGGGTCATAGGGAGATATTAAGGGGTAATGGGAGGGATGTTGGGGGTCATAGGATATTACGGGGTAATGGGGACATCGGGGAGTAATAGGGGGCAATGGGAGGGATGTTGGGGGTCATAGGGGGATATTATGGGGTAATGGGGACATCAGAGAGTAATGGGGGGCAATGGGAGGGATGCTGGGTAGCACTCGGAGAGAGGCTGGGGGTTCATGGGTGCACTGGGGGCATTGGGTGACAATGGGGGAACACTGGGGGCAAAAGGCAGACACAGGGGGCACTGGGTGGGAATAGAAAGCAGTGACACCAGAAAGGGGGCAGTGGGGCTGGGGAGCACTGGGTGAGCAACAGACAGCGCTGTAGAGCAATAGGGGTGCACCGGTGTGTGCCTGCTGCGCGCAGGGCAGAGCCGGGCGTCAGCCGGGGTGTCTCCATTCCCCTCATGTACTCCCCCAGCACACTCCACATCGTCCCATTTATTGCTGCGGGGCACATGGGGCCCCCACCCGTGCCCCAGTTTCCCCACGTCCATCACACCACCCCGCCTTCCACCAGAGGCTCTCCTTGCACCAGCCTCCTCCAGCCCAACCTGCTCAGGTCCAAGGTCTCGTATCGACCCTTGAGCACCAGCTCGGCCACGGCTCTGCCGGCTGCCGGCGCGTGCTGCAGCCCGTGACCACTGAACCCAGCAGCCACCAGGAGGTTCTCCAGCCTGGGGTGAGGTCCCACCACGCCGTTGCGGTCGAAGGAGTTGTGGTCATAGTAACCTGCCCAGGAGCTGCCTGGACGGAGGGAGGAGAAAGCTGGGACACGCCGGGCCAGCCGCGGCCAGACCTGCTCCTGGAAGTAGTTGTGATCCACAGAGAGGTCACTGGGATCCGGCTCCTCCTCCTGGGAAAAACACATTGGGAGGGAGTTAGAAAGAAAACTACAGAGAAAAATCACATCAATAATACATTAAAATAGCATAAATAATTAACACAGAGAGGAAGCTCCTTTTGGGCGCACCTCGGGTGGGCTCATGCCGCCTAAGTAGTTGCCGGCAATGCCCTCACGGCGAAAGTAAGCACCAGTGGTGTCAACGAGGAATGGGCAGGATAAGCCGGGACCATCGTGACAGTGCCAGGAGAAGATGTACCTATAGGGATAAAGGAGACCCCCCCCCCCAGAAAACATAGGGATGAGGAGGGTGGGCTGTGCCTCAGAACATCAGGGGGTACATGGAAATGAAAGCATTGAGGGTTCACAGCATTTCTGACAATTGGAGAGGCACCCCAAAAGAAGGACCAAGGGGTTCACCAGCCCTTGAAGATGGAGAGTGGTGAGTGCTGGGATGTGAGATCCGCCCCCCCCCCCGGCCAAAACCCCACTGAAGGCCTCACACCCCCTTTTGCAAAGGGATGGATGGTGGGTACCGGGACACAACCACTGTCCCCATAGAGCACAACGGGGTTCCACAGTGATGCCAGGATGTGAACCCCACAATGCGAACCCCCAAATCCTGCCCTCCCCACCTCTTCCGGGGCTGGATGGGCAGGGGGGGGTGGCGCAGTGCCTCAGGCAGCCCGGCTGCCTCCAGCAGCTCCCCAGCCCAGGCACCCGCCGCGTTCACCACGATGGCACAGGTCACGGGCTGGTACTCCAGGCTGTCCTGCATGTACACCTGGAGGGGGGACACAACCCACATGAGCCGGGGGGGAAGGGGGGGGTGGTCCTGGACACCCATGGGGTGTCACTCCCCCTCTCAGGTGTGTTCGGGGGGGGGACACACACTCACATGGACGCGTTTGATGCGCGCGGACAACAGGTCCCGTCCCTGTGGTGCCATCAAGTCCTCAGCTGAGGTGACAAAACCTAAAGGATTGGGGGGTGAGGGGGTGCTGCCCCCAGGGCACACCCTGCTCTGTGTGTGTCCCCCCCTCACCTCGCACCTCCCCGGCGCAGCTGAGCACCCCCAGGGACGTGGCTTTGCGCCGCAGAGCGGTGAGGAGGGTCCAAGGGTCAAACCAGCCTTCATCCTCCAGACCTGTGGGGGACACATAGGGTGGGGGACGCTGGTGTGATCCCTCCAAATACACCTGAGTCCGGGGGGGGGGAAAAAGCCCCCTTCCCCAAATGAAGGTGGGATGAATGCGCCCAGTGGGGATGATTATATGGGATGGGGGTGAGGGTGGGAATGGATAAGGATGAGCAGAGGGATGAAGATGGGGGTCAGGATGGGGAATAAGGTGAGGATGGGGGTGAGAATAGGATGGGATGAGGATGGGGATAGTGACAGGAATGAGGATGAGGATACAGATAAGGATGAGGAATGGGGTGAGGATAAGAGTGGGACGGGGATGGGGATGGGGTTGGAATGGTGATAGGGATGGGGATTCAGAGGAGGATCAGGATGGGGAATGGGGTGAGGATGGGGGTGAGAATGGGGATGGTGATACGGATGAGGATGGGGACAGGGATGAGAATGGGTGGTGATGGGGTCCCCATGTACCATAGGATGCCACAGCCACGTCCTCCGTGTCTATCCATGGGAATTTCTCCTTCAGCTGAGTGGGTGACAGCAGGGTCACCTGCACCCCTTCCTCCCTGGGGACAGCCAGCATGGGGAGGGGGGGACGGGGGGCATCAGGATGAGAACACCAAACCCAAAACCCAAAAACAACGGGTGGTACTCTGTGTGCGTGTCCCACCTCTGGACCTTGACAGTGGCCTCCAGCCCATCAGCATCCTGTGGGGAGGCCAGGAAGAGGTATCCTGAAGGCTGGAACTGGATGTCGACGGGTGGCTCATTCAGCACCCCAAGGTGCTCCTGTGGGGAGAGCGGGCACCCACTGAGCAGGGCTGGACCTCCCTGAGCTGACACCATCCCCCCTCCAATAACCCCACATACATTGATATTGCGGAGAAAACTGGCTGAGAAACGGGACATGTGGATATTCTCTGGGAGGGAAAACTGCTGCCGGATGCCCCCAGCCGACAGCACCGTGGAAGCTCGGGAATACTGAAAGAGATCGCCAGAATAAAGGGGTTCTGGGGGGGCCCCAAGGCCATGCCCTGCCCCAGGAGGGGGTGCTCACCGTGGGGTCCCGCTCCACCACCAGCACCCTCATGCCGTGCCGCCGGGCCTCCAGCGCCTTCAGCCAATAGGCCACGGACCAGCCCACCACACCGCCCCCCACCACCACCACGTCGGCCTCTTCGGGGGGCCGCGGGTCCCGGGGTGCCCCGGGGGGGACCCAGCTTCCGGTGCCGGGCCCCAGCGCCGACAGCTGATCCTGCAGGGTCTGCCCCAGGCGCCTCAGGCTCAGACCCAGCTCTGACGGGGTACGGGCGGGGGGGGGGGATGGGTTTGGGGAGCAGCCCTCGGACACCCCAGTGCCCTCTGCATCCCCCGGGAACACCCTTGAACCTCCAGGCCCCCCCTCCCCGCCCTTCCCTGGATGCACCCTCAGCATCCCCGGGACCTTTGGAACCACCAGAACCCCCTGTAACGCCCCCCCCCATGGACTCCAGTGTTCCCCTGCATCCCCCCACCCTCCTCTGGGACCACCCTGCACCCTCACCGCCCCCCCCCAGGCCAACCCTACCTCCCCCGGACTCCGTGACCCCCAGGCCCCTGCAGCCCCTCCCGGCTCTCCCCCCCGCCCCGCTCACCCCGTAACAGGCCCGCGCTGCGCAGGGCCCGACCCGGGGCCCCCCCCGGCCCCGGGGTCCGGCCCCAGAGCCCCCCCTTCAGCGCGCTCCTCCAGCGCAGCATGGCCCTGGCCACACCCCCAGCGACACTCCCCCCTCGCTATTGGCTAACCCCGCGTCCCGCCTCCCTCCACCCCCTTCGCCAATGGGAGGTATTTTCCGGCGGAAGTAGTATGCAAAGGGAAGTGGCGGCGGGGGGAGGGCCGTGCGACGTGTGCGGGAGCCGGTCCCGCCGCCGCAGCCATGTTGGACTTCTTCACCATCTTCAGCAAGGGCGGGCTCGTCCTGTGGTGCTTCCAGGGCGGCCCCGCCGCCACCGCGCCCGTCAACGCCCTCATTCGCTCCGTGCTGCTGCAGGTGCGCGGCGGCGGCGGCCCCGGCAGCGGGGCCGCACCATCTGCCTGAGCGGGGCGGGGGGAGGCGGACGGGACCATGTCGGTGTGATGGGGGGAGGTGGCGACCTGCTACGTTCAGAAGGGGACCTGAACAGGGAGTGGTTGGACGGGACCATCCTGCTGGGGAGTGGGGAAGACACGGGCATTATCGTGTACTGGGAGTGGGATCATCCATTTGGGGGTTTAAGGGGGAAATGGATGGGACCATCTACTTGGGGAAGGGGGAAGACAGGGGTGAGCCCCCCTACCTGGGGAGGGGGGTGAAATGACCCGTTCTGGGGGTGGGCTGATCCATACGGGAGGAGAACTGCCCCACCTGGGAGGTGAGCTGACCCATTTTGGGGGTGGACCGACCCACATGGAGAACTGAGCCATTGCGGGGAAGAAGGATGGGATCTCCTGCAGAGGGGTATGGGCTGGACCACTTTTTAGGGAGGAAGGGGGTAAGGATGATGGGGGGGGGGGGTCTGCTCACTGTTGGCACCCGTTTTCCAATGTCTCCTTTTCCGCAGGAGCGCGGTGGCAACAACTCCTTCACCCATGAAGCCCTCACACTCAAGTACAAGCTGGACAACCAGTTTGAGCTGGTGTTTGTGGTAAGGGATAGCCCCCAGGTCAGCCCAAAACCCGGGGGGGGACGGGGGACTTTGGCTGCCATGGGCTCTACCTTGGCTCCCAGATTGCAGGATTCTGAGGATGATGGGGGTCTTGGCCACACAGTACTGTGGAGCAGCTAATTTTGATCATCATTTAAATGCATTATGTCTGCAGTAGAAGCTGTAGAGGTTGCTCTGCCCTAATGAAACCTTTGATTTTGACCAGATCTGTTTAAAACCAGCCAGAAATCATAGAATTGTCGAATGGTTTGGGTTGGAAAGGACCTTAAGATCGTCCAGTTCCAACTCCTACCATGAACAGGGATGCCTCACACTACATAATGTTGCCCAAGGCTCTGTCCAACCTGGCCTTGAGCACTGCCAGGGATGGGGCAGCCACAGCTTCTCTGGGCACCCTGTGCCAGCGCCTCAGCACCCTCACAGGGAAGAGCTTCTGCCTTAGATCCAACCTGAACTTCCCCTGTTTCAGTTTGACCCCATCACCCCTTGTCCTATCACTACAGTCCCTGATGCAGAGCCCCTCTCCAGCATCCTTGTAGCCCCCTTCAGACACTGGAAGCTGCTCTGAGGTCTCCACGCAGCTTCTCTTCTCCAGGCTGAACAGCCCCAGTGTGCTCAGCCTGGCTCCATGCAGGAGGTGCTCCAGCCCCTGAGCATCCTCGTGGCCTTCCTTTGGACTTGCTCCAACAGCTTGGCCTTATGCTGGGGACACCGGAACTGCACACAAGTGCTGCAAGTGGAACCTCATGAGAGCAGAGGGGCAGGATCACCTCTTTGGACCTGCTGGTCACGCTCCTTTGGATGCAGCCCAGGATACGGTTGGTTTCTGGGCTGCAAGCACACACTGAAGCCGGCTCGTGTTCATTCTCTCATCGACCAGCACCTGCAAGTCCTTCTCCGCAGGGCCGCTCTGAATCTCTTCTCTGCCCAGTCTGTAGCTGTGCCTGGGATTGCCCCGACCCAGGTGTAGGACCTTGCACTTGGCTTGGTTGAACTTCATCGGGTTGGCATCGACCACCTCTCCAGTGTGTCCAGGTCCCTCTGGGTCCCATCCCTTCCCTCCAGCGTATCAACTGCACCACATAACTTAGTGTGTTTGGCAGGCTTGCTGAGGGCACATCAGTCCCACCGTCCATGTCGCTGCAAAGATGTTGAACAGGATCACTCCCAGCACTGACCCCTGTGCCATCCCTTTACTTTAGGGAGTTGTGGAATGAATCACAGGATGGCTTGGGTTGAAGGGACCTTAAAGTTCATGCAGTTCCAACCCCTTGCCATGGGCAGGGACACCTTCCACTAGAGCAGCTTGCTCCAAGCCCAGTCCAGCGTGGCCCTGAGTGTTTTAGTGCACTTCCTTGTCATCTGGCTGACCTTATCTCTCTAAATCCACACAACCTCCATTTGCACCTGAAGATAAGCAAAACCTTCCCTGCTCTGCCACATGGCTTTGCTGCTGTAAAACAGCCAACCTGGTTTTATCAGTGTTGTCTTTTAAAGTGAAGCTCTGTGCCACTGCTTTCCCTATATTTTTCCCCCCTTTAATTGCTTTGCAAGTCCAACTAGAACATGTAGCCTGACGCTTAATGAAATTCAAGAGTGCTGTATTAAACAGAGAGGTTTTCCCCTCCATGCCAGGCAGGTTGTTGTTAAATGAGGTGACAGACCAATGTCTTTCCACTGTGCTGCTTCCCAGGTGGGGTTTCAGAAGATCCTGACTCTAACCTACGTGGACAAGTTGATAGACGACGTTCACAAGGAGTTCAGGGACAAGTACCGCAATGAGTTTCAGCAGAAGGGCACCTTGGGCCTCCTAAATGGCACCTTTGATTTTAAAGACGACTTCATGCGCCTCCTCCGGTAGCAGAGCCTGTTTTTTTGTCTCACATCCCTGTTTAGAGTGCAGGTAGAGCTGAAATACAGGCTCTTTAACAGGTGTCCTCTCCGCAGGGATGCAGAGGAGAGCAGTAAAGTCCGAGCTCCCACGGTAATGAAGACGTTTGAGCAGTCTCTGAAGTCTCAGAAGACTGTCAAGTGTATGATTGAAACCCGGGGGGAGAAACCAAAGGAGAAAGTCAAGAACAAGAAGAACAAAGGTTCCAAAAAGGAGGGTGAGATTGTGGGAAAGAAAACTGGGGCAGGGAGGGAATAAAGATTCCAGAGTTTTGTGTCTTTCCCAGTCGTCTTGTGCTCCGGAACGCTGGCCTGAGCTCACGTTGGGTTCTTTCCATCAGGAACTGAAGCTGTCGCAGCGCCTGGCAAAGCCTCTGCAGGTGACAAGCAGTCCTCTGGGGATAGGGAGGAGCTGACCAAGGATGAGATCCTGCAGAAGAACCGGGAGGAATTCTTCAGGAGACACATGAAAGCAGGGGAGAAGTCCAGGTGGGTGGCAAGCACGTGCTCAGGGTGCCCATGGTCCAAACCTGCCATGGCTGAGTCCCTCCATCCTTTGGGGAGTCCCAGAATTCAAACCTTGCTTTCTCTTTTCCTTATTTCCCTGCTCCCTGGGAGGACTGGGAGAGGGCACACTGGGTCCTGGGGGTATAATGGCACTTGATCCATTCTTTTCCTGCAAGAGCCAGGAACCAGGAGTGCTGTGAGCAAAGGGCAGTGGCGCATCAGTGCCTGGCTTGAGGTGAAGGGGTCTGATACACGGTCAAACATCAGATAATGAAACTGTGGAGACTGAATCAACCAGGTTTAGCCTTAATTCCTGCCTTTTTTGTGTTAATGCAGGCTTGTAATTGTCACATCTTCCAAGGAGGCTATTGCTGCCCTGCACTGAACAAACCTTATTTCCCATCTTTATTCCAGCAAATCTCCAAAGCCCGAGGCACAAAAGGAGAAAGGGAAGAAGCCCAGAGTGTGGGATCTGGAGAACTCTAATGCCAAAGTACTGGATTACAGTAACTCTGCTACCAACGGGAGCGCCGAGGCTTGTCCTGTGGAAGAATTTGACCCCGATGCAGTAAGGAAAAGCCAGGTCACTGTGTCCTGGGTTGTGCTGGGATCAGCTGAGCGTTGCGATCCCAGCCCATGGAGACTGGATGTGGCCGGAGCGGGATGAGGGGGAACAGCTGATGGTTTTCAGGGTGTCTTCTCCCCTCCTCGCAGGCCCTGGGGGATAGGAATCGGGAGCCCGGCCGCCTCTACGACCTTGAGTATGAGAGCGATGTGGAAGCTGAAGAGGAGAAGGTTGTTCAGAACCCTTCAAAGCCCAGGTAGGGGCTCCTGCAGCCCTCATGTGTCACACACCTCTTGGCTTCTACCCTGGAACTCCTCTACTCTTAACTGGTTGTGAAGTAGGGACAAAGCGGTGGGTGTCAGCTATGGTAGGCTCTACACAGCTCGCCCCTTGAACCTAAAGGTGACCCCTCTTCTCCACAGTGTGAAGAAAGGTGGGCTGGGGGGTATGTTTGGCATGCTGAAAGGCCTGGTGGGCTCCAAGAGCTTGACAAGAGGGGACATGGACCCCGTACTGGAGAAGATGAAGGATCACTTGATTGGTAGGTCTGGCTCTGCTGAAAGCAGGTTAATTTGTGGTGGCTCCATGGGGTAGCACCCATGGTTTGGGATTTTCTTGCCCACAGGGACTGTGGAGGGTTCTTGTCTTGCCCTCAACAGTGCATCAAAAGGGGGTCAATGGTCTAGCCTGGTGGGGATCCTGCATGGTGACTCCATGCTCCCCCACAGTGCTGATGTCTGGTGTGTGTAACCTCAGCAGCACTCTCTCTCCTCTCTCCCTCTTGAAGCTAAAAATGTGGCAGCTGAGATCGCGGTGCAGCTCTGCGAGTCAGTGGCCAAGAAACTGGAAGGGAAGGTGATGGGAACGTTCACCAGTAAGTGGCCATGAGGCCTCCTGCTCATAGTGTGGGGCTCAGGAGCGTTCCTGGGTGTGACGGGTTCTCATTCCACCTCCTCCTTCCCAGCGGTGACCTCGACAGTGAAGCAGGCCCTGCAGGAGGCTCTGGTCCAGATCCTGCAGCCCCAGCGTCGGGTGGATGTCCTCCGGGATGTCATGGATGCCCAGCGCCACCGCCGACCCTACGTGGTCACCTTCTGTGGCGTCAACGGTGTTGGGAAGTCCACCAACTTGGCCAAGGTTGGACACGGTGCTCCTGGTGAGGAGGTCACGGTGAGGAGGTGAGGCTGTAGTTGCTAACGCACATTTCTTCTCCATCTCATTGCCGCTGCAGATCTCGTTCTGGCTCATTGAGAACGGTTTCAGTGTCCTCATTGCCGCCTGTGACACGTTCCGGGCTGGAGCAGTGGAGCAGCTCCGCACCCACACCCGGCGCCTCAATGCCCTGCACCCTCCGGAGAGCCATGGTGGGCGCACCATGGTGCAGCTCTACGAGAAGGGCTACGGCAAGGACGCGGCCGGGATTGCCATGGAGGCCATTGCTTACGGTACATGCCAAGAACCGGTGGTGGGAGACGTTGTTCTGGGGGAACATCCTGCTCACTGGTGCCTCTTCATCTTCCCCAGCTCGGAATCAGGGCTTTGACGTGGTCCTGGTGGACACGGCAGGCCGCATGCAGGACAACGCACCCTTGATGACGGCATTGGCCAAACTGATAGCTGTCAACACTCCTGACCTGGTCCTGTTTGTTGGGGAAGCATTGGTGGGAAATGAGGCGGTGGATCAGCTGGTGAGGGACCAGGCTTTGGGTTCTGGAAGATAGAGTATCATTATCATTATTATCCTTCCAGCATCTGCAGGGGACGCTGGAGGGGGACGCTGGAGAGGGACTCTTCATCAGGGACTGTAGTGATAGGACAAGGGGTGATGGGGTCAAACTGAAACAGGGGAAGTTCAGGTTGGATTCCCTGTGAAGGTGCTGAGGCGCTGGCACAGGGTGCCCAGAGAAGCTGTGGCTGCCCCATCCCTGGCAGTGTTCAAGGCTAGGTTGGACACAGGGGCTTGGAGCAAGCTGCTCCAGTGGAAGGTGTTTGTGCCCATGGCAGGGGGTTGGAACTGGATAATCTGAAGGTCCTTTCCAGCCCAAACCAGTCTGTGATTACGGGAGAAAACTCTGCTTCCGTGGGCTTTATCAGGCATTTGGACAGTAGCAGCACCATAAATGAGTTTCTTGGATCTGTTTTCTCCCTCAGGTCAAGTTCAACAAGGCCCTGGCTGATCACTCCATGGCCCAGACACCACGGCTCATTGATGGGATTGTCCTCACCAAGTTTGATACCATCGATGACAAGGTAAGGAGGCTGTTGAGACATCTCCACATGGAGCTTCCCACTGGAGAAGCAGGAAGTGTCCAACACACTTTGGTGCTGTCTCAGTTGCCATCTCTTGCCTTCCTCTTGCATTGCAACCTAGTTTAGTGATGTGCTGAGTGAAGAACAAGGAGGCAGAGTAGCTGATTGTGCTTGTTGTGTTTGGCAGGTCGGTGCTGCCATCTCCATGACCTACATCACGAGCAAGCCCATCGTTTTCGTTGGTACCGGACAAACCTACTGTGATCTGCGAAGCCTTAATGCCAAGGCCGTGGTCGCAGCGCTCATGAAGGCCTGAAACCCACCAATGGCTGTTGCAGATGTCCAAGAAGAACATGCTTTACCCTGTTCCCAGCTCATCCTTCCCACAATGAAGGGATGCCAGCGTGAGGGGAATGGTTTTGGGGGGTAAAATTCCTTTTATCCAGCAAAAGCCCTTCCCTGGATTCCTTCATTCTGGTTGAGGTGGCACAGGCTCCCTTGCAGGGAAGCTGAAGCCAGAGCTTTGTATTGGTCATGCTGTAAGGACCTGCTGTGCTTTTTTGGGGGGGTTGAAGGCTTTAGTTCCTTTGAGCTGCTTTTGGATTTCTTTTAGACCAGTTGAGGGAGGATGAGGAATGATGGTATTTGCTGGTGCATAGGAAGAAAAACCCAATTCATACTAGCAGATACTGGTGGTGGCTTTGGTGTTCTCCCCCTTCGAGTGCCTCTTGAGCCCGGTCTGAAGTGCTACACTGAGTAATACAAACCTCTGTTACAATGTCTTGTAGCTCCATATCGCAGATGTGCTCCAGTGCAATAAGTTGAATGCTGTCTGCTCAGAGACATAATTTATATGAAATAAACCTCATAATTTGTCCTCTGTGTGTAAATAACTCGCATCCAGGCAGGACCTGCTCACTCCTTGGGGGTAGGGAGGAGACAAACCCTGGGTGAGGGGTTGGAGAGGGCAAGTAAATCACCCACCAGCCATAAGGTTGGTGAACAGGCTTTTAATAGAAGCTTCCACATACAAAACACTACACAATAAAGACAGAAACAAGAGAAGTGGAGCTTTAAGTAGGCAAAAAACCCATCAAGTGTGCCTGGGAGCTGTGGACTCAGGTCCTGGGATGAGGCTGCTCCTCAGATGCTGCATCCTGGAAGGATGAAAGGGAATCAACAACAGGGAAAACACTACTGGCATGTGTGGGGAGCAGCAGGGCTGTTCATGCAGTGATTTCATAAAGGTAAATCCCAAATCCAGCTACATTCACAGCAGGTTTTTGGAGAAGAAACCCCAAGCGCTCAGTGGGCTAGAGTATCGATCCCTCCCATTCCATAAGATCCAGGACTTTCCCAGCACCCTGTGTGAAGCTGACACTGGCAGCTCCCCCAATCCCTGCAGTCACCACAGAGGGAATAGTTTAAGTGTCCTCTCTCCTCAAATCGTAACACCTGCAGAAACCTTCAAGGCACGTGCCAGCAGCCCTTGCTGAGATCAGTGTGAGTGTATGGAGGCAGTGCAGGGATGCCAGCTAGAAGTGTGGTAGCTCTAAGCTACACACTCCCGTAATCCACCTTTAGCAGTTGCCAAGGACCACGTTCCTCAAGGAAGGGAGCTGGTGGCTGTTTCACTTTGCAGAGGATGAAGTCCTGTTTCTGCCTCTTCAATTCTTTGGGCAATGCAGCTCCTCTGTATCTCCAGCAGCAAAGCTTCATCCCTCTTTTGTGACCCAAAAGAAGGGCTCAGAAGAGGGGGAGCTCCCCATGCTAGTCTGGTGGGTGCCATCTGTATGGCAATCCAAAAGCAGAGTGCAAATTCAGGGGACAGCACCAGGGGACAGCTCTGCCACCATAAGGCAGCCTCGTCCAACGGCCAAGGAACTGGCTCCAAGCACTCTACACTGACTTGGGCTCTATATGCACAGTGCATGCTGCTATAAACCACGAAGAGAACCTGCTGCCTTGGTGATGAATTGCTCCCTAAGCAATTCACCCTAATCTTGGGTGAATTCCAGTGTTCCCAGATTGTGACGAACAGAAAAAGCTCTAAGAAATGACATTCCCTGGTGATAGAACAAATGAAACCAGTGTGCACATGTGAATTAATCAAGCACTTTGGGCTAATCAAAGGTGACTTCTCTTTAATGACCTGCAGCCCAACAGCAGGTATTCATGTCTGGCTTTTCCCAAGGGTGAGAGACAACTTCTGTCCCATTCTGTAATCTTATATCCTATCCAGAGCAAGGTGTGTTACCTGCATTACCAAAGTCTGAAGGTTGCTGCAGGTTCACCAAAGCTTGCTTGATCTCACACAGAGTCTTGGCAAGGGGAGAAGCTGCTATCAGGCTCTCCACCTCCAACTCGGTCAGGTAAGCCAACTGGACACCTAAACCTGAAGGAAACAGGGGGGCACTTTTAAGCCTAAAGGAAGAAGAGGCTCTTCATGGCTGGGAGTCTACAACACACATGAGGAATGAAACTCAAGGGGGGAAGCAATGCACATACAACTGCTCAGCACCTGCTGGCCGATGCCAAGCCCCAAGCAGTGATCGGCCCCTCCTGAGCAACTCCCCCTGTTTCTATCCTGAGCATCCTGAGTTTCTATTCCATGGCATGGAATATCCCTTGGGCTAGTTCAGGTTCTGGCTTTGCTACCTCCTGGCTTCTCGTGCCCCTCCTCACTGGCAGGGCATGGAACACTGAGCTGTTCTTGACACTAAGTGCTACTGAGCAACAACTAAACCATTGGTGTGTTACCAGCCTTCTTCTCACACTAAATTCAAAGCATAGCACTAGGAAGAGCACTAACTCTATCCCAGCCTAACCCAGGACACCGAGTCATTGCCCTTACCGTGTTCTTCATGTCCAGGGAAGCTGAAAAGAACATCTTTCCCACTGAAGAGCTCCCACTGCTGAGGCAGTTCATGATCCTGTGGGGTAAAAAGGGCCCAAGAGTTAAAGAAATGGGCAAGTGGGAAAACTAGCAGAAAGGTGAGAGATGGCCCAACAAGACACCTGCAACTCACCTGCCCTTCCATTGCTTCTGATTTACCTTCACCGGCCAGGCTGTCCAGGGAGGGCACAACTGCCACCACATCCTGCCCTTGGCCCTTCTGCTCCACGGCCCGCTTCAGGGATGCATTCTTGCACAGAACGTTCCCCAGAAGCATCTCCAGAGCTTTCATTAGTTCTGTTGCCTCTTGCCATGGAGCACCTAATGAACCCAACAGGCACTTTCAATGGACTCCTACAGAACCACATGAACTGCAATGATCTCCAGAGCAAAACCAAGAGCACGAACCTTTGGAAATGCCGCACGGTGACTCCAAGCTGCCTCATGCTGTAGCATTTCCAAAGAACTCTGTGCTTACCTGTTCCTAAGCTGTGCCTGGCTTCTCAATGAACTCACACGAAGACAGGCTGTCAGCTCTTACAGAGCTCCTACAGAACTACAGCACCACTGGAAGACAGTCTTGTGGGATGTCCTCTCATGTGTATGAGCCATCCACTGTACACATCATGTACTGTGCCACCCACTGATGCTCCCTGACACTGCTGCTCTCTTGCTCTGCACTTTGGCTCTCTTACCTGCTTGGAAATCGTGTCCAGTGTGCCCATCACATTGTTCAGCACACGCTGCTGCCCTGCTGCGCTCTGCAGGTTTGTGCTCATGAGCCCTTTTCAAGTCTTCAGTGTCCAGTGCTTGCAGCATGTCCTGCTTACAGAGAGCATCAGTGTTCAACTCTGCAAGTCCCACAGTCCACCCATTCTGCTTCTTGTATAAAACCAGAAATTAGCACGACTATGTTATGCCAAAAGAAGGGACTGAAAGGAGCAAACTGCCACTGCAGGGGAACCATTTATCTTACAAACGTCACAGTTGCAAGTCCCCCTTCCCTCAGTTGTTTCCACACTGACCATGAGACTCTGGATCTGCTGGCTGACTCCATTGTAGAACACCAGCACGTCCATCCTGTGCTTGGCCAGCTGAGATGCCAGATGCAAGTTCTGATCTTCCAGCTTATCGTAGAGGGTGCGAACACTGAAATCCTCCAGAAGCCTCTGTGTCAAATGCTCTTCTGAAACACAAAGTGTTTGGTGAGTGGCCACAAGTCTGTATTTCCCACAAGGGGCAGTGCCTGTCCATAGGAGGCAACAGCATGGTGTAATGTGAAGGAGGAAAGTGGAAGAGGCGAGAGACATAAGAGAAGGTCCCGTTGTTTAGTGAGGGCGAGGATGAGAGAGCCTTACTATCATCTCCTAACTCAGGGTTTCTGCTCCTCTGCTCTCAGCATCACCATCGGCTGTGCTCTGGATTTTACTGTACCCTGTGAACATCCTGAAATTCCCAAGATGAGGTTTATCTCCCGAAGGCAAACAAGGCCAAAGAGGGCTGGCCACTTGCCCTCCTAAGGAATAAAGAACTGACCCATTCCATGACAGGAAGTTACAGTCCCCATCTGAGGAGATCAAATGAACCTAGAATGGAAGCGTGTGTGGTGTGTGTAAATGTGCACACATGAGTACAGGTCAGCCAAAGTGCCTGTGTGACCTTGGTGAGTAGGTATGAAGGTACCACACTAGACAGCTAACAGAAGACAACACGATGGGCAGTAAGCTGGCCCAGCACTTTACCTGCATTATGCACAGCTCCCTTCTCTTCAAAGCCAGCATCCTCTCCAGAAGCACGAGGACCAATTGTCTGATAGAACTGAAGGCTAAAGGGGATGACAGAAGAGGGTGAAGAGCATCTCGTCCTCAGTAAAATTAGATCCTGCACTATCACCAGCCCAGTTCAAGCAGGAGGATAGGTTTCTTGGCTAGATTTTGAAGTCAAAACAAAGATGGACACAACAGAGCTGTTACACACCACACTGCTGGTAACACAGACAAGCTCCCTGCACAGTTAGAAACTCAGCATACTGTAGAGCTGGCAAGAAGTCCAGCATCAGGGACTGAGAGTAATGCAACAGGACATGCTTTTGTACTATGAGGGTGTCCTGATAGCTCCCATGCAAAGGCGGTTTACCTGTCTTTAAGGAGGATGTACTCTGGTGGGATGTGTGGCTCGCCCAGGCTCCTCCATCGTGGCTTCCAGCCCTTCAGGGGGCTGATGATGGGCACAGCAGGCTGGAGCACTACACCCAGGGTTGCCAGCACCACAATTAGGGAGCCCAGAACAAAGAGGACTGCTGGGAAAGCCAAGAGGGATGGCAAGGAGGATGCAAGCCACACTTTCATTTCTATTGCTTTACTGTCCTCTCACTGACGGACACGGGACTGGTATGTGCACAGCACTTAAAGAGGCACAGCTTTGAGGAAAGACCTCAACTGTCCTTGTATTTAGCCTCGAGTGACCTTTTAAATGATGCCTTTCATTTCATCTGTGTTTAGCACTAAAACTCTGGCACTTTCTGCCTTCAAGACAAGGGAAACAAAGCCCTCACTTGAATTCTTCAAGCAGAGAGTGGGGAGAAGCACAACTGGTCCTTCCCTCTCTCACAGTGTTTTGGCTGTACCTGTGATAGTGGCCCAGTTAGGAGCCAAGTTCAGGTCCTTTTGCTTCAGAACTCCATGTCTGGACAGCTGGGACAGAGAAGAGGGCTGGAAGGACACATCTCGGGGGTCACAACCCACGTTTGCTTCATTCACAGTCACAATCAGGAAGTGCTCCTGAATGGTCCTATCCCTGAAAACGTATGTTCCAGACTCCAGGAAAACATGGGCAAACCTGGAAGGGAGAAGTAAGGAGGAAAAGGAAGGAAGGTTGATCCAAGCTTCCTTTAGCCTCCAGCTGTGCTGACAGTCAAATACATGAACACACCAAGCTGGCATTTTCACTGCTCACTGATCCTGTGACACACTCTCAAGTTGTGCCCGTGTATATTAACCACAGCAGGCATTATTACCATGAGATGTTGAGGCGAGTCTCCTGGATGAGGTGGTCCAGCCTTCGGAAGGCTCCAAAATCCCAGCTTGGGTTGCTGTTATAGAGATGCTGCTTCTGATAGACAGGGTAATGGCTGGATGCACGATCTGGGAATGGTTCAGCACAGTGTCAGCAACAGTGACCCACTTCAGTCAGGACAGTTGATACTGGTCTGGCAAAGAACTATGGTGCTGCATTTCTCTTATGTGGCCATGCAGGGCCAACTCCTTTGAGGTGTGCGTTACTGCCCAACAACATCTTCTGCTTTCTAACAGAGGACAAATGATATCTTTATTCTACAGAGATCCAGTCGAAAAGTGAAAAGCACCATGTAAGTCACTAGGCTAAAGCTCTGCAGTCCCCCAAAGGCAGGAGAGACAGGGAGGTGAAGGAACGTGCTCATACATGCAGTGCTCCCAGATGCAGTCATTGTTCTGGACACCAACAACACTCACTGTGGGAATCGATGCTGAGCTGGAAAAGGATCGTGTCTCCTGCTTCCAGGCATACTACTGGGTTAGGAATGAGGGGCAAGGTGTGGGTATCTGTGGAGGAAGCCCTCTGGATTCGACGACCTTTCTGTAGCAACTGATGTGATGAAAAGTCTCCTGGCACAGGCAAGAGGACAAACCAGAACGAATTCTGAAGAATGAGGAGCTCTTGAAAACAAAGAACTCTCTCTTTGTATCTGTGGGCAACTACAGCTCACGAGGTCAAATTCTGCTCTCAGCCACACTACCACAAATGAGAAGCAACTGGAGTTAGGAGCCAGCAACAGACCTGCCTTCGAGTGGAGTTTCCTTCTAGCTTCTTGGAAGGCCAAAATCATATTCCACAACCTGTATTTGACCTGCTCCCAGAGAGCCAGTGCAGGTCACCACTGGTTACTCCCACAGAGAACAAGGTCTCTCCCAGCTTTGTAAATAACTTGGACAATAAATTCCCTCTGTGCCAACTTGGAAGGAAATCAATGGCTTTGTCTGACTGGAACTTTGGGTCACCCTCCAGCCTTACCTGTGAGAAACGCATCCAGAACATCTGTGCTGGAGGCAACGAAACCCAGCACTCCAGTGGGACTGAACAGAACCAAATGCACCCGCTGGCTTTTCTGCACGTGTTCATCTGGGCCCAGAACATTTGCCACTTCCTGTTAAAAGCAGAGGGAACACTTGTCACTGATTAGAGCCGGGGAGCCTGGGTTGTGATCAGTGTCAGCTGTACCAGACTGCTCCACGGAGGGCTTTTCCCATGTCTCAGTAGTGCAACAGCCTGAGGAGCCTCTCCTCTCTGCTCGCAGCTTTCCACCCTTGTGTAACCTCACACGTACCCACACTTCTCCTCCATTCATCCTCAGCAGCAGCTCTCTATTGATGCCAAATCCCAAGGAGATCTGTGGGGCTCTCAGCAGACACAGTTGGTCACACAGTTCCTCAGCAGAGACATACTGCTTGCAGTGACATCTGTGCAGAGGACAAAAGATCTTGATCACTTCTGATCCCTGAGCAAACAGCTGTAACACATTGATGGTCAGGATGACCCCAGTATCTTACAATATACACTATGTCCATGTAAACCAGGATGGAGCAAGCTCACGGACCATCTCACCCAGCACTGCCTGCTATTCAGTGCCTGTGAAAGGCCAGAATGTAATACCCCACTCTCTAACAGGTATCTAATAGAGACCAAGTTCAGTCCTGTGGCAGTGTTATGCATACCTCCCTAAAGTTCTGCTTTCAGTCAATGGTTGAAAGAAACAGTTTAATACACCTCATTTCTGTGCAGTCCGTGTCAGGAGGAGATTTTGCAATACAGAAGTTCCTCCACAAAAGGCTTAGAAGTATAATTTGACAAGAACTAGCTTTTAGTTGGCATTAAACTAGTGTTTTAGTTGGCATTAAAGGTAGGGAGGGAATGAGGATTGATTTCCTCAACCTGAGGCACATGGAGAAGGTCTACCTTGGAAAATGTGAGCTCTGTCCACCCTCACCTTGTCACTCAGTGTCATTCTGGTGTCTCTGCCCATAACACCTCCCTCAGGATGCCCTGACGGGATCAGTAACAGCCACTCAGAACTCACTGTGAGGTGCTTCTGGATGGCACTTACATGCCCAGCTCTGCATTCACCTCTCCCCCCGCGGGCCCGCAAGCAGGGGAGCAGTCGTACCGCTCGGGAAGCACGCACTGGCGTGTGGCTGCGAGCCGGACCTCTCCTGGAGTACAGAGCTCATCCACCTGGAAGAGCAACACTCACCAGTGAGGGACACCCGAGCAGCTCCCACTGAGAGGCAGCAGCCCTCAAATCCTCTTCCTCCCCCTGCAAGCTGCTGACATTCAAGGAAAGGTAACCCCACAAGGGCTGATAAAGACAACTTGGAAAGCATGGAAGAAACACCATGGTGTCCTATCCGAACTCCTCAAGCAGGGCTGATGAAGGACTCCATAGGAACAATGTGGAAGCTTTAATGCCTGCATCTGTCATTTGTCTGTGACACTGTGCTGCTCCCCATTGCCACAGCATGGAAGAAGCATCCTTTGCCTCTATCTCTTATGAATTTGGCAAAGACAAGTGCCATTATCCTACAAGGAAACAATGCAGATAAAGGACTTGTGTCTGCCGCAGCCCAGAGAACTGAACTCGGACTGAATGCGCGCACCCTGAGACAGGGCCTGAAGCACCGAATCACTCTCCCTCCCATTCACATCACACAACAGCTCTGTTCTGAAGCCAAGCTTTACCTGGGGCCGGCAATCCTGATCGCTGTTGCTGTCAGGGTCCATCTTGCCTCTCTCATCATAGTAAATGTAACCTGCCTGGCAGATGCAGGAGGCATCCGACTGCTGGAAAGCCCGGTTCAGCCCATGGCAGGTACAGCTGGTTGCACCTTAGGGAAGAGCAGCAGTGGCACATTGACAAGCACTCCAGTCACTTGTGCATCAAGCCACTAAGTAGGTAAGGTTAGTCAGTCAATGCTGCCAGGTCCCTCTCTTGTGCCTCAAATCCACCACAGTACACACAGTAAGGCATTTGCCACCTACCTTCCAGGTTTCCAGCCTTTTCCCAAGTTGAATATGGTTCAGTGCCCAATTTTGGCACACCTACACTTAATGCAAGCTCCCTAGTGTGGGGCAAAAGTACTCTTGGTGAAACTCCAGTGTTTTCAAAGCAATGATAGACCAAGAATTAGTAGGGCCGCTCATCTCTTCCTTGAAGGAGACAAATCCCCTTGGCTGACAGAGTGCAAGAGGAAAAAAAGCTTTGGAAATGGAATTCTCCTTCTGGGTGGGACAGAGGCATCCTGTTGGTGGCACCAACAGCATCATGAGGATCCCAGGACTTGTGGCCCATCACAGAACCACAATGTGGGGAATCACATTTCTGGGCTATTTCCTTCCTGGTCTCTTAATAGAGGTGAAAGTTTCTCTCACACACAGTGACTCACCAGGCTGAGAGGAGGAAGAGCTGCCGCAGGGGAAGCAGGCAGCCTGGGCAGGGAGGTGATTGAAGGTGCCAGCAGGACAGGCCTGGCAATCCTCTACGTGCTTCGCAAAGCTGCTGCTCCTGTGGGTCCCCGGGGGACAGGGCAGAGGGGCAGATGCCAGGGGAGGGCAGTAGTAGCCACTGGGACAAGGCTTCTTGTGGTAACTCTCACTGCCTGGAGACATAGACACTGCGTAGGGACTGAAGTACATGCTAAGAGATAGGCAGAGGCCAGTTATTCCTGTTTACATATCCACATCTCTCTATCATAGAATCCCAGACTGGTTTGGGTTGGAAAGGACCTTAAGATCATTCAGCTCCAACCCCCTGCCATGGGCAGGGACATCTCACACTAGACCATGTCACCCAAGGCTCTGTCCAAGCTGGCCCTGGACACTGCCCAGGATGGGGCATTTACCATAGGTAGGTAAAGTTCATAAACACTCAATTTAATTCATTGATATTTAAATATAAATCTTCATTTCTTTGTCTTGCCTCTTTCACTGGATATATCCAATGGCAAGAGTGAGCAGACAGGATCTCCTCCACAGGAGCTTAACACACATCAGTGAACTTCACATAGGATACCAGCCAACAGGCTTTCCATACTCGTAAAGCTGTTCCTAACCCCTCAGGCTGCAAGCAGCAGGAGCTCCCACAGACTTTGAGCCCTTGGGCTCACTCCTCTCGTAATACATTAACTCTGAACCTCTCAGCTAAGCCACAGAATTAGGGAGAACACGGTTCACAAGGGCTAGAGGGGTCACCCCCTGGGAGACAGGACATGGGTATCCAAACCACTCTGGACTCACTTCTCTTCATACATAACAACCTACCACAATAAATGCTCCACAAACTGATGTGACAGCCCACACGAGGGTTTATAACTGCAGAGGACCAGAGCTTTGCCCACACAAACTTAAAACTAGCAGTTTAAGCTGCTATTTCTTGCCTCCTTCCTCCGTGGCAGCTCCTTTTACCTTGTGGGCATATGAAGCCTGCAGGGCAGGGCTGGCAGGGTGACATGATGAGGGGGTCACTGCGGTAGGTGCCTATATCACAGATCCTGCAGAACTTCTCAGGTGAATCCCTTGGACCAGGCAAGCTGAGGGCCATGTACCCTCCTTCACAAGGCAGCGGATGGGCACTGCCTGGGGGGCAGTAGTAGGGAAACACACATCTGGAATGCAAAACAAGGAGGGAAGAAGGAAAAGTGTCTGAAGGGTTTGGATTTCCAGATTCCATGGCCAGTGCTAACCGAAGGCAAAACTAAAAGTGGTTTTCACCTGGTTCCAGGCTCAAGCTAATGAGTAGAAATCATAAATCACTCTACTCAGCCTTAGCAGCCACCAAGTCCATGACTGTTATCTATCCCAGAGGTAACTTTGCCTCTGCACAGTGCACAAAGTTCATGGTTGAAGCATTAAAACGAGTTTTAGCACAGGCACATTTCACAATATTCAGTCCTTAGAAAGTTAAAGCTGGCTGCATCAAACACACCAGGTACTCACAGCTGCTCAGGGTTGTTGTATGTTGATGATCCTTCAGGACAGTAATAACCAGCAGGACACACGGAAGGCAGGGCTGTGTGAGCAGCACAGTACAGGCCAGGCCTGCAAGGCTTTGGATTTACTGAACCTGGTGGAAAAAAGGGGAAACAGTGATTGATTCCAGCCCGAAATAGCTGGAAATATAGAAAACAGGAGCATGGTCATGTCACCTGCTGGGCACTCATAGCCAGCTTTACAAGGTACTCCCTGGGTGTTAGGCAGCCCTGTCTCTGCTGGATCCGGGCAGAAGTAGCCAGGTGAGCAGGGAGCACATTCTTCCAATGATTTCGCACCAGGCTGGATCCTGGACGTGCCAGCTGGACAAAGGAAAGCATCGCCTTTACCTGGGCACCAGTATCCAGGGGGGCAGGGATAATCCTCAAAGCTGGTCAGACCTGTTCGGAAGAGAAAGGAATGAAAAAAGGGCCATGAGGGGGTTTAGAGAAGGGCTCTGAGCCCTATTGCATCTCAGGGAATTCTGTAACCAGCTCCAGAGGTAGGAAAAGGCTGGTTTCCACCTGGCACTCACCTGATAAAGGGCAGTGGTAGCCAGGAGGACAGGGTTGGCAATCTGTCAGGCTCTGAGCTCCTGGGAGCTTGCGGTAGGTTTGTGGAGGGCATTTCTGAGGTGCCAGGAGACTGCTGTGCTCACTGCCATTGCCTCCGAAGCAATAGTGTCCTGATGGGCATGGATAGGCTTCTGAATCCCCTAGCAAGCAGAAAGCAGGGCTTTAAGGAGTCAACTTTGCATTGTAATTGGAACACTTTTCTTCTCTGTCCTCTGTGGGTCCTTCCTGAACTCCTGCACAGATATGTATAATTCACCTTAACAATCCAATCCCCTCTGACACAGGGAGATATCTGGAGCCCGGTTGTGATTACAGACTCTCCCACATTTCCAGTGTTTGCTGGAACAGCACATACAGCACATTGTATTAAGTGTCCAGTGTCTTCTTTCTCTGCAGTCACTAGAACTCATCACTAGAGAGTGTGCCTGCTGCAAGGACTGTTCTCCAGTGCAGTATCTGGTCTCCTAGGCTTTCTCCTAGGCCAGCTTTCCAAAGTCATCACCAGACTCAAGGATACAAAACAATGTCCATTCCCTCCCCTCACTGGTCTTCTCCAAGTTCCTACCTGCTTGGCACCAGTGGCCTGGTGGACAGGGGAGGCAGTCTTCTCTTTTCACAGCTCCTGAAACATCTCTAATAGTATTTGCAGGACATGGTGTTGGTACCTCAGATCCCTCCAGGCAGTAGAAGCCTACAGAAAGGATGGGAAGGAGATGAAAATAAGATCTGAAAGCCCTCCAATGGCAAAAAATGACTTAGTAAGAGCCTCCTGTTGTTGTAGGATGAACAACTGTGGGGATGCTGCTGTGCATTTAGAGAGCCAAAACAACAGCACTAGCAGTCTTGCACTATAAATTCAAGGCAGCCTTTAGGTCAGGCACAACTCTTTGTTCAAAAGGTGTAAAACCAGAGGAAATCAACGAGCAATGACAACTTCACAGAAGGGATCACAACATATTCTGCACGATAACAGATACTCTCCAGCAAGCCACTGTTCTACGCTTAACATACTACTGAGATCCTCACTTACCTGCAGGACACAGCCCTGCACACTCCTGACCCCAGCGGCACCCAGTCAGCAAGCGCCAGGAGAAGCTGTGGCCCTGGGGAGTGGAATGGGAGCTCCCAGCAAGGCAGAAGTATCCAGCAGCACATTTCCCCTCCAGCCGCCCGTGCCTGGAGCAGAGAGGACAGTGAAGAGTTTTCGTAGGACCTGCTGCTAATGATTTGGTGCAGGAAGAGACACAATAACTTGGCAACAACAAAGACTTTCTTATGCTGATACCAGAGAGAAAACAGACCCATTTTTCCACTTATAGAACCACACAGATAGCTTGAACCAGGCAGCTCTCAGTTCAAATTCCATGAACATGGGCAAAGTGCTTTAGATGCAATTGTGGACGACTTTCCACTGGGCTGGAATTCCTGCATTACTTTCATGCTTTCACAAACACTACCTTCTATCCCTTTCAGGTGTATCAGACTGCTTTGAGGTGCCCCCAAAATTCATGGATCCAACACCTCTGTACCCAAAATCTGTGTCTAAGCTTCTGTTTCTTTCCTTTGAATGAGAGATGTGGTAGAGAGCTGGGAGGAGCCTGGCGTCGACTCATCAGCACAAAACAAGATGCCAAACTGCTTAAAACGGAAAGATGCCAGATCGAAATGGATCCTAACCTGCAGTAGTGACCAGGTAAGCAAGGCAGGCATTCCTTCTCATTCCACAGACCAGTCATATTTGCAGGAGTGAAGGTGCCTTCAGGACATGTGAGAGGAACCTGTGTGCCTGAAAGGGAGCCCACAGAGACAATAAAACCCCTGTTGTGCTCTGACAAGACTTTAGAACAGAGGAGCTGATCCCCAGGAAGCAAGATGCCAACTACACCACATCTGCTCATTGCCACTTCCCATCACCTAGCTTACAGGACAATACGCATTTGGTTTGTACAACTCTTGGGTCACAGTGAAGCCACAACACTGGGAGCTTTGGTGTGCAAGTTCCAGTGTACCTGTAGGACAGTAGGAATGTGGGGGGCAGCGCCTGGGGTCTCCTGCCACCAGCTCCTGGCAGTAGAATCCTCTCTGGCATGGGATGCAGGCTGCAGAGCCGCTGGCTGGCTGGTACTCCCCAGCAGGGCACGGGGTTGGATGGGCTGCCCCGGAGCTGCAGAAGTGACCCTGGCAATGACAGGAGGAAGGGGATTGCATGGAGATAGGATCCATGTAAAGGGTGATCCCAGAACTGCCCAAGCAGAGTTCTGTGGGGATGTAATCAACAATTCCATGACCTTTCACCACTGTGGGAAATGAAACCTCCTGCCTAGAGCTGAGAGCCACCTTTCACTATGCAGTACCTTAGGGCAGAGGAAAGCTGTGGGGCTGACGGAGCTGAAGTTCACTGGGCAGTAAAACCCCTCAGTGCAAGGTCCTGTTGGAGAGCTCAACCCAACACCAGCACAGAAGGAGCCAGGGTAGCATGGTACACAGCTCTCTGGAGAGGCACCACCTGGGAGCAAACGAGAAGTCAAGGCCAGCAGGGAGATGAATGTACACCCAGTGCTGACACAGCATCGTCAGCGCTTCTTTGGATTGATAAGCCATTGCCACCATCAGGCTTGTCTGCCTGCGGACCACAGGAGAACCCTGTGGGTGAAGCCACACTCACCCGTGGCATTGTTCAGGGTCCCAGCTGGGCAGGCAACTGGGAAATGGGTGCCCTCTGGACAATAGTGCCCAAGTGGGCAGGGTCCACTGAGCGGGAATGCAGGTGTCCCATGTGGAATGGCATCAGTGGCTCCTCCTTCACAGTAGTAGCCAGCTGAACACAGACCTGCCATGGGGGGACAGAGAGGGCAGCAGTCACCAGCCCATGGCACGGCAGTCAGTGAGGAAGCACCTCCTCAAACCCCCGCAAGAACCTGTTTTATCACTGCTGATATCCTGGGCCTCTCGCCTTTGGTTTGCCTTCCCTCCTTCCCACCCATCTTTGGCCTCTATCACTTCCCTTCCTGACCTGCACTGACCTTGTCTGGCATTTGCCTATTCTCCTCACTTCTCTAACTGGTTCCCCATATTCTGTTTTGTGTGGGAAGAGCTGTGACTCTCCTCTTCATGCCTCCAACCTTTGCTTTTGGCCCAGTGACACCTACTCTGTGCTTAAATGGGAAGGGAAGGATTTTGGAGGACAGAAAAGAGCAATGAAAGGGTTAAAAGCATAGAATGAGAAAGTAGAAAAACCTAAGGGGGATAAGGGAAGTGATGCAGTAACATGAAAGCAATATCCAAAACAAATGCTCAGCTCAAAGAATGAAACAGAAGTGACTGACAGGCACAGACAGAGGGCAGGGGGTGCCCTCCAATAGCCTTCACTACCTCTGCTCACTGAGATATGTTTTCTACTTCCCCACATCCTTCAGCCCTGACTCTCCAACCCCACTGTGGTGGGTGTCTGCTATGAACCAAACTCACCATCAGGTTCCCAGTTGGCCTCTCCTCTGCAGTACCTCCCCACTGGGCACAGCTTGCAGGCACTGAGGGCCAGTGCCCCCTCCACAGTGTTCAGTGTCCCTTCGGGGCATGGCAGGGGGACAGCAGTCTGAACCGGACAGTAGTAACCTGTACATGGGGAGAGGGGAGTGAGGCACTGCTCAAAAGAGAAAGGAGAAGAGGTGGACACATTGAGCTTGCTCCAAGGGCAAATACCCCATTCCCTGGAGTGAACCAGCGCCAGCAGTTGTGCAGGCATCAGTACCTCTTCCCATTGCTGCACACTCGTGTTGCTCACCTCTGGGGCAGCTCAGTGGCTCAACAGTGGCTGCACTGCTGCAGGCCATACCAGCAGGGCAAGGCAGGCAGGCACTGGCCCCAGGCACAGGGCTGAATGTGCCAGGCTCACAGGGCAGCTCTAGCACAGTGCCTGCAGGACAGTAGAAACCACTGGGACATCTGTATCCATGAACCCCATCAGAAGGGCAGGGAGCAGAGTTTCCTTCCAGGCAAACATACCTGTAGAGAGAGAATTCAGGCGTGAAACACAGGGCTCACAGCCCTGTTCTGAAGAAATGGATGGGGGAGGCAATAATCAAGAACCAAGGATCACCACAGTAGAATCATGGAATGGTTTGGGTTAAAAGGGACCTTCAAAGCTCATCCAGTTCCAACCCCGTGCAATGAACAGGGACACCCTCCACTAGAGTACGTTGCATAAGAAACATCCCTTGGAAATCCAGGTTATTTCAGTTTTGATAAAACTAGTGAAACTTCAAAGATTCTAAGACAAATCCTGCTATTTTGCTCCAGGAAGTGAGTGTCTGCCCATACCCTGCGTTACACAGCGAGGTCTGAGCTGGATCAGACAGTCCTGCCCCACTGCAGTAGCGTCCAGCCGGGCAGGGCTGGCACTGCCCCTCTGCCTCCAGCCCCACCATGCTGGAGAGGGAGCCAGGAGGACAGGGCATGGGATACTCTGTACCACTGGGACAGAAGTGCCCTGCAGGACAGATGTCATTCCCAGGCAGTCCAGGGCTGGAAGATTCCACCTGCATCAATAAAACACAAAGAAGAGAAGTGTTACTGAGACTTGGCACCATGTGCTACAGACAAGGTTCTGGAAAGGGCACAGAGGAGCAGAGTTATAATATCCCAGATTGGTTTGGGTTAGAAGGGACCTTAAAGCTCATCCAGTTCCAACCCCTGCCACGGGCAGGGACACCTTCCACTAGACCAGCTTGCTCCAAGCCCCTGTGTCCAACCTGGCCTTGAGCACTGCCAGGGATGGGGCAGCCACAGCTTTTCTGGGCACCCTGTGCCAGCGCCTCAGCACCCTCACAGGGAAGAGCTTCTGCCTTAGATCCAACCTGAACTTCCCCTGTTTCAGTTTGACCCCATCACCCCTTGTCCTGTCACTACAGTCCCTGATGCAGAGCCCCTCTCCAGCATCCTTGTAGCCCCCTTCAGACACTGGAAGCTGCTTTGAGGTCTCCACACAGCTTCTATTCTCCAGGCTGAACAGCCCCAGTGTTCTCAGCCTGTCTCCATACAGGAGGTGCTGCAGCTCCTGAGCATCCTCGTGGCCTTCTCTTGCTCCAACTTGCTCCAACAACTCCATGTCCTTCTGATGTTGAGGTCCTACAAGTCTGCTGCTACTGGAACTAAACAAAGACCACAGCTGGCACTAGCTGCTGAGATGTGGCTATCCCATCCCTGTGTCATCTCCTGGAGGAGGTATTAGACAGGACACCCCAGCGCAAGCTACACAGGGCCTGAGCAGAGTTTATTTCTGGGCAGCAACATATTGCAGCAGCCATCAAGAGCAGCAGCATGTCACTACATCTGAGGAGCTCTCGAGGGCAACAGTAAAAGGCATAAACAACCCCATAGAGAGCAGAAATGTTTGGAAAACGTTGCACCAGAAGGTACAGGTCCCTATGTCACCGGGTTTACTGTGCTGCTGCCTGGCACTCACTCACCCTGTGTTTGAATGGGGCTGGGCTGATGGCTCCCTTGGCACAATGATAACCTGAATAGCAAAATCCAGATGGCTGTGACAGGCCTGGTGCTGAGCAATACATGCCTGCAAGGAGCAGAAAACCAATGTCAGTGTGAGGGCCTGCACAGAAGATCAGTGAAGGTGTCAACAGCATGAAGGGAGAAGTTTTCCTCATCCTTCCCATGTATGCCCCTGGGTTTCTTATGCCAAGTCCCTGCTCACCTGCGGGGCAGGGCTCACAGTCAGACTCGTTGGTGGCACCACTCCTGGGGCCAAAGGTGCCCTTTGGACATGGGTGCTCCGAACTGGAGTTGGTGCCGGGCAGGCAGAAGTACCCAGCAGGACACACCTCAGGAGTATGTGCTCCAGAACCTAAGACACAAGCATATCACCTTGCTCAGGGGATACTACAGGAGGTGACAGGAGCTGCCTATGGCTTCAGGAGCACAATCCCACCTAGGGAGCTGTGCAGCCCCATTCTGTGTCATTCACCTTGTTGCATGCATGAGCAGTGACACAGTGAGGACTTCGTAACTGGTACTTTCCTGGGCATGGAGTTTCTTTCCCCAAATAGGCGAAAGATTTGGCTTCATCCTACTTGTTCACCCTACAACCCCATGGGCTTTGAAATAGGTTCCACCTTCCATTCTTGGCAGAAACTGCTGCCCCTGCAAGTCCAGTCCAACCCACACTGACTTAGCAGAACCTTAACAGAAGAAAGGCAGCATTCAGAATCCCTTTTACTCTCTGTGTCACTAAACAGGAAGACTCAGCCCTTAACGACATGGAATCCCTTTTACCACAACACACAGCCCCCCATTCACACTTGTCACAGGAGAGTTCTGCTGGGCAGAGGTCACAAAGTCCTTCCTCTCCTGTGACTGCTATGCCCCATTCTCACAGGGTATAGGAAAGGCAGATCCCACCGGGCGGTAAAAGCCCCGTGGGCAGTGATGGGGGTTACAGAAGTCTGGCCAGAGGTGCAGTTGTAGCCTGCAGAACACGGCCCTTCAGAACTGGTTTTGCCCAGCTCTGCAACAACAAAAGCAAACCCCTTCCTTTTCCTTTGCCAGATCAAAGACAATGGAAACCCTTAGTTCCTGAAATCACCATCTCCTCCATCATACATACATACCTGTAACACATGTCAGAAAGCACCAATTCTCTGAGGTTCAGCCTCAGACAAAGGACATCTTACTGTACAGGAAAGTAAGCTCTGAA
This sequence comes from Lathamus discolor, assembly GCF_037157495.1. Taxonomy (NCBI): domain Eukaryota; kingdom Metazoa; phylum Chordata; class Aves; order Psittaciformes; family Psittacidae; genus Lathamus; species Lathamus discolor. The sequence goes on from NC_088900.1 coordinate 750,332, forward strand.
TTATCTGCCTGGTTTAACACAGGCTTCCAATTCAATGCTCAGCTGTGACTGATGCTTTCAGTTGTGGTTCCAGCTCTGCTACAAGCTTTGTGTTAGCTCAGTCAAGTCATTCCCTTCCTGTTGCTTCAATTCCTCACCTGAGAAAGTCAAAGCCTCTTTGTCTCACAGAAGGTGATGGGTGAAGCTCTTACCATCAGTATGACCACAGACATTGCAGTGCTGGGTGGGGAGCACATAAACATCTTGCACAGCCAGATGGTGAGAACATCTGAGAAGCTGCAGAGACCCTGGCTGTTAGCGAGCATGGAGTGCCCGTCTGCTGAGCTATTTTGTTTTCCTGAGGCCAAAGACACAACAGACATCTAGAAGAGGTGGCTGAGCCAAGGGAGAAAGGTGTAATAACAAGAAAGAAATGTTACGGGTGACCTGAGACTGCTACCGAGATCCCAATGTGAGTTTTGGGAGACAAATTACTTGGGGCATTTATATTGGTGTACAACCTGCAGAAACTGCTGCTAACCAAAGATGATGTGTGGCACTAACTGAGTTTCTTCTCCTGCACCTGCTAAGCATGAGCTTGTAAGAATAAAGCTGCAGCGGGTGTCTATCTTGGCTCACATTGTGTAACTCACCACTGCAGAAGTACCCAGCTGGGCAGGGCTGACAATCTGCAGGCTGCCATTTCCCATTGTCAGGGTTGAAGCTTCCAGGGCTGCAAGGGATTGGGGATTCAGAGCCTTCAGGACAGTAGAAGCCAGGGGGGCAGTGCTCCTGATCTGGCTGCGTGGCTCCACGGTGGCAGAAATACCCAGCATAACATGTTCCTGCACGGGAGAAATGCTCTGCATTAGGTTTAAGCAACCAGAGAACATCAAGAAATCCGGTCCTGGGAGAAAAGAAAGATGTCAGATGCACACAGTACACACCAGAAACACTGGCCAGGCCTTCTCCTTGGCAGAACCTCCCCGCAGGGCAGGGCATGCAGGCATTACCATCAACCATCCCAGCCTGAGGCAGAAAGGTGCCAGCGGGACACGGCTCTGGCTTGCTGCTGCCTGGTGGGCAATAATGTCCTGCTGGGCAAAGGCTGCCTGCCTCATCATGGGCAGGATTGGGGACTCGGGCCTCTGAAGTGCAGTAATACCCAGGCAAACAAGGACCACTTGGGGAGGAGAGTCCTAAAGACAAGGAGCATAAAACATAAGCCAGTGGCATGACGTAAATCACAGCTTCTGGACTAAACAACCCAGCCAAGCCTTGTCAGCACAATGATTGCAGAGTCTGCTGGCCCCTTGAAAGCTCAATCCAGGGTCTCCATATTCACTTACCAGGTAGCTAAAGGCTTAAGGAGCTTTCTAGATCATCTTCACAGATGGGGGAGCTTGATCTATCCACTAAGAGGCAACCAAAAACTAATGAGTTCTAGAAAACAAGCTGCTTGGTTTGTGGTTTCATCATCTTTGCTTAACCAGACGCACCTTAATCTGCCTCTTTCATTCAGCTCACAAAAGACAGTAAAATTCTTGGACCTGACCACAAAGAATCTCCACTCAAGGGGTCCCAGAGTTCACTGCAAATGCTACTGCAAAGTCACACAAACTGCATACAGAAGAGCACCCACTGGAGAAACTTTTTGCCTCCGCTCCACACAAACCAGCCTAGGATTCTATTTAACCCATAGGTGATTCCTACCTGCACTGGCACAAAACATGCCTCCAGGACAAGGCTTGCATTCCCTGGGATTTTCCAGCCCAGTTTGGTTGCTGTAGGTGCCCTCTGGGCACGGGTATTGATTGGCAGCTTTTGTTCCTGGCAGGCAGTAGTATCCTGCTGCGCATTCTACTGCTTTGACCACACCATGTGGGAAGTTCTGGAGATCACCCAGATGGGCTTCTAGGGCACAGAACCTGCCCAAAAAAAGCCCAAGTCTTGCCTCAGGCCACGCTCTTCCCTCTGTGCTGCCAGAGGCCAAGAAACTTGTGCACAACAGTGACAGTTGAAGACTCCACAATAAAATGAAAGTCAATCACATGGAAGGAAGTAAATGGAGAACTAAGATGCAACCTGTCAGGAGCATTTTGTCCATCCCAGCAGACAGAGCTCCCAGGATGGGTTTTCTATGGTTCACAGACTGTGGTACAGAAAAATGGCACAATAAAGGGAAAGGTGATAACAGAAACAAGAAAACCAGCCCTGTGTATCAAAGGATACGACACACAGAGCAGTCTAAGGCAGAGGGAAATGCACATGCTAATTCCTAAGGAAAGCATCAAGAGCAAGGAAAGAATCCACTTCACTTACATCCCTGCTGGGCATGTTTCACACTGGCTTTTCCCAGCCTGATCTTGGTATTTTCCAGAGGGACAGGGTATGGGCTCTGGGCTGCCAGCGGGGCAATAGTGGCCCACAGGACACAAACAGTCTAGGAACAAAGAAAGAAACACACTTCCAATGTCACTGTTCTGCTTATGTGCTGAACAGCTCTATAGTGCCATGAGGGGAATCATTACCACACACCTAGAACTGTAAGATTTAATAGGATATAAAATCTTTATAAAGCTATTCTGCACTGCCACATGATTCAACAGCTTCCTCTTCAGAGCCCCATGGATGCTTTTAATCCATCAGAATCTTAGTTACACTTATATCACGCTTATGAAAGAGAGAACAGACAACAGCTTATACATCTTCTTGCTCTCTTTCTAACAAAGGTGAAAATACCCCATGGAATAAACTTCTCCTGGGATACTGTTTTCAGCTTCGTTTTTGCCTTGCTAAGATCCCCTATATTTCCTGCTATATTTACACACAATTTACACACCACTAAACCTGTGTTGCAAGCATGTTTTAATCTAAAGAACCAGTCATTTCTAAACGTGACTTGAAAGCGTAACTAAGGTCAGATTTTAAGCCCTGTGACTCCTGTAGGTAAAGAACGACCCAAAGATTTCCTACCTGAATGCTGGGCTGACACAGAGCCCTCCGGGCAAAACCATCCTTCTTTACACAAGCCCTCTGGGGAGCTCTGGCCATGCTGAGAGCAGAACCACCCTGGGGAGCAGGCCTGGCAATCCTGTGCTGACTGGCCCCCATCATGAGCCAAAAAGGAGCCTGGAAAGAAAAAGCCATCAAAAGCACATCCTCTTGTCATCCTAGGCTAAAGGAGAGAAGCGGGAGCTGATCACACAGTAAATAACTACACCAGCCCCAGAAACCTCTTGCAGAAGATGCCAAGAGGATGCTGGCAACGAAGGAATCCAAAGGAAGTACAGTCCCTTTGGAGAGCAGATGACAGGTTGGTCCTGAGTGCTGGCTGGGCTGAATTCCTCTTTATTTCTGGTCTGCACTGAGCAATGCAACCACTTGTTTAATGTAACAGGAAAGAAACATTCCACAGTCTTTCTCCTTCAACTTAATCATCTGTCTGATGAATGGTGATGGTAAAGGACAGCTCTTGATGTGCAAGGAGGGTGGCAGTGGTGTGCTGAGCTGTGTGACATCTCCTTCAGCATCATGTAGGCCACAGGCTGAGGCTTCTGAGGCAGTTTTGCAGCTACTCTCTGAGTGCATATGTAGGACTGCTGTTCCCAATACAACAGCACTGGATTAGAGGATGAGCGTTACGCTGATAGCAGCTGTCCCTTGGGGAAATAAAGGGGCTGCAGGACAATGGTACAGCCTCAGGCTCAGCAGTGCACTGGGAAGAGAAATGGTCAAATGCAGCAGCTGCCATCAAACCTACCTGGAGGACATGGAGATGGAGAAGAACTCCCTGCAGGACAGAAGTGGCCTAGAGGACAAATGTTCCCTCCTGCTCCACCCATGGGGTTTGGGAGCTTTGAGCCACCTGTGCAGTAGAAACCAGCCTCACAGGGACCTGATGGAGCCGAGAGCTCTGCTGTTGCACAGTATGAACCTGATGCAGGGGCAGAAGCAAGGCTGTCATGTAAGAGTGCTCAGAACCAGTCCCAGCACAAGACTGGGATTGCCTACTGCTCTTGGCAAAAGGGAGAACAGCACGCATGGGCAAACCCCCATTTTTGCAGGAAGCAAACAGTCTTCTCCTACCTGGGGTGCAGGGAAGAGGAAGAAAGGACCCAGCAGGACAAAAGGTTCCTGCTTGGCACAAGCCAAGAGATCCAGAAGCTGGAGCTGCCATGCCTGCTAATGGAAAAGACACAGACTGAGTTGAAACAGAAGAATTGAGAGTACTTAAATAGCTCAGGAAAACAGAACTAGAGCGCTGAATGAAGGAAAGGAAACAGGAAAGTAACACACCCTGAACTGCCTGGACCCTACAGGTGACTCTGTAATGCCACCTTCTCAATAACAACAGCCATCATGCTCTACCATTACCCTTTGTACCAGAGTGATTGCCAAGAAACACTGGTTTGCTTGATGTGGATCCAGGTGGACAAAACCATCCAGGCATGCACAGTCCATCTGGTCTTGTTAGGCCTGGCTTGGAACAGACCCTTCCAGGAGGACACAGCTGGCACTTGGAAGTATCCCAGATATTTAAAGCTTCGCTGTAGGTTCCAGGGGGACAGGGATACTGAGTGGCAAATTCTGTATTCCTGGGGCAATAGTGACCTAGGAAAGAAGAGAGAGGTTTCATAAAGGTTAACATGTGCTGAAGAATCACCAACCCAGACACAGCATTCTCTTCATCTGAGAAGGACTGATCCCAAGCTTCTCAGTTTTAATGAGAATGTCTCAAAGTGTATGATAAAGGTCAAAGATGATGCTCTATTTACCATTTTCCTCATTCAGACAGGAGCTGAATCTCAAAGGGCTTAAGTGCTTTGACCAAAGACATTGATCTGTCCATCTGCTGCATCATGCAACCAAGTCCAAGGACAAATCCACTCCAAACAGCTGTCAGGGCATCTGCTAATCCCAGACTATCCAATCCCCAACTGTCCCAGGATGAGTGGGCAGAGTGACCAGACCCACCTGCAGGGCAGTCTGTGTAGTTTGCAGAAGCAGACGTGCAGTAAAAGCCTTCTGGGCACTCCAAACACTGTGTCATGCTCCAGGATGGGCTGTAACTCCCCGCAGGGCACGGCTGGGCTCTGCTGCTCCCCACCTCACAGTAATGTCCCGGTGGACACGGTCCTCCTCTGACCGTTGTCTTGCAAGAAGAACACCCCAGTTACAAGTCTACCAACTCAGGGGTGGCCCTTGCAAAGTGATTTAGGTCAGATTCTTACACTGAGGAGAACCAGACATGTTGTATGAAATCCTGTGCTCATCCCTTGGCCTGCACACCTATTCCTTTTCTAAAAGAAGGGATCAGAATGGTGCCCATAACAAATCTTGCTGGGATGGCCATTTGGAAGATGGCACCACCCTTTCATCAGTCACAGTCTGCAGAGAGCTGGGGCATAACCCAGTGTTTGCTGAGTTATCACCTTTAAAGATTCTCATCGCAATTTGCCTAGGAGCGGGGCTGACAGATGCAGTGTTCTCATCAAACTCCTGCACTCCTAATCTCTGGAATTCTAATCTGATACAGCATTTCACTCTGCTTTGCAGCATCAGTATGCAAATACAGAGTTCTTTTTGGTCAGCTTTTAGATGTAAAAGCTGAAAGAAGGCCAATTGCCCCTTTTGCTATCAAGAAACCAGATGCACTAATGCACCCAATACACAATGTAATGTAGTTAAGGGACAGTTCAATCAGGAACTAAAGTGACTTTATGGTCTTCAGTTCCACAAATACATTTTACACTATTCACAGTAAAAGCACAGCTTACCCTGGGAGGCTTAGGAGAAATGGCTCCTCCACTGCAGTAAAACCCAGCCTCACATAATCCAGTTGGAGACACAAGTCCAGTCCCAACACAGAAATACCCTGAAATGAAGAGGGACCACAAAAGGACAATAGTGATATTGGTCACACGAAACAGACGAACGGCAAGTATGCAATGAGGAAATAATCACTGAAGCATCATGTTTGATGGCACCAACATCTATTCTGATGGAGATGCTGTCACTGAGAATAGCTGCAAGTACAGAGCTTACATGCCTGAACAAACAGCACTCCTTGTATCATCTACAAGGGGTTTGAACTGGATGATCTTCAGGTCCTTTCCAACCCAAACCATTCTGTGATTCTGTGACTTTATGATCTCCAAGTACAAAACCACCTAGAGAAAAGGTGGAAAGGGAAGCTCACAGTGCAGATGCAGTCCCTCTATGCTCTACCCTGTATCTCCAAGGAAGCAGCTGTTCATGATTGCCTGCTCTGGAACCACAAAGGGTCGCAGGAGCCCTAGAAATGCTGGTGCTTGGCTAGAATCTCATTCATCCTTTCTGTTGATATTGTACCTGCATCACATAGGAGACAGTCCTTGATCCTAGTATTCCCAGTTGAGTTGCTGTAATAACCAGGAGGACATGGCTGTGGAAAGGCAGAGCCCATAGGACAGTAAGTCCCCTTTGGGCATGTGTTCCCCAGAAGACCATCTGTAGGTGTTGGAATAGAAACACCTCCTCTGCAGTAGAACCCAGCCAGACAAGGTCCTGTAACATGGGACTGCCCCACAACTGCACAGTAGTGCCCTGAGAAAGCAATGTAATGCCATTAGTAGGGGCAGGAAAACACCCCAGATACTCCAGAGCGCAAGCTACACAAGTCATCCCTAAAGATCAAGAACATTCCCAATTTTCACACATTCTCCTGTCATATTGAGATGTCCTTATTTACTGCTTGCCTGGGTCACAGGGGGTGCAGTGAGACTTGAGGCTGCTTCCAGTCTGAGGGTTGTAAGTCCCCTTTGGACATGGGAACTGAGTGGCAGAAGCAGTATTTGGAGGGCAGTAGTGGCCAGCTGGACATTCATTCTCCATAAAGGAAGAGGAATTTTGGGGGCAGAAGAACCTAATGCAAAGAGACATTCAAAAAAAGAGAATAAGTAAGACATTTTCTAGCAACATTCTATCCACAAATACCTGAATAACAACTTAGTGGTGGGACCAGCTAGTCTAATGTGGTGTATTGACCACAAGAGACCTACTTATGCATATTTTACTACATTTTGAGTTGTTTCCTCCTCTGCCAAATTGATGGCATAATTGCAAAAGCCACAGAGACATAATTTCCTTAACTTGAGTCACAACACATCCAGGCTGTGATTCATCAACTTGTAAAAGTTAATCAAGGTCAAATCCAGGCAGTAATTGGAGATGAATCCCCACAGGAGAAAGCCAGACTCAGCATCAGGTGATACCCAAGATCCTCTTCCCCTTCAACAGGCTTGTTGCCAGGGAAACAGTCTCTTACTTTAGACATGGGAAAGGTTTATGGTGCTAGTGGTTTCCTTGCTCCAAATAACTTTCTGATCTAAATTCCAGTGTAGTTGTACCTGGATTTAGGACTTTGCCTGGTCCCACAATCAACTGTAGCGTGGTTAAACAGAGCTCTGCTTCCTCACAGAGACAAGTGCTTTTCAGTGGTAAAAGAACTCATTTTCCCACCACACACCTCTCCGTGATGAGTGGATAAACAATTATTCCTAATAGTTCCTTACTCACACCTAAAATGTGCAAGTAAGGGACTCACACATGTAGGGAACTCAGTGTCTCACCCTTACCCTTTAGGACAGGGGAGGCAGCTGCCTTGCCTTGGTGAAGGGTTATAGGACCCTGCTGGACAACCAAAAGGAAGAGCTGTGCCCTTGGGACAGAAATACCCTGGAAAAGAAAGAACAGACTAGAATCAGCAGCCTTTGGAACACCAAAGATGAGTCAGACATTTAAGCAGGACATTAACTCACCTTGCGGGCAGGGCTGTGGCTTCTCACCAGAGACACAGTATTCCCCCTCTGGGCAAGCACGGCACTCCTCTCCATGGGTGTGTGGCACATAGGAGCCAGGGGGGCATGGAGCTGGACTGCTGGATCCGAGAGGACAGAAGTGACTGACTGGACATGGAGCTCCTGAGAGGCCATCAGTGGGAGCTGGGGACTGGGCCCCAGAGATGCAGTAGTACCTGCAGCCAGGAAAACATCCTTCATTTCCACAAGGCTAAGAAGAGCCCTTGTAGACCTCCTCTTCTTACAACACAGCATGTAAATGTGTGTGCTCTTCTACTCACCCTGGGCTGCAGGGTCCTGAGGGGGCTCTCTGCCCTGAGCTATTGCAGTAATATCCCCCAGGGCAAGGCTGGCACTCCTGCAAGCTCCTGCTGCCTTCACCACCAGCCCATGTGCCAGGAGGGCACTGCAATGGAAGTGGGGCACCTGGCAAAAGACATTGCACTGGAGTGAGGAAACACTACCTCATGCCTTCTGTGACTGAGGAACAGCTCTGCTTTAGCAAAGCGCTCTACCTTCAGGGCAATAATGACCAGGAGGACAAGGAAGTCCTGATTCTCCATCTTGGGGGGTTCTTACTCGGGCTCCACTTTTGCACCAAAACCCCTCAGCACAATCTCCTAGAAAACAGAATAACTGATACAAAAGACATGAACCTATTAAAAGATATCAAGAAGTTCTTGATAAGCAAATGGGATAGTTCACCTAAGCCGAGATCAGCACCCTAGAGTCCTAACACCAGTCCATCAGCGTCTGCCATGACTCTAATAGCACTGAATACGCTCAGGAGAGCAGCAATTTACCTGTTGGGGCAGCAAGCCCAGAGAATTCACAGTATTTTCCTGGTGGGCACCTTTGGCATTCTGTGATTGCTTTCAGTTTTTGCCTTGGTCCAAAGGTTCCTGCAGGGCAGCTGTACTGAGTGCTGCTGTTCGCTCCTGCTGGGCAGTAAAACCCTCGTGGGCATGGGTAAAGGGTAAAATCAATAACTGGCCCCTGCTGGTTGTTACAGTAATAGCCTGCAGAGGAAAGAAAGCTACATTAGGAGATAGTTACTAGGAAATAGCAGCTATTGAGGTGCTGTTCATTAGGAGAGAACAGGTTCCCCCAGGCACACACATCTGAATTGCTTTAACCTCTAGTGGCCTTTTCGCACAAAGCCAGAACTTGCTCTTCTCCAAGTCAAAAGAGAGAAACCACCAAGATAGGCAGCAAGTCTCTAAACTTGCACCCATAGGAAAGCTCAGGAGTCAACAGTAAGCAGCCATCTCTTGTATGATGCATGGAATACCAACTGGATACTGTGAAAACAGAACTGTTTTCTGGATGCCTGCACAGCCTACAGCACCTTCTCGACTCCTGGCAGATCTCCTAGCAGGGAAATGGCTTTTCCACCTTTGGCTTTTCCTCTCTAAACCACTGACTCACACATTCATTTGAACCTGTCCAATACACACAACCACACTTTCCTTTGAGCATGTGCCCAGAGACTCTCAGTCTGTTTATCCATGACTTACCTTCCCAGCACTCTCCAGTCGGAGCAGTGAGGCCAGGTTCCTCACAATAGAAGCCAGAGGGGCAAGGCTGGCACTCAGAAAGCATTCTCCTCCCCTGAAGGCTGGAAAAGGTGCCAGCAGGGCAGAGCTTGGGTACTGCTGATGCTGCCCCTGTGAGAACAGAAGCAAGACAAAGAGAAATGAGCAGTGAAAGATGAAGGAGGTCGTCGCTGCGTTCAGGGCTTGGATGAACACGCAGCAGCATGGAAACAGGATCAGGGAAGCCATGTTTTTCATGCAGAGCTCAAACAGTGCTGCACAGGGGAAGACTGATGTTAGCAGCTTCATTTAACAAGGGAAAATGAGGTGCAGCTGATTACAATCCAAAGATGGAGGAGTTTAGGTGCTGAGACAAATTTATCACTCCCCACTTTCAAAGAACAGGCCAGGGGGGAAACTAGGGGAAGAATCAGAGTGTTTAGGCAGTAGCAAGTTGGCCACCACACTCCCAAAATCACCCCCAGTGTTTCAGATATTGCATGACAGGAAATTTTCTGTATTTCAGACATTATATGACATGAAATTTTTAGTCCTGCTGGATGCTGGACACCTACTGCAGTAAGTGCCCCCAGGGCAGATATTCCCAGTCACACCATCTGTTGGGTTAGGGATTGTTGCTCCAGCTTTACAGTAAAAACCAGCAGTACATTCCCCACTGGGCACAGACAGACCTGGAAGACAGAGGGGATAATGGCACTCAGAGCGCTAAGATAATGGAAGGAAAGCAGGAAAAACACCCATTTGAAACATCCCTCTGGAAAACACCAAAGGCATCTCACAAGCACCATCACAGCTCTACAGAAATACCAGGATAAAATCAGCTCCTGTTTAACACATGGAAGGAATACTGAAAGGACAGAAAAGGAGCAGGAGAAAATGAAGCAGCATTTTGTCTGTATCCCAGTATCTGCAGGCTCTTCAGGTGCACAGAATACAGGGAATTCTGTCAGGAGATCCTGGTATTCCATGTCTATGAACCTATAGCCACTTGTGTTCCCACTGGCCCTCTGAAGATGGCCATGGAGGCAGTGACTCACTTGAAGACACGCAGCAAATTCTGGGAAAATCAGGTTTATCACCCAGAAACAAAACTAGCTTTAGGGTCCTCGACTGAGTTCTGAAATAACAAATGTATCTCTGCCTACACAATGCCTTCATTTTAACTCCCCTCAAACCAGATCACCCCTGTTCTCCAAACACACAAACCTGAGGCATTGCAGTAAAACCCTGGAGGACAAAGAAGTGGCTCTGGGCTTCCTTTGGGGCAATAGAAACCAGCTGTGCACTTCCCTCCAGTAGCAGTGGCTGGGCAGAGGCAGTTGGCATTGGTGTAGTTATCCAGATCAAAAGGCCGTGAGGTCCAAGCAGCTGAGATGCAAAACCAACCTGAGAACAGAAAACACGACTGAGAAGCTCTAGCAATGACAGAGCCCCAGGAATTCTCATGAATAATCCATCCTGGATGGCTTTGCTGCAGGACACAAGCATCAGGCTCCCAAAACTATGCTTGTCTCCAAGTGCTGGGCAATGCGAGAGCCACAGAGATCCAGTCTCACCTGCATCACACATGCCTGAGGCAGCTGTCAAGTTCTCCTTCCCACAGTAGTGCCCAGGAGGACAGGGCAAGCAGCTGTCCAAGCTCTGTGTCATGGGATCAGGGTTATAGTAGCCCCGTGGACAGGGGAACTCAGTAGCAAACCTGGTTCCTTTGGAATAAAAAGAGCAAAGAGCTGTCATGGACTATAAATACTATCTTGGCTACTGATCCTGCTGTATCACTTCATGTGGCATCCTATGGTTAGAGGTCATCTTTGCCAGTTTATGTCACTGCTGATCTTCACAATGCACAGCTTGCCCTTCATGGCCAGGCAGACAGTGCTGTTTGGTTTGCCTTTAATGCTCAAACAACAGCCATATCTGTGGTTTCCAGGTTTCTTTCTGTGAAGAACCAGACTGACACTTAAACCTTTGGTCCACAGAGATAATTTCTTGGCCTGTGGATTGCCTTGTCCCCTGGACCCATCTCACCTTTGGGGCAGTAAAAGCCAGCTGGGCAAGGGTTCACACTGTAGCTGGTGGTGTTTTCTGGGCAGTAGTAGCCTGCAGCACAAGGGAAGCATGCAGCTTGTCTGGTGAGGTTGTTGTAAGTCCCTGCAAGGCAGGGCAAGGGAAAGCTGCTCCCTTCTGGGCAAAAGTGGCTCACAGGACAAGGACCTCCTTTCTCCCACATACCTAGAGCATAGAAAGCACAAAAACATGGCCCTCAAAGGGAGCTGCTGAGGGAGGGACAATGCTAACAAAGGTCCACCAAGAAAGATGTTGTCTTCTCTGGGATCCCAGAAGACAGATCAACTAGGATGACCACAGTATCCCAGCTCCGGAATTCTTTGATGCTGTGTTACCATGTCTCTTCCCTCCTCGCTGCACAGGCAAAGCCACAACAAATCATATTGAACAGATCAGCTTTCTAAATGCTCTGCTTTGCATCTACCAAGAATTCAGGAAAACATGGAACTCACTATAAGAGATTTGTAACTCTTCCCTGGAAATTCTTATTTCTGAGACACAATAAAATGACAAAGAGCAACCAGGCTACATCCATTACAGGCACAACAGGAACTGCCCGGTGCCAAACCCCCTAATTATTTGACACAGACAAACGAAGACACCAACGTTTGTTCACCCAAGGCAGCTCACCATGTGGTGATGGTGAGGAAGCTCCACTCAAGCAGTAGTAGCCAACTGAGCAGGGTCCTGAGGGTGCTGTGAGGCCAGCAGAGCTGCAGTAATAGCCAGATGGACACACTGTGCAGCTGGAGTCCTGCCTGTTGTAGAGCCTGGTGAGGGACACAAACAGGCTTTCTGTTGTCAGGAGCATAAGTTCAGCAGTAGACCACTGATACCTACAGCTCTGGACAAGTGAAAGCACCCATGAGGCTTTTATGATCAATGCAATGTGTCTAATGAGCCTTGCTGAGTTGTACTTTGCTACTTAAAGGACTAAGGGAGAAACCAAAAAGAAAAGGATAATACCAATGAGCATCAGCAGAACCAAGAAGACTACTTACCTGTCAGAGTAAGTGCCCACAGGGCATTGCTGGGGGATGCTTGTGCCAGCTGGGCAGAAATGGCCAGCGGGGCATGGACCACCAGTGCTCGTGTTTGTGGCTCCATTAGGGTTTGGGACGCTTGCTCCTACATGAGGAAGGTAAACCAAAGGTATCCTGAATGACACGGGTGGCTATTGCTGCCTAAAGAAACATCTCCACAGCTGAAAGAAGAGAGCAGCTGATTGTTACTTAGGCCAATCTATAGTGGAATGGAATATCTAACAGCAAGTACTTGGGGGAAATGGAATCATTTGGATAGCTTAGTCCTCCACAGACCTACTCCTCTAAAAGCTGAGATGTCAGGGAGTAGGAGACAATGACCACACACGATACAATTGCATGTAAACCCCTATATAGCTTCAACTATAGCTCACAAAATTCCTCCCTGACATGTATCATCACTCTCCAGTGTATAGCCAGGAAAACATACCCAGAAGAGAATAAACTCATCTGAGTTCCCACTGCTGCAACCAGGACTAAAAGTGACCCCAAATGCCCACCTTCCATATTAAACTCAGAGTCATCTGTTTGTTGAAGGGCCAGTATGTACAGAAGCTATTTAAGTTATATGGGAATAGTGAGAGCATCTATGGAGCCTGTCATCCACATAGCAAAGCATGGATCTGAATGCTGATCACAGCAGAGCTTACTGCCTTCTGCGCTTGACCTGAAAGAGATCCCAAAGAATGGATGAGCTGCCCAAACCAGCCACAACCAGGGAGCCAGGCCTCTAGGAAATCTGTATTTGTGTGGTTTTCAGCTCTCATCTCAGACTTTTCTTAATAATTCCAAGCACATAAGAACTTAGAAGTAAGGTAAATGTCAGGATCCTTATGAAATCACCCAGACTCAGGATCCATGGCTCCATGAGAGGTATCAAGCACTAATCCTCAGCAGCATGGTGACAGCATGCAGCACAGAGAACATTCAGTGCTGCTGAATATGGTGCAGGAGGACTGAATGACATTGCCAGCATCTTCCTGTCTGTAGTCCTTTGTCCCTACAAATCCAAATCCTTATTCTATGCAAACACCAGCTGCAAGCTGCCAGGAAACATGCTCATAACAGTCAAATCCCTATGGTAACGACCTTCTTGAGTTTGCTTGTAGCTTTCCCCCGAGTCCTTCTAGTAGGCTCAGAAAGCAGGCATCTAAATAGCGAAACTTATGATGGGACTGATGATAAACTCATCACATTGCTTTATTCCTCAGGACCATCCTGGCACTGTTTGCAGTAAAAACTTGGGAGAGATTGTACAGAGAATGTACAAAACCTGATTCCTAAAGGGAATTCCTTTTCACTTCTCTTTTTGCCCCGTGAGCTTTAAATTCAATACCTGCTGTGCAGAAGAATCCTGGCCAACAGGGACCACTTGGAGAGGATAATCCCCATTCTCCACAGAACATCCCTAGAAGACCACAGAGGGAAAATAGCATCAAGTATGGGTAAACAGGGAGAAAAGTAGGGAGAGTTGCTGTGCTGCACACACTCATCGGGAAGCAAAAGGGAAGACTGAGAGAGCCAGTCCCTCAGCATTAGCACAACATGGACAGAACCACATCCCAACCCAGCTCATGCTCCTCTGGGAAACCCTGAGTGTAACCCAACCTTCTGCAGAGCCTCAGGGAAACCTGTGGCTCACTAGGGACACTGTCAGTGGGATAAGGAACCTCCTGGACTGTGTACTTTGGTGTTTGTATTCCCTAGAGGTGAAACATGCATCAGTGGCTTAGGAAAAGGGATATGCAGAGACATCACCCTCTTAGACACTGCTATACACTGACAGAGTGGTTTCCTCACCTGCAGGGCAGTGCTGACACCTCTCAGCCTGGCTGAGTCCGTAGGAGGGGTTGTAGGTCCCAGGGGGACAGGGATAAAAGCTGATTCCAGTGTTCTGAGGGCAATAGAAGCCAGGAGGACAGCGCTGGTGCAGTCCATTTGAGCAGTGGAACCCAGCAGGGCAAGGGAAGCATTTGTCTTGACCTGTGAAGGAAAGAGAGGAATTAAAAGGAACCATGTAATGAAGTGGAAGAAAAACACCATGTACACAACTTCCCTCTGCCTTAGGAAGCAGGAACGGAAATGAAGTTATTCTGTAAGCCCTCCTGCTATAACTGCCCTTCAAACACAAACCAGGAGAGTTTGATTCAGCTTCTTAACTCCACCAGCCCCAGAGTGTCAGTAACCTCCACACCTCACCATAGGCAGAACAGCAAGGAAAGCCAGTGAACTGCTTACCAGCTATCTGTGCACCTACTGCTCCGATCCTCACCCATGAGCTGTCTGCCAGGGTGAAATATATTCCCCATGTGACACGAGGGAAAAAACAAGACCCCCCGACCCCTTTCTTTACTCCGCCCCCCCACCCCCCGCCCCGATAATGGCCGGCAGCTCTCAGGACATTCTTGGATGCAGACAAGTAACACAATCAGTGTTTTTTACATTCCCCAGGTCACAGGCAAGCTGCAAAGCTCCAGTTCCTGACCTGTTGCATTACTGTATTCCCCACTGGGGCAAGGAGAAGGGGCTGCTGAGCCTGCAGGGCAGAAATGTCCTGGAGGACAGAGATCGCCAGTGATCCCATCCTCTGGCTTTGCAGTCTTTGTCCTTCCTGTGCAGTAATAGCCTTAAAGCAAGAAAACATTTGAGTCCTGTCTCTGATTCAGAACCAAGTGAATTTTTAAGAAGCTAAAGGAGCTCTGGCTTTGTCTCACCTCGTGCACAAAGTCCCCCAGGAGCAGCCTGGCCAGACATGTTGCAGAAAAACCCAGGGGCACAAGGCAGGCACCAAGTGGCATCCTGGGCTCCTCTCTGTGCATTCCAGGTGCCAGTAGGACATGGCATCTCTTTTGGGTGGGTTGTGCCAGCAGGGCAATAATGTCCTTGTGGGCAGAGATCTCCAACTGGCAGCCCCATCTCAAGCAAGGAAAATTACCTTAATGCGGTTTACAAAAGGTTCTGCAATGCCAAAAGGCGTGAAGCAATGTCAGATATTCAGTACTCACGGGTGAGGAGGTGCTGGAACCTTGAAGGCAGTAATACCCTGGCTGACATTGTCCTTCTGGCTCAGTCAGAGCAGCCCTGCTGCAGTACATGCCTGCTGGGCAGGGCTTGCAAGAACCTGCCCTGACTACATCAGCGTAGGTTCCCTGCATGGAGAGAACCAGTGAATGTCCTCTGCCAAGGGGCTGGGAGCCTGCAGAAAATCACTGCTTGAAACCCAAGTTCACATTCAACTCTTACCACTGGACATGGGAGAGGGAAGGAACTTCCAGCCAAGCAAAAATGCCCTTTGGGACAATCCTGGGGTGCAGCCAGGCCTGGCTCACTGCAGAATGCACCCTCTGGACAGTCCCTACAAAGAGCCTGAGCACGAGCCTAAAGAGGGAACACAGAAAGCACTTGGCAGATGGGGGGTATTGAGCACAAGCCTAAAGAGGGAACACAGAAAGCACTTGGCAGATGGGGGGTATTGCTGCTTGCCACATGAATCAGTGAACTTTGCACGCTCTCCCAACCTCCTACTACAGAATAAGCACCTTGAAGCAAATGAACTGCAGTCCGAATGCAACAGACCTGTGGGATCTGAAGAGCACCTTCCACCACTAAAGCAGTGGCAAGCACAGAGTTCTTCTGTTGCAGGGTGAAAGCAAAGGAGGTGGTGATTACCCAATGTGGGAGAAAACCCAGGTCCTCTTTTCTTAAGCTGACCACTTACAACCACCTCCTGAGTTTCTGTTCCCACACTGGACAGTTTCCAAGGGCTCTGATGCCCCCCCCAAGTACATTACACAGTGTATACTGACAGACTTACAGGCTGGAAGCTGCCAAGAGGACATGGCTCTGGCTTGAAAGCTCCTGGTAAGGAATAATGCCCTTCCATCACCACTTGCTGAAGAGCACTTTTGGCACCTCCTGTGCAAAAGTAGCCAGCTTCGCAGGGTCCTGAGGGAGCTCGGTTATTTGTCCCATCACAATACAGGCTATGTGGGGAAAAACAAGACACCTTGGGTACAATAGTTCCTTTTGTCACTGGATAACAGTCTCAGTACAAAAATATCCCTGCTGTCTATCTGGAATCTTGGAGACCTGTTTCTTGTTTGCTTACAGGCCTTGAAAGGGAGTTACAGAGGATATGTGTCACTTCTCACACATGCTTTTTAAGGACCATAACCTCTTAGATTCAGTAGCTGTACCCTGAGAGGAATCCTCCCCTCTACAAGCAGGGAGCAGCATCTGCATCTACTTCTGACTAAAGGCCATACAAACACCCAAATGCTGGTTTTCTTCAAACCTGCTCTGCAGCTCTGGGCTAAAAATACTTCAGAAAGCCACTCTGAATGCATTCCCTCCAGCTTCTGCACGAAACAGAAATTCTGGAGCAGTCTCCTGCTCAGTTTTCCTGCCTACCTCTCCTGGGAAAACAGAGTTAAGTAAAAAAATAGAGGGATAGTTCTTTGAATATGGATTCTCCCAGAGCTTTGGATTGCACCTCATGGAGACCTACAACACCTGAAAGTCACTGTCCCTCGCTGGTCTGCACATAGTCAGTGCACACTCACAGAGAGGTGCAAGCCACCACAATCCATTCCTTTGCCTTCAGAATCAGTGATGTCATTTTGGTGTCATTAAAAGGAATGCAACAGGGTGGTGAATTATACTATCTGCTAATAAAACATCACTATTAGGGAGGATGTTTAAACAGGAGCTGCTGAGTGAAACCATGCTGCACCACTGATAGGAGCCTTGACAGAGCAAGTGAGCAGTAGAAGCTGGGGGACAGCTCAGCCAATTTAAGTCCCTTGTTCTAAATCTGCTGCCACATGGAGAACCCAGGCAGCACATGGGAACAGAGCCCTGGAACAGAGGGGGCTGCTCTGCAAGATAAGGATGGGCTGTTGGGGCAACTAAGCTGAAGGCTGAACAGTCCCTTTGCAATGGGATAGGGCTGAGCCATATTCTCTGGGGAGGACACTCACCCAGGTGGGCAGTCCAAGCACTCCTGGAGGCTCCTCAACCCACTGAGGTTGCTGTAAGTCCCTGCAGGACAGGGGATGGGTGAGGGACAGCCGGGTGGGCAGTAAGCCCCAGCAGGACACACATCTCCTGTCACACCATCTGTGGGCAGCTGGAATTGGAAAAGGCATAATTCAAAACAAGGAGTAACCAGGGTTCAGGTGTTTACAGCATCATCCTGCTTTGGGCCCAAGGCAAGAGAGGAAAACAGAGACATTTTCTGTTGTGCAGAGCACAGACAACACCTACTTAAGGGAAATGCAGTAAACACAACATGAATAAATGGATGTTTTCACAGCAGCAATCCCACTGGAATTCACATCCACTCAACTTTTGGTTTTAGTTAAGGAGATGTTGGTGTTGAGAGGGACAAATATGACATGGTTGCACTTCCTTTGAGGGCAGCAAGTGGTCCTCATGCCATCAGCTTGGGGAACTAGATCTTAAAGATCTTTTCCAACCTAGTTGATTTTATGACTCTATGTGAGCAGCACAGAATTGTGACTCTTGAAGTCACCGAGCTAATAAAAAGCACCATGGTGGGGAAAGAACCACCACATTGAAGCACAATTAGATAGGGAGAAGAAGAACTTGCCACAACACTTACTGGAGTGAGGGCTCGGCCCTGGCAGTAGAATCCAGCCTTACAGGGACCAGTTGGCCCAGTCTGTCCTGGAGCAGCACAGTAGAACCCACGGGCACATGGGCTGCACTTTGATAGCCCCTTCTTGCCATTGTACGTCCCCTCAGGGCAGGGTTCAGGTTTAGAGCTGCCTTCCACACAGTAAAAGCCCTGCAAATCAAAATCAGCTTAATACAGCACTTAACGCTCTTCTATTAGACCCCCACATACGAGCTTCTTCCATGAGGTAACTAAGAACAACTCACTGCTGGGCAAGCTTTGGGCTCTGGCATGGCAGGAGAGTCACAGTAGTACCCGGGTGGACACGGTGTGCAAGGGTCTTCACTCTCTGTGCTGGAATTATCCCAGAAGAAGCCTGGCATACAGGGAAAGGAGAAAGGGAATCCAGTCCCTGGAGGGCAGTGATAACCAGGTGGGCAATCCCCTGTCTGGAAAGCAGAATGCACATTCAGGCATGGCTTTGCTGTCTTTTGGGTAGGGAAGAGGAACCTCTTAAGATTCAACTCCAAAAGAACCAAGCTTAATCTATAATTTGAATAACCTGGCATCTTTTAATGCAGGAAAATGGGGCAGAAAAGAAGGGGAGAGAGGGAATTCACAGTCTTCTCAGTAAAACTCTGACCATGTAGGATCATTATCCTAGGTGAGGGCTTGGGAAGGTAAAATCTTGTCATTGAGACAGGCCCTATATGTTGTCTATACAATTGTGGAGAAGATGCTCTTCTTCCACACTTGGAAAAAGGGCTGGAACTGGGATAAGAGTTATCCTCTTGCTCCTAAATGAAAGCACAGATTCACCCATGGAGAAGAGGATTCTTTTTTAACAGCTGTTAATATTGGAAGAGTTCACTCTTTCTAGAGACAAAACAATCACCCTGAAAGATCCCCAAACGCATTAGATACAGAGCAGCACCAGTTCCTGATCTCTGTCCTCTCTTTCATAGCCTGCTTTGACAGGCAGAAGGTTAAGTAAAGACAAAAAACATGCATTAAGCTCACTCCATTTACAGTTGTAGCCTTTGGAGAAGAAAAAATTCAGGAGGACCTGGGCTCTACTTACAGGGTTGGGAATTCCTGGAGGCTCAATCCCATCTCTGTAGCAGTACTTCCCCATGGGACAGGGCAAGCATTCAGCAACACTGCTTAGACCCATCTGCTCACCATAGGTCCCATTGGGACAAGGCTTACCCTTGAAATGAAACAGAAAAATGGACCTTTACCATACTAATATGACTGGGAACAAACACTGACAAGAGGCACTAGGAATCTGGGGTGAATGCTGAAAAGATGGTACAACAGAATGGGGATCCAATGCTCTGGACTGTGCACAGAAAATGTTATCAGCAGTTGCATGGAGGGCAAATATTGCTAGGATCTCTGAACAGCAAAAGAGTACAGAAACCAGTTCAGGGACTATTGGGAAAGGCTCCTATAGCAAGACAAAGCCCAGTGCAGACTGTAACTGCACAGCCAACTCGATCCCGACCCCAAGGACCAAAGCAGACTCACTCACAGTGTCTCCCTGGGGACAGTAGTATCCTCTTGGGCAGGCATTTGCACTGGTGTCTGGAACAGCAGCCTGTCCTTGTGGGCACAGGAGACCCGCTGGGCAAACCATGGCTAGGAGCATCACCTCCCCGCTGGTGTGCTCTCCAGCACAGTAATGTCCCACCAGGCATGGCAAGCAGGAGGCTGAACCTTGGTCCTACAATAGGGAAAGCATGTGGCTCCACTTCTCAAGGGCAAAAGAATCCTTGCACAATTGCTAATGCTACCAGAGACACAAAGAATTCCCACCTAAGCTAACCTGTGAGCAGCAGGCAGCTTGCAATTCAGTGTATTCACCCTGCAGGCAAGAAAACCTGGGCTTCATAAATAAGGAGGTCCCATGGATTATCCATGGAAAAGGTTTTGATCCTCAGAACAGTCAATCCAACACCCTTTGCCAGCAGGAGCAGAGAACACAGACACATTCCCTCCTCTTTCTTTGTTACATGGAACTCCAAAGTACAAACAAGAAAGAATCTCTTTGCTGTACATAAATCTCCATTCACCATTTCCCTCCTCTCTGATCTTAGTAAGGGTTCCAGTGGTAACTACCAAATCTGTGCAGTGATGGAAAACTGGCCGGGACGAAGATACTGGGGTCACTTGACAGAAGTGAGGAACCCATTTCCCATCAATGGGGAAACACAGCAATTAGCACTAGATTATTGATGCCAGTTTTGGGGTAGACAACTCAGAAACAGGCCTCAGCACCTGCTCAGAAACAGGCCTCAGCACCTGCTTAACAGTTGGGCCACTGCTGCTCCCTGCTGTGGCTCCATCTTGTTGTTTAACTGACAGCTTGACTCCACTCCAATCAAATGCTTCCTTTGGAGCAGGAACCAACTCTCCTTTCTGCCAGGGTCAAATATGCCATGAAAACCCAAAGTCCCTGCTCAGCTACAAGACAGATGTACTCAGATTGCTCGTGCTAGCCTCTGGAGTGGGAATAACAGCAAAAGCAGCACTGCACACGTGGTATGTACTTTTAGCACCATGTCTGGAGCACAGCCAGACCTGGCTGTGTAGAAACACTCCTTCTCGGTGCTAGCACTTTCCCTCCTTACTTGCAGAGTCAGCACATGTGGCCAGTATTGTTCAGAGCACTGGATGCACTCCCTCCAAATTGGAGCCATCACGCAAGGAGATGAGCTCACTCCAGTGCATCCTTTTGAGGCACTCAAAGCCTCAAGCCCCCCTTTTCAGCTCCCCTTTGTGCCAAATTTCAGTCCTTCTGCTCAGCAGGTGCCAGGAGAAAATTATTGTTACTTACTGAGAAGTTGCCAGCACCACAGGGTTGAGGAGATACAGTGCCCAGCTCAGGGCAGTAATACCCTCCAGGACAAGGGATGCAGTCTGCAGCCACTTCTGCACCATGTTCTATGCGATAGGTTCCCCTGCAGCAGAAAATCCAACCGAAGAGAGAGTCACAACAGCAGCAAAATGATCCAGTATCTGAAGGGGGCTACAAGGATGCTGGAAAGGGACTCTTCATCAGGGACAGTAGTGATAGGACAAGGGGTAATGGGGTCAAACTGAAACAGGGGAAGTTCAGGTTGGAGATAAGGCAGAAGCTCTTCCCTGTGAGACACTGGCACAGGGTGCCCAGAGAAGCTGTGGCTGCCCCATCCATGGCAGTGCTCAAGGCCAGGTTGGATGGGTCTTGGAGCTCTAGTGGAAGGTGTCCCTGCCTGTGGCAGGGGTTGGAACTGGTTGAGCTTTAAGGTCCCTTCCAAACCAAACCATTCCCTGATTTTATGATTCTATGACAGGACACCTCTGGTCTGGATCCTCAGTCTTCTGTATAGAGGAAATCTACCATTTCTGGAGGCAAAAAACTCCCTGATTCAGAAAAATCCTGCCTGGACCAGCCAGTAACACACAAGGTCAAAGGAACATTGTTGGTGCAGAAAGCTATTATTTAAACCCAGAAGTGTTCTGAAATGACATGTAGAAGTGCTTTGTACCTGCACAGCTACTGCAGCACACGGGATGTACTTACACTGGGCACAGAACTGGCTTGGAGGTCCCACTGGTGCAGAAAGCTCCTGCGGGGCAGGCAGCACAATCTTCCACTCTCCCATTTCCCAGCCTGGTGGCATAGGTTCCTGCAGGGCAGGGGTACTGTGTGCTCCTCTGTGTACCTTGCCAGAAAGAGGAGAAAACCAGTCTAGTTCTTAATACAGCTTCAAAGGCAGAAGGCAATAAGCTCCCTGCTCTTCATTGCTGGTATTTACATGAGTTACATGTATATATATATTTCTATATACAAAAATCACTGCTCACAGCTCTGAGAACAACAGCAACGAAATCACCACTTTAGCACAGAGTGCCGAATCTCTGCAGGAAGTTTCCCATTTACAACTGCAGCAGATATTTGCATCTGAATTCTTTGCCAATGAAGGGAAAGAAAACAATGCCAATGTGCTCTGTGCAAACAGTGTATTTACTAGACAGAAGGGACGTTTTGTTACCAACTCCACATTGAAAAGCCAGTGCAGAAGATCCGCTGATACAGTCAGGGTGTGATTTTATCAGAGTCCAACAACATTTCTAAGGACAGAAGCACACTAAAGCTCCTTCACTCCTACCTTGAGGGCAGTAGTGCCCCGAGCTGCACATCCCAGTAGGAGAACGGGCTCCTCCGAAGCAAAACCAGCCTGCAGGGCACGGGGAGCACTCCTCCCCTGAGGTCAGGCTTGTCTTGTTGCTCCAGGTGCCCGGGGCACACTTGTGCTGCGTTGGGTGCTTGGTGCCTGGTGGGCAGTAGTGACCAGCTGGGCACGGAGTGGGGGGCTTCTGCTTCCCCCCTGTTCCTGCAACACACATTGAAGACAAGCAATGTAGCCTAAAGCTGGCTTTACAAAGCCCAGTTCCCTTGGTCTGTTTTCAGCTCTGCTGGGTGACCCTGAGTTAAGTCTTCCTCTCATTTTACACCTTTCCTCTATTTGAAATAGGGTAACAAGAATTACATCCTCTCATGGGAGATTCTGTCAGAACTGGTTACTAAAGCAGCTTTTTATTAGTTTAAGTATCCTATAATGTGTCCCTGTCCAAAGCAGGCACCAACATTAAAGCCACCAATAAGCTAAAAGCCTTGAAGACATTAAAAGCTGGCCACTTTGAGGCCACGAAGTTAAAACAGTCACTCTGGGTGGCAGAAAAGAGAGAACTTGAGAATAAATTTACCTTGTCCATAGGGCACAGCAATCTCTGCAGTACCACTTTGGGCATCTTTTTCCCATTTACCGTCACTGTGATACCTCATTGACCTGTTCTAGGATTTCCCAGTGGGCTCTGTGACACCAAAGAACACAGTTCACTTGGCCATAAAATCCCTCCTTACCTCTCCCACAGGCAAACCCAGCTGGGCACGTTTCGCACTGGGACTTCTCAAAGAGGTTGAAATCATTGCCGACTGTTCCTGGAGGACAGGCATTGCTGGGAGAATGAGGGCTGGATGACCCTGCTGGGCACACGTACCTGACAAAACACAGCAGGTTAAGCTTTGGTGCAAGAAGGAGACAAACTGTGCTCTGTGACAGTATTAGGATGAGTGCTGCAGCTGGGGAGATGCAGCAATCCTGAAGATGAAACACAGTGGATGGACTGGTTGCATCACACACCTTTCATCTCAAGAAAAGTGGGTTATTCAGCCAGGTTGCGCTGTTCACAGCCATGGGATGTGTGGCCTGGCTTCATCCTTGGCTAATTTTATAACCTATTCTGTGGCAACAGCAGGCAGCAGTGCCCTCCACCAGAACAGGCTACATCAACATTGACTCAGCAGGAACTGCAGTGATGCCCTGACATAGCAGCACCACCTGCACCTCTTGACACACGAAGCAAAACCACGGGAGGTGAAATACATGCACAGACATCAGCAGAAGCACAGGAACCAAGCCAGGCTTACCCTGGTAAGCACTCAGCATCGGGCTGGGCTAAGCCTGCCTGGGTACAAGCTCTCCCTGCTGGGCAGGCTCTGCAGTCAGTGGCTTCATCCTGGCCTTGCAGAGGGTTGTGTGTACCTGGCTGGCATGGCACTGGGTGACTTGCTCCAGCAGGACAGAAATACCCAGCAGGGCACTTCCAGCACAACCCAGGTCCTAAAGAGAGACAGAAAGAAGGCATTTAAGGTCCGCAAGGGAAGCGTGATATGCTGACAAAACAGAGGGTCCCATGAAATGTGCTTCCTTTGCTTGCATGATGTTCACTTGTACCAACAATAAAATCACTGCAATGCCAGAAGGTGGTGCTGTTGGATTAGCCGAATGCTAGTGAGGTTTAGTGGCTCATGGAAGCGGTAAAACCATCTGGATTGTGTTCTGAGACAACAGGACAAGAAACGAGACACATTAAATATAAAACCATCAGCCTTAAACCGCGCTATGCTGCAGGTACATTCAATAATCCTCATGCTCAGGCCTCCACTGCAAGAGAGTTTTCCATGTTTGTGTGGGGTTTTCCATGCTTCACAGACTGGAGGTATGCTCAGTGCACGTGGATACCTTGCTTGAATGACAAGCAATGAGCTGTGAGCACCCCTAAAATCCTGGGTGTTAAACAAGAGGCCTGCGTTGTGACTTAGAGGAACACTAGTAAGATGAAGATGTAATAAACCAATGATTCCTTCCTGCTGTTACCATGCTCAGAAAGTGCATTTCATCACAAAATGCCCCCAAATATTTCACTGGGTGAAGAGGAAACACAACTTTAGCACAGGAGTAGTCACTCTCCTCCTGCACAAAGCAACTTGAGCAATTCAGGGTGAAGGGAAACACTGGCTGATGGAGTACTCCCAGGTTGAACCCCTGCTGCCTTCCAAATGCTTGTTGAGGCAAGGCTCAACCACATCCCAGTGTGTACATGATTCTGCAGGCTGGAATAGAGCTCTCCAGGACCCCAAAATGACCAGAATTTATTCAAGCCTAGGCTTCCCCCTCCACAGATGGAAGGTGCAGGTCCACATCAGGATTCCTCAGGGTGCAAAGCAAGTTCAAGGGTCACCTCTGCCTTCCACCCACTTGCTCACAGCCAGCCCACAGAAACCTCATTATTTCCCCCTTACCTTTACTCCCCATGGCCCAGAAGAACACAAGGGTCCAAAACCTCGCTACAACCAGGTCTGAAGTTCTCAAGGTTATACAGTCCCCCAGCTCTGAGCACAGCAACGGAGTCAACACAGCTGAGGGGGGCTGCAACCTCATGAAACTTTAAGCATTGCCTTAAGATGAAAACACTTGCATGATGGGGGTCTGTCCCCACAGCAAATCCAGTGGGAATGCCATCTGACAGAACCAGAATCCACACCACTCAGGTAAACCATATGAGCCATCACCTGCCTCGTGATAGCATACATGAAATACTCAGGGTTTATTCCCATGTCCCCTACTTTGCAGGTGTTCTCCTGCCTTTGCCAAGTGCTCCTTAGGGTAGTTGACATCAGTACATAAAGCAGTACAGGCCTAACATGACCACTGAGTAGCTGAAGGCAAGGTTTGTGCACCTACCAGTGCACATGGTGATCTGTGACCCTGGATAAAACATTCTGAACTTGGACCAAAGTTTACTCGAGTGAACTGAGCTCACTCCCTGAGTGCCACTCTGCCTCTCTTTTCCCATTTGTACAGCACTGTGAAGGAGAAAGCAGCAATTTCTGTACCTTTGTGAGACACTGAGTTACTCTGCAGCGTTCAAACCCAGGCAGAGCTTGCCTCAGCAGCATGCAATTGCTGCAGCAGAAAGCCAGCTCTCCATTTCCATGTCTAAGCAAAGATGTAGTTACCAGCTTCATTATTCTGTCCTTTTGGATTCATTTATCCATTACTAAACTGCAAAATCCAATCACCTTCCACAAGTTTCCCAATCACGAGGGGAACTCAGCCCTGCTGGATGCAAACCAAAGAAAAGGTCACAGAAGAGAGCTGTAAACCTGTGGAAGCCTTGTGCCTACCTCCTTGCATGCATTTCAGAACATGACATGCTGCTTCATCTACTTGGCACTATAAGAAAGTGGCACTCTTAAGGGCAGAGCTTCTACAGCTTCTGAAGGCTTCAATTCCATTGTTTTTTGACTGATATAATGAGGTTTTGCCTAATCTGTAACCTTATTTCCCTTTGCTACGAGAATTGTGCTAGAAAAGGTGGCTCATGCAAAGCTGACACAGTTCAATAAGTTTTAGCAACAGGCAGTTGGTGACTTTGGCTTCACAGCTAACCTGCTGGATGCCTTTAGCACACTGTGTCAGGTTGCTCCTTGGCTTTCTTTCCTTCTGCTCAAAGTACAAGCACCACTTTTCCCTGCCATGGCAACTTCTTTCAAGTCTCTGCATAGGGCAGAGATGTAAGTATCAGGGTCCAAGTCCATAAGTGATGTAAGTGAAGCGAAATAAGCGGATAGTAACTTCTAGATGTAACAGCTTTGCAATCCCCAAATGCTTCACCACAAATCTGGTGATTCATAGGCAATTCCATAGGTGGTCCCTTCATGCAGAGCTCTAGGACTGCCTGAGCCAGGGCCTAGTAAATACGTACTCTAACTGCCAGCCCCTTCACAAGAATGTGATTTAACAGCGTGATTTACAGTGAGAATTATAACCCCAGTGCCCCAAATGAAGATCTTTTATGACACAGACCTGGCAAGCATGAGGAGCTGCTGCTGCTGGGGGTGTGAAGTTCCTCTTTGGGCTTGAAACTCCCTGCTGGGCATGGAGGGACTGCAAGGCCATCAGGACAGAAGTGACCTACAGAGAAGAAGAAAACAACCTGTGGTTCAGCAATGACATTCAAAGTCAGAGCAGAGTGCTGCTGGGTTTCTTACATGCTGGTGCATGTCTGTGTTGCAGGGGATAAATGGGAAAGCTCAAGTATCCATGGCTAAATCATATCATGGTGTCTGAATGTTGCACCCTGAAGGCTTGGTTCTGCAATAGAAGCAGAGATGCATGGGCATAGTAAGTGGAAGAAACCAGTAGGTCACTTTAGGGAGAAGCAGCACATTACAGATAGCCCAAATCTTCTGGTTTGGAAATTTTGACAAGATCTGATAAATTCTCATCCATTTCCCATCCAAAAGTGTTTCTTCCTTAGGTAAAACCTGAGCTGGTGATTCAAATCCAATTCAAACTATACAGTGACATTTCCAGCTAAATATCCCAGTTAGTTCTATTAGTTGGCATCATCAGATTTAATTCTTCTCTTTCTATTCCAATTCTTCTGCTCTCTCCAAAATCATGGGGAGGAAAGATGAGCTGAGGTGTTCCTGCTCTAAGGACCACATTCCTCTTTCCCTTGAGATCCTCCTGCCAGTTGCACATCTAGTGAAGAAATGCTCATATCCAGCTACAATGAATTGTTCCTTCCAAGTAATGCTTCATAGAACTTGAGTATCAACTAGTTTCTAAAGTCCAGATGGATATTTGAAGAGTGAAAAGAAGGCTTTAACTCTGGCATTTAGATTGGCTATAAGGAAGAAATTCTTTCCTGTTAGGGTGGTGAGACACTGGAATGGGTTGCCCAGGGAGGTTGTGAGTGCTCCGTCCCTGGCAGTGTTCAAGGCCAGGTTGGATAAAGCCCTGGGTGGGATGGTTTAGTGTGAGATGTCCCTCCCCATGGCAGGGGGGTTGGAACTGGATGATCTTAAGGTCCTTTCCAACCCTAACTATTCTATGATTCTATGGCATGAAGTGCCACTGCCAAGTGCAAATGTGTTACTATGCATTAGAATAGCAATGACACAATATTCCCATGCACACAATGCTGAGTACACAGATTATATGGAATTAAACTCAGGCAAACCATGAAATACCCCACTGGGAATCCTCAGGTCTCTCCTGCTTGTGGTGGTAGTCAAAATCCTTACCCTCTAGGGGCTTTGCAATTGGGCTGGATGACTTATTCTGTTTGAAGGACACAAGAGGTACTTATTTAACACTGAATTTTACATTGGGATCCTTGGCATACGTTTAACCTGTTGAGCATCAAGAGATTTTCACTTGCTCTCTTAGGTTTGTGGTTGATAGACTGGAGGTGAAACCTGACTGCAGCCTTTGGCTGATCATGTGCATGGCAGGAAGAGAAATCCTCTGTTCTGTTCTCTCGTCTCTCTATTATAACTAAATCTAAACTCCTGAGATCTTGCTCTAAGCATAATCTCTTTAGCTTCACCATTTCTCCTACTGCACAACATGTAAGGTACCCAGAGTACAGGAACTCTTCATTATTTAATGAGAGGGATTCTAATTACAGACATAAGAATCAAGTTACTGAGTTGAGTGACTCTGCAGGAGGCACCTGGAGCTGTGTAGGGCTTACAGGAGAAGGAAAAGCATGATAGGACTGCAGATCATAAACTGCATCTCTGTAGTAACAGTTATTCCATGCTCTCCCTGTAAGGCCAGTGTGCTAGGAAATGAAGTCTGAGGGTCTGTGGAGAGAACTCTTAGTGATATTCCTGCTACTGCAGCACCCAACTTTCCCTCTTACCAAGGACTGGGGTGAAGAATGGAGCTGAACTGATGCTGAGGACCTTGGAGGGACACCAAAGCACAGCACTGTTATCACAGGAAACAAGCACAACAGAAAGCTAATATTGGGCTACCAAATCCTCTCCAGGCTTATACTCATTCTCCGGGATGTATAAGGGACGTGCTGGGATTTCAGTGCTGCAGAAAGCTCTCTTTTTATGGGGAAACTAAGCCAAGCGGCCATTCAGTACCAGGACAGCTTAACCTGCAGTGTCACTGAAGAGCTGCACGCTCCCAGCCTGGACAAACACAAAGCTTTGGGGTTTTGTATTGGGATTATCCCCAAACAAACACTCACAGAATGTAAGTTAAGGTGCTTTCACACATACTCCATCATTTCCTTTTGGCTAAGAAATCACGTGAAATGACATTCTCTGCCCAGTCCCTCCCATTCTGTTCCCCTGCTGCCTAATTTTGCATCAGCATCTCAGCGAGGAATTTGTGCCCCTCCCAATGACAACACACTGCAACTGCCTAAAACATAGGCCTATTTGGATTTCTTTTGAGAGTGTCAAGCAGAGAGAGGAATTAGGTAAAAAAACCACAGTGTGGCTTTATTTGATTCCGAATGCTACAGCACCCACTATAAATGGGTATTAGTGATAGCCTGTGAATCCAGCTCCTGAAGTGGAGAAAGACATAACTGTGTGTGAATCAATTTCACAGATGATCAGTTAAAACCCACAGAAAGGGAGAGCTTTCTCAGAGGAAAGGAAGCCAAAGCTTTCCTCATGGCTCAGCAGCACTTGAGGAACTTGCTTTTCAGGAACCCTTCTTGATGACATCTGCTGGTTTTAACCTCCAGTGTTGCTGTCCCACAAGGAGACAATCTCTGTTCCCAGGCTGCCAGCTAAGCTTTACCAGAGCAAAGTGCCATTGCAGTCTCCTTAGGGTCTAATGCCTACAGAGGACGTGGTGAGATGTACCTACCTGCTGGGCAGGGCTGGCACAGCAGAGAGTCTTCCCTTGGGAAAGGGCTGGGAGCGGAGGTCACACACTGAGTGCGGCTTGGATTCGGCTGCTCACCAGCCCCACAATGCTAAGGGGAAGAAACACAAATTGATCCCACCACAAGGTCCAAATGGCCATTGCTGCCCAAAGCTGTGTCCCAGCGAGGCCTGAGGCAGGAAAAAGCCATTTATTCTATCTTCGTTCTATCTAAAAGTGCTTCATTCTATCTCCGGCTTCCTCCTTGTCTGCCTTTTCCCTTCCCAGCACCAGGGAAGTAAAAAGAGTACTTCAAGTTCCAGGCTTTTTGAGCCCTCAGATGAGGGTTTTAGTGGTGGCAGATAATTTGAGCACTAACAGCCTCACAATTTAGATAAGAAATGTTTATTTCTATTAATAAAGGCTACTTGTAGAAGGCCTTAGATCTACTGTACACCACTGAAGTGTACTGAGTGCTTTTCCTTGAGGAAGAAAGGTCATATCCTACTATTACAGCAGGGAAGCCTGACTTGTCCTGACAACACACTTCTGCCTACCCCAAGTTTGCCCTTGGAGAACAACACACTCATTCCGTACCTGTCTGCTCTGTCCATCTGGGCAGATGTAAGTCTCTGGACATTCCTGGCACTCCAAGTCTCCCTCTGGTGAGTACTGACCAGGAGCACAGCTCCTCTGCACACCACTTTGTGGATGGCATGAATATCCCTGTGGACACGCACGGCACCCAGCTCCACTCTCAAGGCTGAGGTAGCCACTGGGACAAACCTGCAGTAGGATCACAAGGAGCATCAGATCCATGGAGACACATTCTTTGCATGATCAGTGCAAGCCACTTTCTCTGAGCCAAATCAGAGCCAAACAGTGCAGGAATATCCCGAACAATGTCAAAGTGGGCTGTAAAATCTGGGAAGAAGCTTGATGGTTCAGAATACGTGGGAATGAGGCAGAAAGCACTACTTGCTGCTTGCTCTTTCCCCCTGTCCCCCAGCTCACCTTGCAGGCAGTGATATCTGTTTGAGCTGTAAGTACATTGGCTGTTCCCAGTGGGCATTTCCTTGGAGCTGCTTGACCCCCAGGGCAACTGGATCAGAAATAAAGAAGTTGGAAACCTGAATCCAAACACCATCTCTGCCCCTCCTAAACACACAGGACACAAAATCTGCCCTAAGCAATAGCAAAGGGAAACTGGTTTTGTACATTCCCCATTCCCACTGACTTCGAGGGTTGCTCTGGATGCTGTAGAAAGCCCTGGATGGCAGTTTAAGTCAAAGACTGCTTTTCCTCATCACCTATTAGGGACTGGGCACTACACTTTGTGCCCCACCTCCTGATCTGCGTTGTAAGACTGCCCTCAGGATATTCTGGGTAAAAATGATGTCCCAAATGTTCAACTCCCTTCCTGCAGTGCCGAGCAGGAGGGAAGGAAAGATGGAGACTTACTAGAAACCTGTTGGACATTCTAAGCAGTTGCCAGCTGTGTAGTAATATCCCTGCCTGCAGTCTATGAGGCAGTGGGTCTGGCAGTCTGTGCTACAGCCGGGGGAGAGGGAAAAGGTCCCTAGAAGAAAGCAGAAGAAATAAATGAAGGTACAAATTCAAGACTCTAAGTTAATGCCTGGTTATTATCACACCATAACGTAGTATCTGCACTATTTTGTCATTAGGGTTAATGGCACTAGTAGTACTAGAGCAATGACTTTTACTGATAACATTGCTTTGCCTTTATAGAAGAATGGTGGTTATGAATGGCACACAGCACCCCACAGTTTCACCCAGCCCTCTTGAGGATGTCTCTTGACTTCATGTTCCAGAAGAGAAAGGTGATAAACACAAAGATGCTGAAACCTGAACTTGAAGAACAGAACAAACCCTGAGGTCCTATTGCCCTTTCTGCGGCCATATTTTCTATGTTGAAAACACTGACATGCTCAGTTTTTTTTTCTCTCTTCAGACAATTAAAACCTCTTGGTGAATAGATCCCCCACCTTCTCCCGCCTTCTCCCTGAATAAATTCCCAGAAAAGACTGAAAGAATGGCAGCTACATTCATCTCTTTATGACCAGAACGAGCCACATATATACATGTGTACACATATATATACAGAACCACCATCCCCATTAGCTTGTAGCTTTCTGGAGGTAACCATGCCAGCACCACTAAAACCAAAGTAAAACCAAACCAGACTCAACCAGAAGTTTGCCTGTATGAGAAAGTTATCCACTCACCTCTCAGCAAGATCCTAAGGCTACAGCAGAACATCAGCCAACTCCAAGCATTAGCCATGGGGACTAGGAAAGAGTCCTTCAAACAAAACCAGGCTTAGAGCTTATGTTTAAAACATTCCCTGAGCATCTGGTGGTGCTTTTGTTGAAGCTCAGTGTAACCAAACCCCTCCCAGGTAATCATTGCCAATCCAGCCTGAAGTGACACCAACACCGAGCTGCGGAAAGAAGAGATGGCCCCAGAGTTCATCCCATGGGAGCTCCCCTGCAGCATTGCTGATGCTAAAAGGGAGGAAACCCATTTCAACAGGAGATAATGAATCCATACCTCCTAAACATCTGCTAGGCAGGGAGCTTGGAATATACTTGCCATCATCTTGCAGACCTGTCTGGCTGCCCAACTAGATGACCCCATGAAAAGGACCCCGTAGGGTCCCACGTATCTTCTTTTTCTTCACCATTCAGGTGAAATGCTCCCTGCTCGCTGGCCATTCGTTCTGCAGTTTGAAACCCCAGATTAACTCTTCCTAAGCCAGGGTTCTCCCTGGCAATGTCCCCTACCCACTAGGTCAATTTTGCTTTTCCTGGACAACTCTTTGACGAGGCAAAAGGCAAAATGCTTTTAGGAATAACATGGGAAACATAAAGTTCAGTACCTGCTCCAATGAAGATTGTTTCTCTGTAAGTTACAATACTCTCTTTTTGGTCCATGTTTTCTATAACTCCTAGAAGCCAGAGACCGATGAGGGCTTTGGAAATAGTCTGATTCCTGATGTAATTCCAGTCCAGGAGCCAGTCCAAGGCTGGCTGTTGGCTCACATGAAATTACTGGGGTCTGGAAACCAAACAGATCCTTCTTCCTCCATACCACCTCCTAAAGAAACTTGTACAGCTACTGAGGGGTCTTCTCACCTCTGCAAGCCTTTTGGAAGGGAGCAGAGGACAGCTGCAGAGGTCAGGGAACACAAAGCTCCTGGTGAGAAGGGCAGTCCCCTATGCACACACGGAACTCCATGGGTTCAATCTTCCCAGTTTGGACCAGAACGTAAGAGCTACATTATCCTTGAATTGTTCAAGTCCAGCCGCAGGGAGAACTCAAACCGCTATGGCTGAACATGTACAAGTAGGCCCCGTGCCTGCCTTCCTCCCTAGCCAAGCACCACGTGCTGCATTTACACTGACCTTCATTGAATTCCTCCACTATAACTCAGATGTGTCTTGTTTTTTTTCCCAATTCTACAAACAATTCCTGTAAATCTCTGCAATTCTCTTGTATTGAAGACAAGAATTGCCAATTCAAAACTCACCAACACAGTGTAAACGCAGACGCCAGGCCAAGCACTTCCCATTCTCTTCCCCCTGTTGACCTGCTTGTTCCGTGTACTTCAGCAAGCTCAGGAAAGATGGAAGATGCAATAGAAGGCAGCCACGAGAAGACAAATGGTTCCATTCACTTTGCCTTGTTTCCAGTTCCCTAATTCACTATAGAATCCTCAGATTGATGTAGAGATAAGTCCCAGGTCCAATTCACTCCTGTGGCATGCACTAGAGCAAGGCAAAGAAGGATCTGCTGTTTCACTGCAGTCTCACGTGAGGGATGAAATACCGACCTGGTCCTAAAAGATGGTCCTTCCTCTGCTCAGCCAAACTGGAGCTCTGAGGGTCAGTGACCTGCTGGACATCACCCCCTGTGCTAGTATAGATTGTGAACTCCCAACCTCTCAAAAGAGGTTCTGACACCCCTGAGCTCTGTACCAAGCTTGAATGAGCAACTCTGTGTCTGCCACTCCTAGTGCTATGAGAAAGATGTGCCTCTGATGTGCTTCTTTCCAAGTGCACTGCTACAGAAGAACCTGGGACTCGCTCCAGAACACTGCGATTTACTTCCACAGAGCAGCAGCATCACTCATCTGAAACATCACAAACCCCTGCACAGTTTATGCTGATGGTAAGACACAGCTCTCTACTCCTGGCTATAAAGCAAACAGAGCCTGGCTGTTATTTCATCCTGTTCTGTCAAGAAACAAACAGACACAGATTGAATTCTGAATCTGGTCTGCTGGATGCAATGCACAGGAACGTGGAGACTCCAGCAAGGAAAATCAATAGGCATGTCCTCTTCTCAGTTGCAGGCATTGGAGGCCTACCAAGTATCAGCATATTCCTCTAGGATACAAACCAGCTCAGCTTCCAGAACAGACAGACTCATCTTCCTTCCACCAACAACCTCACTATTGCTTCAAGCAGACCTGCCTCTATTTGAAAAGCTCGTATTTTTCTTCGTCTGTTTGGTCAGTCCTAAGCAACCAGCCAGCTCTGCAGGAGCTGTAGAAGGACTACAGCTCTCTGTAGTCCTTCAGAGAGGAGGAAAGCGCCATTCTTCTTCGTTTGAACACCAAAAATCCCTTCTGCTCAGCTCACAGCCAACAGCAAGCAGCAGCACTACCCACCTCAGGGCAGGTGAATGCACCAGGAGGGATGGAACAAGCTGGAGCCTTGCAGAAAGCCACAGTCACCCTGAAATCAGTCGCCATTTCCATGTAGGCGTTAGTTACCATTTCCTCAGCCATCACGGCTGATAAAGCAGCAGTTTTCGAAATGGAAGATACATAAATACCCCAAATTGCACATATTTCAGCCCCAGAAGCCTTGCCAGAGTGTCCTGGGTTTACCAGGAGCCGTTTTGCTCCTTCTTAGTAACTGGTGCAAGCTCTGTGTTTTGACTTCCAGCCTGGGCAGAGAGCTGATAACACCGATTGTTTTTAATTGTTGCTAAGTAATGTTTATTCTGGCCAAGGACTCTGTGAGTCTCATGCTCTGCTGGGGACGAGGGAGGCCGGGAGGAAGCAGAGACAGGACACCTGACCCAAACTAGCCAAAGAGGTATTCCATACCATAGCACGTCATGCCCGGAGGGGGAACTGGAAGTTACCTGGAAGGGGCAGGCTCTCGCTCTTTGGGGGGGTCGAACTCGTTCGGCGGTGGTATCGTATTCTCTTGTTATTTTCTCTTATCAATATTATCATTGGTGGTAGCAGCAGTGGTTTGTGTTATACCTTAGTTACTGGGCTGTTCTTATCTCAACCCGTGGGAGTTACATTCTCCTGATTTTCCTCCCCATCCCTCCGGGAGTGGGGAGGGTCGGGGGGGTGAGTGGACAACCTGTGTGGATTGGTTTAAACTACGACACAGAGGAAGGGGGGAAAGGAAGCACAGACAGCTCTAAACTAGGGGAGAGGCAGGAGGCAGAAAACACACTGGGAGTAGTTTTGCTATTTAATTGTATAGCTGTAAGTCCTAATAGCACCAACAGCTTACAGAGGTTTCTCTTCAATGCAAAAGGAAAGAAATCTGTGACTTTGAATCAAACCAACTCTTGGTTCTTGTATAGAATCATGAACCTGCCGTCCAGCCCCAGGGCAACTTGAGCACTGATGGCAGAAAATACAAGGTTTAACACAGGACAACCAAGTTCAGTGGCACGATCAATACATGCAAACACCATCACAGTCCAGGTGCCACACACACAGCACTGAGCCACCCCTCCCAGACACTTTCCAACTGCTGTACACCAGGTCAGGGCATCCATCCAACTACCTGATTAGCAGATGTTTGTATCATGGGATAAGCCAAAGCAACAAGGCAAGAACAGACTGATCCTTGTCTTGCCGTGCTCTCCCACAGGTTTTGGCTGTCCCTGTAAACACGTATGTATAAAACACAGCCCAGGGCTGGCCTTGGATGTTACTTCCAGAATGCCATAAAGCAGACAGCACCACAGGCTGCATTTGTGTTGGTGCACCCTGCCTCAGGCTGTGTTTGTTACAGTGATTACCTAATTACAGTGCAGTTAGTGGCAATTACACTCTAGTGAGACACTGCAGAAAACCCCTTATTTCTGTGTATTGTCCTTAGTGAGAAGGGGACAGGAAGGACTAAGTCCCGTTTGACCTCTGCTGCCCATAACCCTTTGCTTTCAGCTGCACCCAGCAGCAATGATAACTCCTTGTGTCTTCCAGTTCCTGATGGACATCACCCAGAGATGCCTTGTCAAAAGACACATCTGAAATCACACCCAACAGCTAATGGTGAGGGTTCCACTGCTGGGAAACACAGGGAGAAGGTGGATTAACAACTGTGTTTGGTGCATTGCTGGAAAATGAATAAATAGACAAACACATAAAGGCTGTTACTGACTTACAGCTACTGCCTCTTGCTCCAGCAGCATGACTGGATTGGAAACCCTTCAGAAAATGAACGCAGTGCTCAGCTACCAAACCAAGCTGATGCTGGAACTACCTAGAGGAAGCAGGACAAATGTGCAGAGCATCCGCCAAAGAGACCAAGGGAAGCATCTCTGAGTATAGAGAATGACAAACAGGGCTGGTTCCAGCTCTGTTATATGCCAGGACAATCCCAGGCTGGAATAAGACCAGCAACATAGAAAACAGTTTGGAAAAGCAACACAGGGATGTTACAGTCTCAGTATAAGGTATCCAAATGACCCTGTTCGGACTGTGTGGTCAAGTGTGGTTGGTTGGCTTCTCCCTCAGCAAGGGCCGCAGTGCTTGGCTGTATCTCACTCAGGCGGTGCCTGCTAATGAGTAGTTTTGATGGGTAACAGTGCCCAGAGCTTGATACAGGATCAGAGAGCAAAGCACAACAAGCAGTGCTGATCAACATGTTGGAAGCTGGAAGATCAGGAAAGGTCTGAACTGATTAAACTAATGTGTATCAGGAATCCCAGGCAGAGGGATGAATTCCATCTCCACTGGTATCAGGCTGGGATAACAAACACCTGATGCTAGTGAAGTGGTGCCTGCTTATCCTAAGAGAACCTGCTCAGTTTGTGTGCATAGTACAGCCGTGGAGCTTCATTTGTCACTGGCAGGAAGAAAACAAATGATAACTCCCTATAGCTGAAGCCTTTGCTAGCTTTGAATAAAGCATGAAGTGGGGGGAGCATTTTGGCTTGCCTTTTAAACAACAGTAGCCCCTAAAAACTCTCTGAGGAGTTCATACAGAAAACTGTAGCAGCTGAATCATAGCTTGAATGTAAGGAAACATAGATCTGTTGTACCTGTACAACGAGCTTCTACACTCTTGTGAAAGAGTATCTCAGTTGCAGAGAAGGAATGTTACCTCAATATTGACTCTTCTATTATAGTGTAGCCTGATTAGTGTGCTGCGTGTTGAATACATCTGGAAACACCAGCCTTGACAGTGGGCATGTATTATGCACATCTATTTCCCTTTTCAATACAGCAGGACTAGAAACCTGGTACAGGAGAAAATGACATTGTTCCCTATATTGGCAAAATGTGGTCACTTCATAGGAGCAGCCGAGAAATCAGTGGCATAGAGGCAGAACTCAAACACTAGTGTCAGTTGAATATGGCAGCTGGGGGGGTTGTTTCTCCACCCTTCTTTCTGCATGTGTGAGTTTGAAGGGCTGTGAATGGTACTAGGAAGAGGTAACTGTGATTTAAGAGCACAAAGCAAAACACAAGAGTCCAGATAACCCCAAAGTTCCACTTCTGTATATGCATCAAGTGGGCATAGTCCAGAAGGGATCACAAGTTAAAAGGCTCCCAACAGCACCAGATCTTCTTTTGAGAGCCCCCATTCTGCATTTTATTGGCAAACAAGATTGCTGATACAGCAGACAAGCAGCAGGAGCTGACTTAAATCTGCTGGTTTATTTGTGACCCCACCACCCCCACTGTTGTGTTATCTAGATTCTTAATACAATCATAGTTCAGCCTGCAGAAGGCACCAAAACAAAAGGTACAGCCTAATGATCAGAGATTTAAATACTGAAAAGAGTTTGGCAGCTCCCCCTTCACAAAAGCAAGGCTCTTGTTCCAGAGGACAGAAAAGCTAAAAGCCTACTACATCATCTTGAAACCAGGATCAATTCTGTCACCCAGGAGCAGCAGGAGTAACTCTTTTACACCCTGCCAAGACCTTGTAAAACGTGTTTGCTGTGGGAACTGGACCATGTCAGAAGTCTCCAAGGCCAAACTAAGCAGCTGAAAGGAAAAAACATTGAAGTGAGTGCCAGGAACAGAATATGGAGTGACTGAAAAGGAACATGGACAAGACAGACCAAAGCCTTCCAAAACATCAGGCTGGTAATCTATCAAAAGCTGCCAGGGCTGCATGGAGGGACCTCACATAACTCATGAGAGCCACTCCATGATTTCTCCATCTCTTCAATCGTGAATTAGATGCTTCTAATGGAATCCTCAGATTCAGATTAAAGCAAGGACTGGCTTTGACAGAACAGACGAAACAAACACGTCCATCCAGGAGGAGGAACTTTAGGCCAGCCACATCACATCAGGAATTTCATTCTGAGTCAAAAACATTACGTATGCACACAGTGTCTAAGCGGCTGAAAGCAGACTGCAGCTCTTCAGGCAGCACAGAATGTGTCAGAGGTGGTCACTGCACCATCCTTCCCCTCCTACCTATGGTTTCCTTACCATAAGCTGCAACAATTCTAAGGGCTGTGTAATTTATACACTCTACCAGAGTCAAGAGCAGAGCCTTGCCACCCAGGACAGGGGTGAATTAACAGCTTAAGGCACAGTTAGCTCAATGTGCAGCTCAGGCTCTTACCGCAGAGCAGAATGCTAGCACTCAACCAAGGAAAGGTGATGACCTGGGGCAACTGATGCTGCCCATTAGTTTTTTTCTGCATCCCTGACCTATTGTACCACTTCCTGAGATCAGGACAAAAGGACATTGATTAAAACTAAATCCCTGACAGGAAAATCTGCTTTTGGCCTCCTTCAGCTACTATGGACCACTACAGGATCCTGGTTGCAGGGGCTTCTCAGTCTGTGGCTTTGACTCATGTTGCAGTTCTGGACACTTGTTTACCCCTGGAAGCTTTGCATTGTACAAGAACAATTTGAGTTCAAGAGGTGCCTTGTAACAGCTAGAAATTAAATATTAAATGTCATAAATTAATTAAATGTGATAAATTAATGTTATAAATGTTATTAAAGTTATAAATGCTATAAATTAATTAAATGTTAAATAGACACTACTGAGTTACCCTCCACAGTGTGCCCAAACCCATTATTTCTCATTCCTAAGCTTAAAGCCCTTGATAGCTGCTTTGTCTTACTTTTGTTTCCTGTAAGTGTCAGTTTAGCAAGCATGAAAAAGTCACTTAAATGTATTTTTTAGTGCTACTTCCTGAATGGCAGTGACTCAACAGCACAGAAGAAAGGTTGTTAGGTACAGCATAGCCTTTGTTCAAAGGAGCAGGCTATTTAACAATAACTTCAGAGCTCTAAGGCAAGTGAAGAAGCTTCATCTCTTCAGTTCCCTGCAACAAGACTGGATGTAGCCCTGGAGAGTGTGCTGTATTCCCCCTGGAAATAGGGCTGAGATCTAGAAAGTCAATGGCAAAAGCGAACAGAAGCTATTGGAATGAAAAGAGGTCTGAATTCAACCAATTTAAAGAATGGAGTCTGAACAGCTGGACCAACCTTAAGGCATACGCTGTCAGCACCAAGGGAAGAGCATTTTTGGGGTGCTCTCATGCGCTAACCAAGGTACACACCTACCCGTTCAAGCATTTACAGCATGCTGGGGTATTTTGCCATGATTTAACCCAGGTTTAAGCTTTGCCTTCAATTGGAGACAAGAGCCACCTGGGGTCAAGTGGCTTTTGCTCCATTCCATGACCAGCCACCTTCCAGGAGTGGCAGTGCTGCAGCTGCAACACTAAAAGCTTCTACAGATCTTCCTTTTAGTGCTTTGCTCAAAGATCACACAGCACAGTAGGACCTGAACTCCGAGTCCCAGAACTCCCTAACTTCAGGACCTCCTATTCGACATAAGCATCTCTGCAAGTACCCAGTTCCATCTGCTGTTTCACTGGAGTACCTGAATATCAAATGCATACTACCCTAATAACCCCTTTAAAACAGCTATTGCCATGCAGCAAGCATCAGGATAGCACTAGAGAGGACGCTATCCGTGAACATTTAATCCACAGAAGTGCTGTATTCGAAAGAATCTTTCCTCTGTGTGCTGCTTAAATGCCAAAGTGCATCGTACAAAGCAGAAACATTCAGTCACAGGCTAAAACACTGCACAGCCCTTCAGAGACCAAGTAGATTCCTTTGTTTTAAATGTTTGTGTGCAGCTTTGGACCCCATGTTACATCCTTATCTGTAAGGTACTAAGATACCCCAACATTCATTCCCTCTCCTGCTAGTCTGTTATCCCTCTCCCATGCCCAAGTTGCATATATCCCCAGGAAACCACAGCAGGAAGCCAAGTGCTTCATTGACTATCAGTAGCAAACTGTCCCACAGGAGTTTTGCTTGGTTCACACCACCCCAAGCTAAGTCTTCTTTATAGGAGAGGTTTGTAGTCACATCTTGAGAGAACTCCCTGCTATTTCTCTCACACCCCACCCCACCCCCCGGCTCTAAACCCAAAGCCTGGGTTGTGAACCAGCCCCTGGAAGTTTCTAATCCCTGTTTAGCCTAGCATGAAATTGTGTGCCAGGTAGCAATTAATTCTGTTGTACTCTCCCCCCTTCCTGGGCCATTTGTCTGAGAGGACTTCACTAAAGCAGAGCTGCCCTGTTATCAGCACTGCCATAGCAGCTGTGTCAAACAAGCCTCTGAGCATCTCCTGGCACAGCCTATCTCACTGGTTCCTGGGGACTGGAGCAGGAGGGGAGCTCCTCAAACAACAGCGACAGATGAGCATAGAGCATGAAGGAACAACTGTCAGCTCACCGACCGTTAGAAAGAAAATGTTTCATTGCAAAGGCTTTCTGGTTTCATTCTTTATCACTGCATGTTAACTGTAAAACGCAAACTCAGTGCCTGCTTCTCACCAGTTCTTTCCCTTTTGAGCTGCATTTGCCATAAAACCAAACCCAAGCACAGCTTTTCACAGCAATTCACTTTGCTTACAAAGCAGGGCTTGGTTTTTGGAGAGGACTTGGTGTTGGTTTTGTAGCTTTCAGCATTGTGACAGTGTTTGATCCCCAACTTATATCAGCTGCCTTGTTAGTGCAGTCCACTCCAAACCCCGACGTTTCCCTCACACTCTTCTGGTTTTGTCTATTTTGTCTCAACTCCTCATTTATCTTCATTTAGCCTCTCCCTATGGCTGCCCGTTCCTGTCTCACCACTTCCCTCAGGAGACTGCTGCGGCTGTGATCCTTGCTCCTTCCAGCCACCAGCAGCTCTCCCGTGCCTGCTCAGCTGGCACCAGTGGAAAACGCAAGGAGATTTGGTGTGATGAGGGGAGGAGGCCCCCACTTGAGCACAGATTTCACAGGGCTCACATCTCCCCTGCACATCCTGCAGGGACCTCCAATGCTTGGCCATGACTCGTGAAGGTAGCAATGAATTCCTTTCCTATGCTTCAGGAGCTCTTGGAACTGTCCTTTACCCATGGCAATGGACCTGGGCATTTTCTTTAACACCTGGAAACTCAGTTCTGGGTCAGTAATCTACTTTTACTGCTCTATTCATCATGAGCAAGAACAGCAGAATTTGGACCCTTGTTTATTAAAAAGTGCTTTTCATCGGGACACTTTCAGTCAAAATAACCCCAAACCTGATGGATAGGACCTGGAATTTCCTGTTTGGAAATCAGCCCTGAAAGACTTTCAAGTGTTCCAATCCTGCAGCCACCACCACAGCAGCAAGTCTCTTCTAGGAAGATGCGTCAGTGCCTCTAATAGCTGAACCCATTCCACATCATCCAGCTTGCTGACGAAAGACTAATAATACCAACTCCCATGCTAGATTCCCTTACTGGAACTTCAAGGAAAAAAGAATAGTGAAATTCCACTGAATGAAGAACATTTGGGTAGGGAGAAAAAGGCCTGAAACCAACCTCCGTGTTTTCTCTGGCTTTTTACCCATTCTGGTTTCCACTCCAGAAGCACAGCATTTTGTATTTAGGTT
Organism: Lathamus discolor; assembly: GCF_037157495.1. Lineage (NCBI taxonomy): Eukaryota > Metazoa > Chordata > Aves > Psittaciformes > Psittacidae > Lathamus > Lathamus discolor. Next base: position 791,673 of record NC_088900.1, read on the forward strand.
TTTGTGCTCAGTTTTCCTTTAAAAGCCACAGTCACTCACACCATTTTCTACCAGAAGATAGTTTTCACTGTTGCAAGCGAGGGTGAAGGGATATATAAGAAGACTCTGCAGGTTAATGTATGGCTACGTGACTGGTGCCAAAGGCAGGGGTTTGGGTTTTTCAGTCACGGGCTGCTGTATGGGACACCTGGTTTGCTGGTGACAGGTGGGATACACCAGTCCCAGAGAAGAAAAAGGGTTTTGGGGCAGGAGTTAGCAGGGCTTATTGACAGGGCTTTAAACTAGTTATGAAGAGGGAGGGGATTTAACTGGGCCTGTTGGGGACAAGCCCAAGAGGAACATGCTAGGGATTGAAGGATGGCGGGCTAAGGAGGACTATCAATCTCTTGTTTCACTTGTGGGAAAGGATAGCTTTTTAGACCCTGTCCCGCAGGGGAAAAAGGGTACTAGGACTGGCTCCCTGAAATGCCTGTACACCAATGCACGCAGCATGGGGAATAAACAGGAGGAGTTAGAAGTCTGTGTGCGGGCTAAAGGTTATGATCTAGTGGCAATTACAGAGACATGGTGGGACAGTTCACATGACTGGAATGTGGTCATGGATGGCTATGTCCTTTTTAGGAAAGACAGGTCAGCGAAGCGAGGTGGTGGAGTTGCTCTTTACGTGAGAGAGCAACTAGAATGTATTGAGTTCTGTCCGGGGTCGGATGAGGAGCAAGTGGAATGTCTGTGGGTACGAATTAAGGGGCAGACTGGCACGGGTGATACAGTTGTGGGGGTCTATTACAGACCTCCTGATCAGGACGAAGGAGTTGATGAGGCTTTCTACAGGCAACTGGAAGTAGCCTCGCGACTACATGCCTTAGTCGTCGTGGGGGACTTTAACTACCCCGATATTCGCTGGAAGACTCACACAGCCAGTCATTCACAGTCTAGGAGGTTCCTCGAGTGCATTGATGATAATTTCTTAATGCAAATGGTGGACGTACCAACTAGGAGAGCAGCGCTGCTAGATTTAGTACTCGCCAACAAGGAAGGTTTGGTCGAAGTGGTGACGGTCAATGGCAGCCTTGGCTGCAGTGACCATGAGATGGTGGAGTTTAGGATCCTGTGTGGGAGGAATAGAATACCTAGCAAAGCCACAGTTCTGGATTTCCGAAGGGCCAACTTTGGCCTCTTCAGTCAACTGCTAAGGGAAGTCTCATGGGAAAGGGTACTAAGCGGTAAAGGGGCTCAAGATAGTTGGTTAGCATTCAAGGACTGCTTCTTCCAAGCTCAGGATCGGCGCGTCCCACTGAGTAGGAAATCAAGTAAGGGATCTAGGAGACCGGCGTGGTTAAACAAGGAGCTGCTGGGCAAACTCAAGTGGAAAAGGAGAATCTATGGATTATGGAAGGAGGGGCTGGCCGCTTGGGAGGAATATAGGACAGTTGTTAGAGGATGTAGGGAGGCAATTAGGACAGCTAAGGCTTCCTTGGAACTCAATCTTGCTAGTCGGGTTAAAGACAATAGAAAGGGCTTCTTCAAATACATAGCAAATAAAACTAACACAAGAGGCAATATAGGCCCACTGCTGAACGAAGTGGGTGCCCTGGAGACAGAGGATATAAAGAAGGCAGAGGTGCTGAATGCCTTCTTTGCCTCTGTCTTTACTCCTGCAGACTCTCCCCGAGGGCCCCGGATTTCTATAGCCCCAGAAGGAGTCAGGACAAAGGAGGAGTTTGCTTTGGTAGATGAGGATTGGGTTAGGGATCAGCTATGCAATCTGGACATCTGTAAATCGATGGGTCCGGATGGAATGCACCCGCGGGTGCTGAGGGAGCTGGCGGAGGTCATTGCTAGGCCACTCTCCATCATCTTTGGTAAGTCGTGGGAAACGGGCGAGGTGCCTGAGGATTGGCGGATGGCAAAGGTCACACCAATCTATAAGAAGGGCAAGAAGGAGGACCCGGGTAATTATAGACCGGTCAGCCTTACCTCCATCCCTGGAAAGGTGATGGAACAACTTATTCTTGACTCCATCACTAGGCATATCAAGGATGAGGGGGTCATTAAGAACAGCCAACATGGTTTTATGAGGGGGAAGTCATGTATGACCAACCTTATAGCCTTCTATGAGGAAGTGACTAGGTGGAGGGATGATGGTAGAGCGGTAGATGTAGTTTTTCTTGATTTCAGTAAGGCATTTGATACTGTCTCCCACAGCATCCTCATAGATAAGCTGAGGAAGTGTGGGCTTGACGATCAAGTAGTGAGGTGGATCGAGAACTGGTTGAAAGGAAGAAGGCAGAGAGTTGTGGTCAATGGCGCAGAATCTAGCTGGAGGTCTGTGACTAGTGGAGTCCCTCAGGGGTCGGTGCTGGGACCAGTGCTGTTTAATATTTTCATCAGTGACCTGGATGAGGGAACTGAGTGCACCCTCAGCAAGTTCGCTGATGACACAAAACTGGGAGGAGTGGCTGACACACCAGAAGGCTGTGCTGCCATTCAGCGAGACCTGGACAGGCTGGAGAGTTGGGCGGGGAGAAACTTGATGAAATTTAACAAGGGCAAGTGTAGAGTCTTGCATCTGGGGAAGAACAACCCCATGTACCAGTACAGGTTGGGGGTTGACCTGCTGGAAAGTAGCGAAGGGGAAAGGGACCTGGGGGTCCTGGTGGATAGGAGGATGACCATGAGCCAGCAATGTGTTCTTGCGGCCAAGAAGGCAAATGGCATCTTAGGGTGCATTAGAAAGGGAGTGGTTAGTAGGTCAAGAGAGGTTCTCCTCCCCCTCTACTCAGCCTTGGTGAGGCCGCATCTGGAATATTGCGTCCAGTTCTGGGCCCCTCTGTTCAAGAAGGACAGGGAATTGCTTGAAGGAGTCCAGCGCAGAGCCACAAAGATGATTAAGGGAGTGGAACATCTCCCTTATGAGGAGAGGCTGAGGGAGCTGGGTCTCTTTAGCTTGGAGAAGAGGAGACTGAGGGGTGACCTCATCAATGTTTACAAATATGTAAAGGGTAGGTGTCAGGATGATGGAGCTAGGCTTTTTTCAGTGATATCCAGTGATAGGACAAGGGGCAATGGGTGTAAACTGGAGCATAGGAAGTTCCACGTTAACATCAGGAAGAACTTCTTTACTGTAAGAGTGACAGAGCACTGGAACAAGTTGCCCAGGGGGGTTGTGGAGTCTCCTACACTGGAGATATTCAAGGCCCGCCTGGACAAGTTCCTGTGTGATGTACTGTAGGTTACCCTGCTCTTGTGGGGGGGTTGGACTAGATGATCTTTTGAGGTCCCTTCCAACCCTTGGGATTCTGTGATTCTGTGATTCACTCCTCGTTTTTCCTTCCCCAGACTAACCCCCCAGTCCCTGATGTAAGGGATGTACCATTCCTATCTTAAAGTCTTTCAATTGACAAATAGTTTAGCATTGATTTTAAAGGCTCTCTGCAGCCAGACCACAGCCAAAATGCTTTGTGATACCACCAACTGCTGGGGCTTTTGTTCTGAGAATCCAGTTTGGCTTTGACCCTAGTTTCCCCTTTGTGATGCATTCAGCTGCACAGCAGCCAACAGCTGGCATTGCACAGCACTGAGCTCCAAACCGGTGCTGCCTCCAAGGCAGGAAAAGCACAGAATGTCTGTCCTTTTCCTTTTCCCCAGCTTCAAGTGTCACATTTGGCCATCCACACAGCACTGACAGTGGTGACAAGGCAGGATGTAAGTGACATGCACATGTTCTCTTTAGGGTAGGGCTTCACAGGCTCAGTGAGCAGCACTGAGATGTTGCCGCTAAGCAGATGGTCACTAGTACTGAAGTAGCCCAAAACAATAGTGACTAAAGCTTTACACATCTGGCTTCACATCTGCTGGCAAAAGGCTAAATCCCAAGTTTCCCATTAGCTTTTACGCTAGGCTGTTTTGGGATAACAGGACATCACAACCTCACTTCACAGGCATGTGAGTGGCTGCCCAAGGTACAGGATCCATGTCAAGCTTTGCTCTTCAGGCTGCCCTTTTCAAGTATTCCTTTCTGTTTGTCCAGAAGTCTTCTGTGCTCTCTTTTGTTGGCTTGAGCAAGAGCAGAGTAATTCATTAGTGTGACGTTGACCATTACTGAGTCATTTGAATCGTGAAGCAGGGTTTGATCATCTAGGAAGTTATTGCTTTAATCTTGCCATTTTGAACCACGTGAAGTGGATAGAAATGTGGAACAACAGCAAAATATGTCAGCAAGGATTCCTATCTGGATCCTAAACAGCTGCTTATGTCCAGAACTTCCCATCCTCATCAGTTTTGACTTCCCACATTTCTTGGATAAGAGTTCTGGTTTGGGGTATGAAGTTGAGATCTGGAAGATACTCACCACCAAGTTTTTAGGTTTGGGCACTGTGAGCCCAAAGCAGCATTAAAGAGTCCCATCCTGAGCCATCCAACACTGAGTCTGGCCTCATTTCAAGTTATTATGATGAAGCTGGATCCAATTCAAAGTCTGCTGTGTTTCAAAGAACTCTCATAGACTCAGGGCTAGCTTGTTCTGTAAAGCCTGGCATATTGGTTTTGGTCTTTCTAAAAGTGAAGACTTGATTGATAGCATGGTATGAAAGATAGTGAAGACTTGATTGATAGCATGATATGAAAGCTAGTGAAGACTCAGTGGTCTGGAATGCTACTGCTGCTGACTCAGAAAAACATAAACCAAGCCTTACCTTCCCTACTCAAGTTCAGAAATAGTCTTTGATCACTCAGACTGACAAGCTAGACACACACATGCTGGACAGTTCTCCTGTCTAAGTGGCTGCTGACAGGCTAGAAAGAAGCAGACTTCTTTGCAGTGATAAATGATGTCTGATTTCAAGAGAAATGAGGAATGGATGCACTGTGAAATCCTATCTCTGAAGAGATTAAGAGCTGAAAACATTAAGAAAGCCATTTGATAGCTAGCATGGTACAGGGTTTACCATATCCCAGGCTAGGTGCTTAGGCAAGCCACTATTATCCTCCTTTTCCATGCTGGGCACTGACATGGGGAATTAAATGGGCTTGTCTGAAATCATATGGAGTATCCACAGTGCATCAAGGAAATGGATTTCTGGACTTCCAGGCTACGGTCACACTAAATCCCCTCCTTCTTTTAAAGGCGTTGGGAAGAGCTGCTGGTATTTAAGGAAACAGAAGCTGAAAGGCCAAGGCAGCATAAGATGCCAAACAATAAGCTGATTTTCAGGTGTTTTACAGATACTTGTTACTAAAAAAGCTGCAACTGGCTTTGCCACAGGTTCCTGTACAATCTGAAGTAGATGATGTGTTAAAGGACTGATGCTGGACCAAATGGGAAGTGTTCCCCCTCCTAGTGCCAGTCTGCAAAGCACTAATGCTGGCTGGCTGGGCTGCCATGGTGACTCATGCTCCCAATCACTTGCTTTCATACTCCGAGTCCCTTTTGACATTGAAATCTTTGGAAGGGCAAGAATTGAGCCCCTTCAGGAAACTGAACTGCAGCTCAACGTTCCACACCGAGACAAGAACAGCAAAACACAGGTTTGGGAGCTTGGGATGACAGCTAAGAAAGAGCCCTGACAAATTAATTGCATTCAGGGAGAAGTACAAGAGAATCATTTTCCAAGCAGGGGGTTTTATTTCCTTCTTCAGCCTGTACTTTTGAACACCAAGATGTGCACCACCAGCCCAAAATCCATTTCAGTATCAAATGCATTAGAACAGGAAAATTACAGTTCAAACTCCTACCAAAGACTGAGCAATACAAGCTCAGAAGAAGGATGCTATCGTTTTTAAATGTCACAGCAGGTATGGAAAGCCAGCTCTTTTTAAGGCAATAAGAACAACTATTAATAACCAAAAGGACACAGTGGTTGGTGAAAGAACAGCAGCAAGGGGCCCGAAGAGAATTAACAAATCTGTCCTACTTCTGGAGGGAGCTCTGCATCCTACCTAATAGAGAATAAGCTGTCCTTAGTAGGATAAAATGCATGATGTAGCAGTGAAACCTAGGAAACTCTAACCTTCACATTCCTTCTTTAGGAGAAGAATAAGGCTACTGATGTATTCTTGCATATGAAGATTGCACTTCCTAAGAGCACAGCAGATCAGCTCCACAAAGGAAAAGCAAGAACGCAAAGTTTCACTCCCGCTCCTTCAGCTTCCCTATGTCACAACCAGGTAGCCCAAACCCTCCCGAGTGGTTTCAGCATGTCCCATCCCCAATGTCACACCTAAACCACAGAGTAAATCCTCACTCAGAATGGATTACTCTAGGGAAGGCTCCAGACAGCCCACAGAAGTCAAGGGAACAGCCTGAAGGAGGCTTTTGCCTCTCTCCACTGCTAGAATAGAACAAAGTCCTTTGCTGTGTGGTTTTGCATAACAATGGAGCAACTGAGAAATGAGAATACAAGCACCCGGAATCAAATCTAAATTAAAAGAACTGCCAGAATCAACTGCAAATGAACTGGTAACCAGTGAAGAGAGACTAAAGCAGACAGAATGGGATCATATTTTCTCGCTGCAGCCGCTGTGTTTGGAACAGCATTAGCAAATTACAGAGCAATCCAAGAACAAAACATTCCAACAATCAATCCCTTTAGGACTAAAGGCACACGCTCTGCATTCTGCTTTGGTAGCAGTCACTCAGTCCGTTATTTCCGAGGTAGCAAAGGAAAGGAAATCTCAGCTCTGGAATTTACAATTACTTCCCCTGTGCAGATACTAATTCTTTAGTTGTGGGTTGGGGTTTCCCCCCCTCAGATGATCACTGGAGTAAAGGGAGCTACAGAAGATACTAATACTGGAAAATACTCAAAGATTGTCTCAACTGCCCAATTTTCCAAGGCAGTGGGAGGTATTCCAGAGAATTTCCCATTTCAAACTGCTTCAGGCCCAGGAACATGGTAGTATTTAGGGGAATCACATATTCCCCTGTTGGACAAAACCTTGGGTGACCTGGTTTAGTGTGAGTTGTCCCTGCCTGTAGAAGGGGGGTTGGAACTGGATGATCTCAAGGGCCTGTCCAACCCTAGCTGTTCTATGATCCCTTTGGCACCCATACAGAAAGAAACCACACAGCACACACCAAGGTTTAGGCAGCGCATAGGAAAGCTAGGAGTGCTGTTTATGTGAGCTTCTAGTGTTATTTTACATAGACTCCAACCAACATCACACAGTTCTCCCTTCCTCACTGCCAAATACTCTCTCTGAAGTATTACATCAACAGAAAAGACAGAAAAGAAGCCCAGTGCTTAAACCAAGTGGCATGAGAGAACCATCAATACCTTGGTGGTACAGTATAGCCTGCTGCACTTGTTAGCAGCTTGCTGCAAGGGCAAGAGTGACTGATACAACCTTGCCTGGAAAATGCTCCTGTGAAGAGGTCCCATCAGGACAAGTAGCTGTTCTTGCTTCTGGGGCTGCTTGCTGGAGTTATCATCCTAGGGAAGTTTAACCCAAGCTAAACTGCCTCCAATGGAGCTTTCAGGAGGCATTCAAACACTGCCACATCTTTGCTTTCCTTTTCCTCACACCCAACTCAAGTATCAAGCAAAAGCTCCCTGCAGGTGAGATTGCTTTCTTTTAAGAGCTTATAAACCCGAGTCCTGACAAGGAAATGTTAACTCATGCCATTTCTTCACGGTTCTACATTCATTCTTCCCCCTCTTGACCATCTGAGCCAACACAAACCAAGAGCAAGGCCACTGTGCTACAACTGCTCCCCGCAAATGGCTCTTTCCCCATTGCAGTCTGTAATGTAGTAGCCTCTAAAGCAGCATGTAGCTGGTTCAGGAGTGGAGCTGGTTTCATGCTGTAATTGGGAGTCATTTGAGACAGTTCATTAGGAAAGGCAGCACTTCTGCCTCCTTTCACAGCCCATCTGACCTGACAAACAGGCACCAGCCACTGGGATCAAGCAGGGACACTAATGAACAAGCCCCAGTTCAGCTCTCTACAAACACATTAGATGCTGCTGCAGGGCCACAGGGGGACAGAGGCAGTGTGCTCAACATATTCAAAGCTTTTTGTTTCCTTGTTCCACCTCTGGCGAGGCAGCCCACAGGTGCATCACACATTCCAGCACTGCAGCAAAGGGACTTGTGGACAGCACTGGGTGAGATGCCCTGAAACAGTCTTGCAGGACTTGCTACTAGGTCACCTGCTTCCATAGGGGCAATCCCATCCCAAAGGGACCACACTGCACCAGGAAGGAAGCTCACAACCAGCATATTTATGCTGCGTCTCCCCACTGTAAACAGGTCTCTGGCATAGCCAGAAAACAGAACCCTAACTGTGCAGATGAGGCCCTCATTGACAAGTGGTGGCTTTGGCAGTGCTGGGGTAAAGGTTGGACTCAATGATCCTAAAGGTCCTTTCCAACCTGGTTGATTCTGTGATTCTATCAAAAACAGAAAGACCCATTCAGATCTAACACGACATTACAAACTACCTTCAGACCCAGCAGAGAGAAACCAGAGGGCAGATCTCAAGCAAGCTGGAGCTTGAAGGGCTCAACTAACATTAAACATCTCTAGTTCAAGAATAAAAAAAGACATGTTAGCCAGCTAAACCATGCAAAAAGCTCCTATTTGAAGGCAAGAAGCAGCACACATTGATACTGTGCAAATTCTTTAGCCCATTTGTAACTGAGTCTCCACAAAGTCAATACCAAGGCAAACAATTTAAGAGTCACTTTTGGAGGCAAGACAGAAAGGTTAAGCCTTGCCATAACCAATCAGTGTCAAAGCAGAGCCACAAGAGGATTTATCTCACAAATGAGTAGCTTGGGATCTCATCTTTTACACAAGGAAATACAATCCCCCACAATGGAAAGAGGCTTTTTTCTTGGGAAAACCAGGCTTGCAGCTGTACAGCTCTGACTGTATCACATGTTCAGGTACAAGCTTGAAACTCAGCTCATGACCCAGTTCTTGGAACTGCAGGAAAGCATCACTCTTGGAAAAACCTACTTTATTCTTTCTTCCTGCTACTGGTCAAAAAATAGGGCACATGGAGAGAGCACTTGAGCTTCCAACACTCATCTCACAAAGCCTTAGAGCAGGCTGTAAATAACACATTTTACCTCTTACACATCAACTCTTCCATAAGCCTGTGCTGTGGCAGTATTCCTTCATTCCCTCAAGAATACTGTAGAGCAAGGTTCCAGGTCCACCACCTCCAAAGGCTCAGAGGTGTCTTCTCAAAGTTGTGCTGCCAGCATGACGACAGCTCAACTTCTGCCTTTGCATTGTTCTTCATGCCTGGAATTCAGAGAGCAAAGTGAATCTCAGAAGATGAGAGGCATCTCTGCAGTGGGGTTTTACAGCTCATTGTGAACTTAAGGGTGAGGTTTGTCATGACTCCCATCTTGGTTATACCACACCAGCTGGTAGGTGCCACTAGCAATGCACAGTCCCTCAGAGGGGGACATATATCCAAGGGTGTCACCAGCAACCAGTTATGCTGATACAGGGATGACTTGACAGCACTGTCAGCTGCTTACCAGGCCCTGTCTTTGTTCCAGCATGTCTTCTGCACACACTGTCTCCTCTCCCTGTCCTCACACATGATGTTTTACATTTTAGAGTGACACTGAAGCACTTGGAAACCTCAGTAGGAATAGGTACTATCATACCTCGTGCCAATTTGGTGCTATGTGTAGAGAGAAAACAGGGCTGGTCTAGTGAAAGCTTGACTCAGAGATGTCAGGTAACTCTCATCAGCCTGCAAACTTGACTCACCTCAGCTGGTGCTGCCATTCCTGTTGGATGTACATAAAACCTTTCCAGGAAGAACAATTCTATTCCTGTCAGAGGTGTTCTGGTTCAAGTGGATTGATTTGTAAAGGGACTGTAACTTCTTTCCATTAGCAGTCCCCATCATTTCTTTTAAGGGGAGTCGCTGCCCAACAAGGTATCAATTAGAAACTTCTCCTTGCATAAATAATCACCACTTTGAATGCCACCCCAGAGCTCTTGGATGCCCATGAGGAGATGGAGCAACAAGCAGGATATCCATTCTGAACCAGACAGACAGGGCTGGAAAAGGGGAGAGCAAGTGCACAACTGAATGCTGCCAATAAGAAAGGTCCCTTTTGGATTCTTTCCCATCTCTATTCCCCATCCTCCCTGAAGCCTGTTCAGAAATCCTGTTGTCACTTGCCTTAACATCTTAACAATACCATATTTCAAGCTCATAATAAAATGTGAGGCAGCAGGAATTTCATCTCTTCACACTTACTCTAACACAGCCACACATTAATTTCCTGTTTCATCCATTATAATACTTCTCCAGAGCAATTTTTCCAGGGAAATGCAGAAAGCCCCAAAGATTTTCCTTTAACAGTTCAGTCAAGCCATGTATTTGGCAAGTTTAGTTTTTAGATCCATGCTTGAGAATAATGTAAGTGATACTTCAAACTTAATTGGAACAAACACATACTATGTGGGGATTTAATACCAGTATGAGAAAGCACAGAAGCAGGCATTTGCCATTTGCTTTGCTGCACTATAGCTCCTTAAATAGCTTCTTACTTACACTGCATTCCTTGTGACAATTCCAGCCTGAGCATTGAGACTGGCAAGCTATGCAACACAAACATACATTGACATCAAGGGAAGGAGATGATGCCATTAATCGAGAACAGCATAACAAGGATCTGGTCAGCAGCATCTCAAGGGTATTCTCTCAAATGCAACACAGGAGAAGGACACTCAAAATCACAGAATATAAAATACAACATGATTTCAAAGTCATTACAGCTCCAACAGCTACAGGCCGGTGTTATCCTTTCAGACACCAGTTGCTCTGAAGGTGACACTCCACATCTTCCCCCCAACCCAAGCTGACAATACAGGAACCAAGATGGTTCAGATACTTGCAGGATGCATGTCTCCAGGCCAGAGAGAACCAACACAGCTTTGTATCCCAGCACTAAAAGCATTGGTGAGACAGCTCTCTCCAGACTTTCCGGCCACTCTGGAGGGACTTTTGGCTTTGGATGCACAGAAGACCTTGGTATGACTCCCAGTTTTAGACGGCCATCTCCCAGCCTGTATTATGAGCAGTAACACAGAACCCCTCTGTTGCATTTCCAGAGGGCAAAGCTAAACCCTTGACAAACTTCAGCACACAAGAATTAAGGTAGGACCAATTTCACAGACTCTTCTTAACAGCAGCAAGCTGCAAGTAATTCTGAGCACAAGAGTTTCATTACTGGATAGCTCATAACATGCTCCCGAAGAACACTATTTGCAAAAGATAAAGTGGAAGAAGCTACCTTATGAATAATGGAAGTTTATCACCAAGTGATGGGTTGGAAATAAATCCAAGTCCTTGGGCATTTCAGTAAACACCTTTGTGCCTGAAGGAGGAAGAAAAGAAAGAGATGTATGAGAAGAAAATGCAGGAACAGCTCCTAAGCTGGTGCTTTTGTAGCTAACTCCTCAGCCAGGCTGATGAAGATCAAATGACTTTACTGCACTAACAACTGACAGAGCAATTTTACAACTCATTTAAGAGCCATCAGTTAAGATTCAGCCGATTTTAGTGTTACCAACTATGTTCTCCAGCATTTCCAGGACACCCAATGACATCAGTCAAGGTAACAGCAGCATATAGGAAGGCTATAGAATGCAGCCTGTGCTTCAGGTGTCCTCCGTCTGACAGTACTACCCAAGCCCTGAGATGAAGCGGTGCGTGCTAAACATCCAGGTTTACCCAAATTCCTTCCAAACATCCTCTAGTCCTTTGTTCATCACTAATTCTAAGAGGAGATCCTCTGTAAAATGCACTGTTCACATCATCTCCTTCCAAGTGCTTTAAACACCTGAAAAACAGACCCCAAATTCCAGCAGCAGAGATACCATGGCCTGAAGAAGCCGTTTTCAGCGTGCACAGAAATGAGCCAGAAGGTGAATTGCTTGTTTCCAAGCTAAAATACCTTATGACAAACCCTGGGCTGTAGGAGGCAAAACAATAGGTGCATGTTTAAGAGGTTTCTAATCCAAACTTGCTTTTGCTGTACCATCTTCCCCCAAATAGCACCTCTCCATTTCGTTTTTGTGTTGATTACACTTAATATTCAGCCCATATGATAATTTCAGGAACTCTCCCCCAATTAATAACATGCAGATTTATGCACTTTCCTACTTTGCATGCTTAATTTTCCCCACACAGTTTGTCTGCTTTACTCTAATTCCTCTGCTGTTTACTTTGCCTTGGTGTTCTTGATGCAAAGCTCAAAAGGAAACTCTCACTTGAGCATTCATTATTAATTTCTCCTAAGTGTCTCCAATTAATTCTCTGAATAGATTGGTACTTTATGGCATTTGTTATGGATTGTTTGGAAGCAAACTTCCAATTACCAAAGGAGCCCTGTTTCCCTTGGCTTGGAATAGTTTTCTGCTCAGCAAAGCAGTGTTAAAGAGATAAAACTGCTTTTGATGGAAAGAAGGCACTGTCCTCACCCATCCAGGCAAGGTCCTTGGAGGGTTTTCTGCTGCCCATCCCGACACCAAGCAGCTCATCGATGGAACCAGCTCACACTGCAGCAGCTCAGCAGGAGGAAGCTGCACTGCTCTGACCTGGCCTCACAGCCCACAAAGAGAGGTCTAGGCCAGAAGCCCTTTGTGACCAGGAGCTTTAAGAGGGGAGTTCTCAGGGTCACCACTCACCAACTCCAAGCTTTCAATCACAACAGCATCACCATACAAAGGAGCATCACCCTCACCCCTGCTCTCCACACTCTGCTTGGAAACACCCCAACCTCAAGTATGGAGGTTAAGCTCTGTTCCACCAAGCTCAAAGAACTCAAATCTGGGGTTTGTGGAGCTGGTTTAAAGCTTTTCCTTCTGCTCAGGTTTTTTATTTCTGGAGGCCTAGAAAGCTTTACAAGATCCCAGGTCCATGCAGCACTCTAGAAACGGATTGCTAAGCAACACTCAAGCAGTGATTAGGCTATAAAGATATTGTGTGCAAGAACACAAACCAGGCATCATCTGAATTACAATTCTAAGTATGCCTCAGCCACCAGCAGACAATATCAGCCCAAAACGGGACAGTAGGTCAGGTTCCATGTCAGCCAGCTTTCATTCTCAGGCACAGGGATGTCATCTGTCTGCCTCTCTGAGAGACCCAACCTTATCTCAAGATGTTTCTGAGCCTGACAATGCCTTTCTAAGTGTTTCATAGGAGGAGAAAGAGCTGAGAACAAAGACAGGACTCAGATGAGAGAGTCTGTGCTCCAGAAGTCAATATACAGTATTTTTCACTTAGCATTTGGAACTATGCAGGCAGAAGGCAGCAATTTAGAGGACAAAGTCTCACACAGCACTGAGAACTCCCGTTTGTTTTATTTCATCCATTTAACAAACATGACTTACTATGTGTGTACTTTTGCCTGAGCTAGGTAACACACATCTTTGAATTAAGACTAGAGGAATTCAGTTCAGGCAGTGCAAAATAAGCTGTTTCACAATAAGAGAGAGGTTGGCATGAAGAGTAAGTCCTCATAGCACTCTGGGGAGAAATCATCTCCAAGCAATGCAACCAGTTTTCCTTACATAAAAACTAGTCTACTGATAGAGCAGAGGATGAGCAAACCTGTGGATGAGAAGTATAGAGTGCAGGTATGGAGAAGCTCATTGCATTAAAGCTATTTATCATTGGCAACCTGAAGCCTCTTCCTAGAGATACCATTACTTGGGCACATGCCTATCATTGCAGCCTCTCCTATTGGAAAACAAGAGGGTAAATGAAATAGAGTTCTCATTCAGCTGCCTGTGCCAGTCAGCCACTAAAAGCTGCGAGGTTCTCCTCAGCCACCTTCTGTTTTCTGCCCCTTCGATCACACACACAGTGTCAAGCAACATTTGCCTTCTAAAAACGTCCTTTGCCTCACGAGCTGTGACTGACACCCACAGAAAGGGAAGGAAATGGAAAAGAAGATGCAAGTGGGGGAAATAACTCATTTAGCAGAAATCCGTCAGAGGAAGGAATGCTGTCAGAGCCAGGAGTCAAACAGTAAATAAGCGTTACCCAATTTAAACATGGAGCTGCTTAAAAACATGCTTCACAGTAACATGCAGTTTAAGCACTTAGGAAAATTGCCAAGAGGTGTCAAAACAGGAAGAAGGCTGAAAATAAAACTGCATGTAAATAAATCCCCCTCAGCTCTGCCAAACTGCTCAGGCTCACTAACTGAGCGATGTCATATATATATGTATACACAAAGCGATGCCATATATATATGTATACACCATATACATAAGGTACCGGAGAGAGACCCCTTCCAGCCATACATGGCCAGACTGACTTTTCTTTGCCATGCTGGAAGGAGCCACCAGCACAGAACATCTTGTTCTGTGCCCCCAGACCCTAAATTCCACTCTCCATTTTTGTGCTACTTGGTATCTTGGCACCCTATCATCCTCCAAATACTCAGAGGATAAAACCAGATACGTGTGTTCTGCTTTTTTATTTACTCTTAACCTACAGCCCCTCAAATGGTCTCATTTCTGGTCTCCTCATTGGAAAAGTTGGGGTTGAACAAGAAAAAATCTAAACCTCACTAAGAAAACAGGACAATTGTTTAACATCTGCTTTGGAGACATACACAGGCTATGTAACATCCTTTGTGCACAGACACAGCACCATTCTACAGCACAGGACAGTAACAGCCATAGGACAGGCTAAAGAGCATGGAAACACCTTTCCCACCTAAGCCACCACCTTCTTACCAGCCAGTTTCTTCTGTAATGTCATTTTTTGCCACTGAATTGGGAGCATTTCTCTGGAGGTAAGGTTAGCCCATGATTCCAGTATTTGAGATCACCAGATGAAATGAGAGTTCTCAGCATCACTCATGAACTGTAAGCACATGCTAAGGGAGAACAACTGCAAAATAGGCTGTCAGCTAAGAAACCCTGTGGGCTCACAGCTGTGCTTAGCAAAGATTCCCAAGGCAAGAGAACAACTGCTTCTTACTTACATATTCCTCACATGCCACATTCTCTCCTTAGCCCACGTGCTGCTGGCAGCACCCAAATGCAGCAGGGAACAGTTCTTCAACACTAAATTCCCTGTGGACTAGATGATCTTAACGTCCTTTCCAACCCCAACTTGTTCTATGATCCCAGTGGAAGGGCTGGTTTCCTACAGGGCTCATTCCATAGGAGACTACTAAGAGTACAGGAGAAATCATCTGCTAACCTGCACTGAGATAGTCTCTACAACAAATTCTGGGCATTTTAGTAGGCTGACACAATCCAGAACCCTCTAAGATGTCTTTTTTATGGCATCTTCAATATAAGTCCCATGCACACCCCTCCAAACCCTGACACTGATTTGTATTATGCCATTGACTATTTAAAGCTGGTTTTCTATTAACATTCAGTCCCTAAACACTGTAGAAGTAAAGCTGCACATACAACACAACCTCCACCCACTGTAAACAAGTTTTACATCCTCAGAACACCGAGCACAAGATGCATTTTATTTCATCAGGAAGTCAACCAAAAGACGATCTCTTTATATCTTGATTACTGAGAGCTATTCCCATAAAATAGTCCTGGAAAAATACTTCAAGCCCTACTTATTAATCAGCCTCCCAGCACTGCCACAGCTCTGACTTGTCAAAGAGCTAGGAGGCAAGCTCAATGCATTCAGACAGAACAGAATGGATCAGCTCCAATGTGAGTCTTTCAAGATGACAGGGCAGCGTTTAGGGCTGCATCTAAGCTCCAGCCTAGCTCAGTGCACGTGGATTAACATGGCAAGATTAAAAGTCTATTCCCACACAGTAAATGGAATTCCTAAGGCCTGGCAAGTAAAGGTCAAGCAGCAAAGGCCAGACAGGGACAGGAAGAGAGCACTAGAACCATAAAGTGAACTGCAGATAAGTTATAACCAAGTCACACCACAGCATGGACCTTCACCAGCTGAGGGACCGGTTACAGCAGCACTAGATTTCCTGTTCCCACCACTAGCTGAGCCCAGATCCAGCAGCACACTTGCATAGCCATTGCTGGACAATCTGATAAACACATTCCAGTGGGAACTCCTGTGCTTTCCATAGCTCTTCCTGCCAGGATTTAGCTGGTTTGCCGACATCCTGAGGGCAAGTCAGAAGATAAGCTACAAGAACTACACTATTCCCAACTTTCATGCCTCTCCTCCAACATCAGGTCCTAAACACCTATAGAAGGTGTTTTACTCTAATTCCCCTTCCTTGCTTCTAAACACCTATAGACGGTGTTTAGAATTATCCCCTCAAATAAATATTAAATCTCTCCCCATGACTCATTACAGACATACGACTCTGTTAACAGGGAAACAGAAGTTCCTTAAACTTGGAATTATTTTATCATCTATCTTCCAATTTAAAAATACAGGTATCTGCTTTGAGCTAGGAGCTGATTAACTCAGACAACTCTGCCATATAGAGATTAATACTGGGGTATCGGACCATGTCAGTTCTGTCAGTGGCTGCAGGGATTGGTGTCTGCAGTAAGATGTACGGTGTAACCGCCTGTTCTACTGGTCACCCTTACCCACAAGCACCACTGAATACACTCCACAGGTTCCTCTCCCTACCAGTTTTCCTGAAGCTCCCATGAGTCAAACCCAAGCACAAGTAGTAGCTCTCATTGGGAATCACACAGGAGAGATACCTATTCACCCCCCTCTGCTGTATGCAGCACTACTTGTTGACAGGTAATGGACAAGATCTAAATCACTCTTCCCCTAACCTCTTCAGATACATTGAGTTGTCATTGTGCAAGGAAATGAATCTGCCAGACTGGAAAACCCCAGAATATCTCGATTGAATCAGCTCCTTGGCTTTCATTTAACCTCCTCTCCTCCTTCAAGAGTTAGAACTTGAGCAATGCTCCATCAGGGCCATCCTACATAAACACATGCAAATATAAAGACAGAGGCTGGCCAGTCACAGAGAACTTCTCTGCTGATTAACACTGACATGCAGTTATGTCCTGGTTTGAGCAGCAGCAGTCAGTTTTCTCCTTCTTAGGAGCTAGTGCAGTGCTGTGTTTTGATCTTTTGGCCTGGAAACAGTGCTGATAACGCTGATGTTTTCAGTTGCTGCTCGAATGTTTGGTCTGGCCAAGGACTTTGTGAGCCTCATGCTCTGCCAGGGAGGAGGGAAGGCCGGGAGGAAGCAGAGACAGGACACCTGACCCAAACTAGCCAAAGAGGTATTCCATACCACAGCACGTCATGCCCAGGAGGTAACTTGGAGTTACCCGGAAGGGCTAGAGGGACTGCAGGGTTGGAGGAGGTATTGGTCGGTGCTCGGCTGGGGGGAGTGGGGCGAGTTATTGGTCGGCTGGTGTTGAGGTGTTGTATTCTTTCCTCTTGTTATTTCTTTTATAATTATTTTGAGCAAAAGAGGTTTGTGGTTGGGTTTAAACCACGACAAGTTACAAGCCAACATGCTTACAGCAAGCAGTACAGCTCCTCTACACTTACCCGGGATGCACCTTCTTGCAGCTCAGAGAACCTTTCACCTCCTGTCTTCTGGTATTCACAAGCAAGCCTCTGAACTAAAGTCTTCCTCAGGCACTCCCTGACATCCTCACTTCTCTTAGGAATTTTTGGTGGCACTGATATATATCCAAACTGTTCCAAGCATTCCTTCCACAAATGAGTGCCACAAGGCAACAGGGGCACAAAGTTCTCTGAATAGGCACCAAAGGTTCAAGAGCTACAGAAAGAGTTCTTTTTAACACAAGAGCTACATATCTGCTTAGCAGAGACTGGAGCAGCCACCTTAGTCATAGTGCTGATACCCACCTGGAAAGGCTCACAGGAGAAGAGTCAGGACATCTACACAAAGTCAAGCAGACCACATAGACTGTAGCATTCACGACTTCTGCAGTAGCCCAGGAGCTTGTCAGATGTACAAGATTAATATCTACAGGGATGCCAACAATCCCAGTGAATCAATACAGGTTCTGACAGACCCCTGCATGCTGAATTAAGCAGAGCTGCCAAGTGGGTTGTAAGCACACCATGTTTAATGATCAGATGATCTTCCACTCCTAAAGAGATTAGTCCTTTCAGCAAGGGTGTTTGTGCTGCAGAAGATGGATAATCCTGCACCATCAGCCTGCGCACACATGGAAAAGCCAAGAAGCATTGCTCAGTAATGGGAATTCTATAGACACAGCCAAGCAGCTCAAGCAAACAGGTTTGACCTCCCAAGTTTAATCAACAGTGGGGACTTGCTCAAAGCCTTCAGCAAAGCATAGGCCTCCATCACCTGCACGTGCTCCACTAGCATCACAGCCGCTGATTCCTGTGTGGTTCAGCCATTAGAGAGGACAACAGCAGCTGGTGCATCATCCAGGAAACAGGTTGTGGTTTACAATCCCCTACAGTTATAACACCTTTAAGCACAGGATACTTTTGTTCCTGCAGTCTGTTACCATCCTGTTTGAACCAAAACCCAGCATTTGCCTGAACTTCTATAATAGACACAAACAGTACAGGACTGACAGAGATTCCAAACCACACACAGCTGATAATGCACCTCAAAACCACCACACAATCCTGGTGGCAATGGTCCCACTGAAATGTCTGTGATCAGGGCATTTTTGCTTCACAGATTCCAATGCTCCCAAGCACTCCCAAGCACTCCCAGGTTATTTGACATAACAGAGAAGGGAGACCAAATCCACAGAACACACTGTCCAAGAGCAATGCAAGTGTTTTAAGTTAATGCACAGCTCAGTTCTAGTGTTTTTCACTTAGAAGGATGATCTTAGAAAGCAATAAAACTTCTCAATTCAAACTGCACCCCAAAGCTTAACACCAGAGTTGGCCTAGGAGAAAGCGAAGCATTAGGACAGGTGGAACATTTTCTCCTGTTCTTTCTGCTGCTGTCTGAACCTTAATTTAGTGTCAGTATTGCTTTCTCACTCATCTTCTCCCTTTCCTTAAGTGTGTTTAATCTGCTGTAAAATTGTTTTCATGGCTGCAGTGAATGTTATTGTAACTGGTTTACAATGTGCATTATCTGCACTGTGTAAAGGCTTTTGCCTTCTGTATGCTAATCAGTGTCTTCCTGCTGTCATTCAAGGTGCATGCCCTCACACAGCTCTACTAAGTTACAGTTCACCTCACTGAAGGGCACAAATGCCATTTCCTACACAAGTTAATAAATCACTTTGGATCCAGTCCTTCAGAACATAGGTGTTCAGGTGGCTTTGTTCTGACCTGTAACTTCTGAGCCATAGGAAATGAGGGCTTGAACAGAGATGGTCATCAATCACCAGCCTGACAGGCAAAGCGCAGAACTAAATGTGCCCATTCTGTGGACAGAAAATCATCCTGGGTTAGGACAAGAAGAAAAGCCATCCTGTGAATCCTCCCTAGCTTGTTCCATATTAAAAAGACTTCAGTGATTCAAGACGAAGCAAATCAAGGCAAGAAGCTGGACCACCATTTTCCCAAGATCCCTGAACAAGTCAGTATGGATAAAGGAGTTCAGCTGCCAGTCCCGCACCAAAGCCTCATTTCTAAGCTCTCGCCCCAGGTATGACTTGGTCATATACGCAAGCCAACTTGGCAGAAGATGGCACACTTCTCATCATTGTACGTACACAGCCAGGCTGTAAAAACAGGAACTCAAACCCAAGGACTCCAAACTTGGAATACTGGTCACCAGCCAAAGGGACAAGCAGCCAACCTGTCCAGACCTTTACTTCTCTTTAGCAGACCTTTAGGACTCTAGAGTACACATACTCCACAGGGAGTCTTCCCATTGGAGAAGCAAGCAACTCATCCACAAGATCACTTCTGAGGTGCCAACTGGGCCTCCTGCCACCGGCTGGCTGATTAGGACATCAGTTGTCTGATTGCACCAGCTCCCCAGGTACCCCTTCCTGGCAAGGGCCTCAGCTCTGTAACTCCTCATCTGCCCACATCTACAGCTTCGTGGCCAGGG
Source organism: Lathamus discolor (assembly GCF_037157495.1). Classification (NCBI taxonomy): domain Eukaryota; kingdom Metazoa; phylum Chordata; class Aves; order Psittaciformes; family Psittacidae; genus Lathamus; species Lathamus discolor. The sequence continues at coordinate 811,630 of NC_088900.1, forward strand.
ACAATCACCAAAGGAGCAGCTGAAAGATGAATTCTTGGACTGAAACACAAAGTCACCTGCACAGAGAAGGTGGGACAGCTTCAAAAGCAAGCTTATAGGAAAGCCCATTGTGTTCATCCCCTGTAAAAGGCATTGCTTTGTTCTTCCGATATTTATGCACAACAACTCCTTTACCAACCTGTCTTTAGGATCCTACTCTATTTTACACCTGCCAATTTCCCAGAGCATGGGAGACTGCTCAGAGAAGCCTATTCCTCAAGCTGTCAATGCAAGGTTACATGATTAACCAAGAAAATCTATAGAAAAAGGAGGAGAAAAGCCTACAGACCCAATCCCCAGTTCATCACACCACTCCTGCTGTCATGCAAAGCAATATTGCCACAGCAGCCACGATACCCTTAGCTCAGGGGCCAGGACAGCTGAAAGGAGGCACTTGTCTCCACTTTGTTAGCTGGGTAATTGGTCCTGCTGTGCAGGGTCACTTGTAAGAAAGATGACAGCGGGTACAGCCTGTCTGCTTCGACAGCAGGGGCACCCTGGAACAGATCTCCTGGATTTATTAAGCACTGGAGAGGTTAGTGAGCTGTGAAGAGCTGATTCCCCACCACTGCAGTCTGCTGACTAGGAACTTCCTCCTGTGCTTCATCAACTTTTCATTATCTTCCTGTGGGGTTTGGAAGGAGGGAAGCTTCAGGGATGTAAGATGATGCAGGAACCCTCCAAATCAGTCACCCTCTGGCAGCAAACCTTTGTGAGAACAAGTCAGCTGGAGCTGGCTCTTACGCTGAGCTCTTCAAGGTAGCACACGAGACAGACCAAGGCTTGCCACGAGTTGTGTTACTTGTTCCTCAGGCTGCCTACAAACATGTAAGCCAGTTGTACAGCATCGTCTCCAACGCTCATTTCCACATTCAGCTGTTTTCCCACCTTGAGGTGGAGAAGGCAAAACTCAGCCTTGACACAAACTATAGATCCTCACGTGAAGAGAAGGGATTAGCTCAGAAGTGTGTATCCATATAATAAGCTGTATCAGCCTGCATGCTCTGCACAAGAGGCTGCGTCCTGCAGGACATAGGCACACAGGAGGTGCAAGATAACTCCAAAGACTGTAGAGTTTTCCTCCTGGTCTTACAAAGCTCCCTTCCCCAAAGCTTAAAAGTATCTGAGCAAGTATTTTACTGACACTTTGCCCTCAGTTTGTAATGAAGCAGAGGGAATCAAAAATGTCCCTTTGAGAAATCTGTGCTCTGTGAAGGTTAGAAGACAGGTTTTGATATCGCCAGTAAGCTTTAAGGTTTCTTCTTTACTCAGGTAAATCCTGAAATCTCTACAAAGTTTTGAGCAGGAGTTTGGGCTAGAGAACTCCTGAGGCCCCTTCCACCCTGAATTATCCCACTACAAACCAAACCCAAGGAAGCTGAAAGTTAAAACACCACATTCCCAGAAGCATCTGAGTCCAAGATGAATAAAGGAAATTAACTGCAGAGAGCAAGCAACTGTTAGGAGTGGCCAGAATGTAAATACCTTCACATCAAAGCCGCTGCAGCAATAGCTCTTTGGAGCCCAGCTGTGTTCGCAGCGCTATCTCTGTTGACCTCTCAAGCAGGCACATCAAATCAGGATGGGAAAACGCTTCTTCCCCATGGCACAGCTTCCTTTTCCCCAGCTTGCAGATCCTTTAAAAAGCTCCTGCTCTTCAGTCTGGACAAGATAAGAGTAGCCAGAAGGCATCGTGTTATCTCTAGCAAGACTGCAGCAAGAGGTTTGCTGCTCTGCTTCATGGAGCAGAATTCATGCTTCAGACCAAAACCCACTCCAGTGCTCCCTATAGGGAGCATCCTTCAAGCCCCAGGCCCGAGAGTCTCAGCTTCCTCCTCTAAGGCAATATTTAGAGCCCAGAATTCCTTTTGCCCCCAAAGCACAGAGGCTGCAGCTCACCTCCACTGCCAACTGCTGGCAGAGTCAAGGCAGGGAAATGCTTTTAGCATTTGCTGTATCTGCACAAACCCGGAGTAACTGCACGGATTAACAGCAGCCCTGCGAACCACAAAGGGTGGTTTGAAGATACTTCCCAGCTCTGCCTTCGGTGAGGTATGTGGGGTTCTGTGGTAGTGGTACTGAATGATCCCCTTCCCCACAATAATATATAAAGCCATATCAATGATGGGATACAAGAAACCATTTCAAACACAAAAGCAGCAGTAGAAATAAAGCATGTTTGAACACTTCATATTGATATATTAATGCCTGAGGATTGCTGGCTTCCACTGCACCTTAGTTTGCAGTCAGCCTGTAAGGGTGACATCCCAATAAAACAACAATTGTGAGGTGTGCTATAAATACCCCCTCACTTCTCCTTCAGCATGCACATTATCCATAATGACTGGGCCTTTTGCAAACCTTCAAATTCTGTTTTACAGGCCTTCATTTTGGTGTAATATCCTCATAAACCACAACAGCAGTGCAGCAGAGAGACCTAAATTAAAAATTAATGGGCCCTGCCAGTATTAAGCTTTCTCAGAGCCAGTAAAAAGCAGAAGGACATTCCTCCCTCCAAGTACAAGTCCTCTTGTACACCACCACCAAGCACACCTTTCCCTACCCTAGGCTGAGCAGCCAGCTCTGCTCCAGCCCCTGTCACTTCAGCAGTGACTGGTGGCACAGGATGGGCAGCAGAAGGGCACTTACAAAGAACCCCGTAAGGGAGGAACCCAGCGAAGCAAGCCCCAATTTGCTACTGTGCGTAAGATCCAGCAGCCACCCCTGAGCTCCCACAACCTTCTTCATTTCTACCTAACCCTGGTTTTCCCCATCTTAACAACTGAGCTCAGTGTTCAAATAGATACAGCTTTCTCTTCACTACCTTTTAAAAGCATTCCAACATCTTGCAACTTCCACTCCAAAGCTACTCAGCAGTGTAACTCATGACCATTCCACCAAAAGCATATAGCCCAGTTTGATTACATAGTGTAGTTAACCAGCAGAAGCCCCTTCAAACAATATTCCCACCTTTCACCATGGCATCAATGGGAAAAGTATTCCACCATACACTCTTCATATGTTTGACAGTACAGCCATTTCTTACTTCTGTTGTCAGATTCATCTCACACCAGAAGCTCTGGTCCTGTTCAGCACCGGACCATGCACACGCAGCCTGAGACTGGAACCTTCTGGAGCTCCTCAAAGGGAAGGAAACTTTATCCTGATCCAGGTGCCCTCAGGCACTTCCACCAGACACGAGGCACAGGGCAGCATGAATTACCTGGAGAAATTCCATAGTCTTCCATGCAGTACGAAGACAAGCTGTCATCATTCTCTCCCTGCTCCCTTGTATCTCAATGTGCTCTGCAGCCTCCCAGGAAGTTGTGGGTGCTCTCATGGGGGGATATCTGTGAATTAAACAACCTGTGCTTCCTGACTCAGCAGCTTTGCACCCTCCCTCCCACTTTTCCTTCCCAGGAACCCAAACGGTAACACAGCATTAAACCAGTGGATGTTACAGGGAGGAAGTGGTGTCCCTTCCTTGCTGGAAGTACGTAATGACCGGTCAGTGAGCACCTGGCTACCCACAGTCACTAAATGAAGATGGCAGCTCAAGAACTCTGAGCCATGCACTCTCCCTAAGTGGTTGCTGTAGTCTTAAGGGAAAAGCTGTCTTTTCACTTTCTTCCCCTTCACTTCAGTTAAAATTGATGCTTGCAATGAATATAATTTATCCTACTGGATGCTACACTTCAGTATACAATTCTATCCATACAGAAGAGATCACATCAAGCAGCCTGTGAAGAGTAAGAAGTCTCAGTGGTAACTGTTGTGGTTAGCACAATCTATGGAACCTCTGGATATGTTTCTCCATGCATTTTCTTGCAGAGCCAGCCCCATCAGGAGTGCTACTTGTATTGAGAGCATCACGTGTTCATCCTGCCCAAGCACTGCTGACCATCTGCCTGCTCCACACTCAAGCTCCCATTCAGCAGCTGCAGGAACGCAAGTTCATTTCATTTAGGACCATCTCTAAGTGTTTCAGACCCACCACCTACACTGCCCCTTAACACCATGCAACCAGCTCCAGCAGAGGAAAACTAACAGACTAAAAGCAGTTTATTGGATCACAGGGGAAAGATTTGTTGCATACCAATGCCCTTATGGGGCAGCATTTGTGACAGTGACAAAATAAGGCTTCTGGTACCCAGACAAGAATTTAACCCTTTTAAGGCACCAGAGAAGCTACTGATCAACTTTCAACTGATGTCCTGTGAGGTGTCTCATCTTCAGGACATGAAGCAATTCCTTAAGCCCTCATTCATTAGGAGAACTTTCTCAGCACATCAAGCCTCCAAGGAGTCCTTAGGAAGAAAATCTGCCCCCGCCCCCCCCAACCCCCCGAGCCTGTGGCCCCAAGATTTGAGCAGACTCCATCAAGAGCAGCCAGAGCAGAGGCACTGTTTAGCATTGCTAACATGCCTATTACAGTCCAACAGCATGGAAAAAGCAGTCACCAAGGCAACTGCTGGAGAGACCTGCTGGTGCTCAGGGATAAGCTTCTGAAGCATGCGAAGGTAACAATCACTCCAAGGCATCCACAGCTTGTGCCCTTTGGAAAACCTGCTGGAGAGCCGGCAGTTTCCATAGGAACACTGTGGAACAGCTCAGAGTGAAGCTTCCTCTCCACTGTTCCACTTCCGAGGGCGAGCAGAGGCCCAGCAATACAATGAGTTGCAGTTCCCATTTACTACATGCAGCAGCTGGACCATGAGCAATGAGGCCAGAGGAGCAAGAGATTACCAGAGGTTCACCCTAGGGGTAAGTAATGGAGCCCTTCGCCTATAGTGACCTACTTTGGTACTATCTGCTTGCTTTGCGACAGCTACCCCCTTTAAAGACATCATTCCTTGACCAGCTAAAGAAGAAATACAGGTCTAGAGAGAGCTCCATGTTCCTAGAGCGACTGCATTGCACAGAGTTTAGGCTACAAGCCTATATAAAAGCACTGAACCTTTGGATACAAGCCCATATAAAAGCACAACTGTGTTGGAAGCTCTCTGAGCACTTCCAACTAGATCACCACAAAAGCTCATGAAGCTGTTAGAATGCTGCCTGCAGCATCAAGCATTCCTCAAAGTCTAGCTATATCCACATGATACATCCCAGAAAGTTAAGCACACATCACCTCCATTTGGCAGCTATGGACCAGAAACAGACCCACCTTCAGGTGACAGAACTAAAAAGCTTGTCCAGGAAAGGGACTCATCTGCCTGAGAACTCTTTCTTTATGTGGCCTAAATAAAAGCCAGCCACTTCTGCTGCAGGGACCCATCTGCTCCAGCCATTCACTGCAAAAAACCATGCAGGAACCTGTGCTTAGATCAGTGTGGGAGGAGTTTGTGCATCATTTGAGGAGTGAAGACAAGAGACCTCCATAGCATCAGACCTGCAGCTCCTAAACAAACCGCTCCCCATGCAGAGCCCTACTGCAGCCCTCATGGAGGGTACTACATGAGGCCAAATTGTTCTTACATAGCAGGTTAGTCCTCACACTCCAAACCTTCTCCTCCCCAGAGATCTAGGAGTGTAATGTCCTTTTGGTTCCTCAGCTATAAACAGACATATTCCTCAGTCACCTTTGCCTAATGTTTTCTGATGCTTGGATGAAGATCAGCACAATAAAGCGCTCAGGTTAATTCCTTTTCATGCCTCTGCACCACTGCCAGTACTGAGCAATGGTTGTTCCTCCTCCATAGAACAAGAGAAGTCACAGGAACTGCTACAGATGATCTTCAATCTTTTCACCTCCACAATGTTGGCCATTTCTGTTGTTCTGATCTCAAACAGCAGCATTACTACCACTGACACTGAAAGACTGAAGATGAGATCATCCGATCTGCCTGAAAACACTGTTATCCCAGCAGGAACTCCATAACAAGGGCTATCCCTCTGGCATGCAAAGCAGAGACACCAACCTATCTTGAGCTGCTTTTCACCATTATCCCTGTGAGAATCCTTCGGAAAGTTTAAGGCATAGCTTGTGCTTATTCTTGCACCTGACGTGGAACAAATCCTTCAAGGTCCAAGGAGCACATCAGGCAGCTCTGCTGGAAAACTCAAAGCATGATGCTGAGAGAGCAGGAGACTGGGACAGGAGCCCTTGTCCTCTCTAGTGACAGAAACACTTTACCAGAGCATGCAGAACGGAGGGCTGGGATGACGCTGCCTTCTCCCTGGGATGCTGCTGTCCTGCTCACTGGACCATGCAATGTTGAGCAGAAGGAAAGACAGGTTTGTGTGCATAAGAATGAAGGTGCAGCATCCACAGGTTTTGAGTTCTGTCTAGAAGCTACTCATGACCCAGCTAAGAGGGAGACTGGCATTTCCTGTTCTTACAGCATTGGGGCAGAAGGTGTTTCAGCATGTAGTAGGCAACACTGGTTATTTCCTGCAAAACTACTGCCCACAACCTTGCCCACGCAAGGCCCTAAAGAGGAGCTCTGGCTCAAGCCAGGCCTGCTCCAGCACAGCAGAGAAGGAACATTCAGCACCCATGCAAGTACTGACCCACTCAAGTTGCATACCAGCCACGTTTGCCACCATTTCTGAGCCTCATCGTACACAACACACCTGTATATTCCATATTCCTGGAGCAAAGGGGTCCAATTTACTACTAGCTTTAATCATAAATTAGTTAAAACAAAGAACAGGCAACACTAATGTCAATGTAACTGCTACCCAGCTTCATCTCATGCAAATCCCTAGAAGAATTTAGCTGTCACAGAATCACAGAATGGTTTGGGTTGAAAGGGACCTTAAAGATCATCTAGTTCCAACACCCCTGCCATGGGCAGGGACACTTCCCACTAGAAGCTTAGATTAAACAGGAAAAACATTCAGGATTTCAAAACGCCCTAGATACCAGTGATACTGTATCTATTGGTCTAGTGTGATCTATTCTGTAATTCTATGATACATTTGTTTTAGAATCATAGAATCATAGAATAGTTAGGGCTGGACAGGACCTCAAGATCATCCAGTTCCAACCCCCCTGCCATGGGCAGGGACACCTCACACTAAACCATCCCACCCAGGGCTTCATCCAACCTGGCCTTGAACACTGCCAGGGATGGAGCACTCACAACCTCCCTGGGCAACCGATTCCAGTGTCTCACCACCCTAACAGGAAAGAATTTCCTCCTTAGATCCAATCTAAACTTCCCCTGTTTAAGTTTTAACCCGTTACCCCTTGTCCTGTCACTACAGTCCCTGACGAAGAGTCCCTCCCCAGCATCCCTATAGGCCCCCTTCAGATACTGGAATCAGGTCCAAAGGGATCTAAATCCCAGCATATTACAGTTGCGGAGAAGAAGAATGAAAACAAGGAACTGAAGAGAGAGAACCCAAGTAGGAGAACAGGTCTTGCAAATGAGGGGATGTTTGTACAATCCCATTAGGGATGTTTGTACAACCCCATTAGCACAGTACAGAGGGAAGGCAATGGGGATGCCTGCTGGTCCTTGCAAAGCAATTGGCTTAAGCAGGCACTTGTCAGCTGGATGAGATTGGATTTTAGCCCCCCATTCCCTCAGGCACAAGCTCTGTGCCAGCCTGGCACCTGCAGCCTATGTCAGGGCTGGCTGCCACAGCAGCACAAGGTCTCCCAGCCAACTCCAGAGTATCCATAAATCCTGAAGATAGGTACAGGGCTGGCAGGCTCTCAGCTGGAGAGGTGTTCAGATGCAATAGTGCAGGTTTTTTTCAGCTAGAAGGCACTCAGCATCATCATTCCTGCCCTGTCTTCACATCAGCACCTCAACTCACACCAGTACAAAGCTGATGTAGGGACAGCATCATTTTAGCCTAGACACATGGTAACCTAAGTTTAGAGACCTACCATTGCCTGGGTTGTTTCATTCATCTCAGCAGTGCCTGACAGACCTTCCACGTCCCCATCTCCTTTTCCCAAGGAGGATGTTTGCTGCCCTTTATAGGCGGCACTGGAGGCATTAGCATGTGGCATAGGATGCACCAGGACCAGCTCAGGTAGGGCCTCATCAGCATTCAGCTCCCAGGGATGAGGGGAGGGTTTTATTAAAGCCTGCTGCACTTTTGTTAGCAGCCCCAGGAGAAGAACAGTTACCCTGGGGTACCAGCTTACACCAGGCAGCACATACAGCCAGGATCAAAGATGCCTTTCTCCTCCCACCCAACAATGCTTTCTGAAAAGACATGGAAGCTGCCCTCACTTATCTCCAACTATTTATTCCTGACATGAAAAGGATGACAAGGATATAAACCTGTTAGGAGTGACATGGATGGCTGTGAGGAGTGACAAATGCTTCACGTGTCTCTAAGCTGTTAGGGCATTTGCACGTGTGACTGCACCCCTGCCTATCTGCTGGAGTACAGCCTCTGCAGAGCTGAGCACCTTCACAAGCTGTGAGCCTGCTGCTTCCCTCGCCTTACAGTCAGGGGGGGCAGCAACAGCATGAAATGCTTTTGTGACAGCAGGCATTAGGAAGTGCCCTCTCACCCGAAGCAGTCGATCGCTGCGGTGTGAAGTATGTCTCTCGGTTCAAGCAAGGGCTACAAAGAATCCCATGTAGAATCAGTGCAGAATCCTTCAGCTATCTCTTCCCAAAGGGTGAGGCTGCACCTGACCTTGACTGGGCTTTCCCAACTGTTCTGAGCACACCACAAACGTAGCTTGGGACCCTGTCCTCATGTCTGCAGTAAAGCCATCACTGGGCTGAGTATCACCTGGATTCTGGTAGATAGCTTTGACACTTCAGGCAATAGATGACAGTGAAATGAATACTGCCAAGGGCCCAGTTGTGACCTCCCTTCCAGTAACAGCCTCATGGGAGAAACGTTGAGCTGCTGAACCTCATTATACCTGATCATCTCTACAGCTGAAACAAAACCTGCACAGAGAAGCAGGCCTCATATCAGGTCTGCCCCTGCTCTTCTGGGGTTTGAAGCCACTTAGGGATCCCTTGAGCATCTCTGAGTGTCTGCCTGGTTTCTCAGTTACTGCTTTGCCCCACAACTTGTAAATGAAAGGTTAAAATGCCTGTGGGCAAGCAGCCTGATTAGAGCACATGGTGTTCTGGCATCATGATATACCCACATCCACCTCCAAATCAGCCACTTGCCAGGCCAGATCACTACAGCAACTTCCAGTTGATGACTGGGACAAGTCATAGCTCAAGATTATGCTGGTGCTGGCCCTATATGTTTTATAAACAAGGGGAGTGCAGCTGTAAAAGCTGCAATCTTGTAAGGGTGGGAAAGTCACTTTATGCTCACAGAGCACATTCCCCTCACACAGACAGATGTCCTAACATCAGCTTTATGGCAATAGTAATACTTAGCTTTCCAGTAGCATCTCTTACCCAGAATCTCAGTCTGTTTTATGAATGTGATGGACCAGAGGCTCAGGGCCACTCAGCACCCCTCTGGGAGCATTCACAGGGGCTAACTTCAGCTAAGGAAGCCAAACTCTGCAGTCAGAGACTGAAGCTGAGGCAGGACTGGTACAAATCATTCCCTGTAGAAGCTCGTCTCCTCAGTGTCATTTGGAAAAAATCAGCATGAGCAAATACCTACCTTTAGATTCCCAAATGTCAACTCCCCAAAGAGCTTCTCACACTGGCACTTCAATTCACCAGGTTCTTACCCAGCCAAGTTTTTCCTCCATCCCATAGCCTGCAAGCCATGAAACCTTCCTGTGGCACTGTTATGCTAAAATGAGGACTAAACAAGGAGCCCCACACAACTTTACCTTTGGGAAGGTTTAACTACCCAAGTTTCACACTTCTTTATCTAAACAAAAGCGTTCACAGAGTGTTTAGAACTCAAACAGGACACAAAGGTTCCCTAGAAAGGGTTTGCACCCCAGTACGGAAGAGGCAACGGAAGAGGCAACGTTGCCACCCGAAGGACTATGCCACTAATGAAGCCCCTCCAACTCAGGACAGCAGTGACGGAACTCATCTTTCAGCAGATGAAAGCTGGGTGAGGCCAGGTTCTGCAGGAGAAGATCCCGGTGTCTTGCAGTATCATGTGACCACAGGAAGTCTTGGAAACAGCCTGCATTTCCCACTGGATTTACACACCTGGGCTTCCCTTCAGTAGGACTCCATGGTCAGGATTTGCAGAACCAGAAGCAGCACCCAGTTCTCCAAAGGCTAAGAAATAGACCCCCCCTTATTCCAAGTCAGTCAAAGGGGAAATAAAAGCCAACCCATCTTCCTAACCCTAACCCTAACCCTAACCCTAACAACGATTTTTAATGCCTTTATTCACCCTTTTCCCATATACCCTTCCCCACCTGAAACCCACTTTATAATTCACACAATACCAGCCTCTTAATTCTTATTCCTGGCAAGACCATTTCCCTCACTATCATGTAAATGAGCCTCCCTGGAGCTCTTAAGCATTATTATACATCATGGTAGTTGTATTACTCTCAGCACTACAAATGCAGTCCAGGACTCAATTACTATTCACAGATGAACAAAGTATACAGTTCATTTACCGAAGCTCTGACTGCTTAAGGTATAGAGCCTCCAGAGTTATGTGCATTTATTCATGAAGTGCCTTGGAGGAGAAAATGCAGGTCCCCACCTCTAATGTCCTTCAAAAGGCAATTAAAACCTGTCAGTAAGTGCCACACTTGCATGCAACATTCATCTCAACAATGCAGTTTCATCCACAGCTGCTGTTCTGCAACATGAGCACGCTTTGACTACTGCTTAAAGGGCTACAAAGTCAAAATCTGGATCCTAAAATCAAGCACCTAAATTCTGTTTCCTAAGGGGCTTCTGAAAGGTCAAGAAAGAAACTGAAGGTTCCCTCTGAAGTCTTATTTAGAGGCTTCTATAGGTATTTCTCATGCTTTATTCGATTCCTGTCGCTGAGCCTAAACATAGGGGCTGTTACCTATCTGCATCGTAGTACGACAGTCATAATTACAGCTACTAAAGGCAGGGAAATAGTTGTCATGACCTACAAAAGAGTTCAACATCCCTAGCACTCAGGCTTGCAAGCTTCCTCAGCACATTGGTCCTTGTATCTGCAAGCACAAAGAACAAGGAGCATGAATTCAGACCAGGTTTCTACATCCCAGAAAAGGCTGCAAAGATGCAACAAGATCTTCATTTGTAAAAAATCCCAAACTCCCTCTCTGCAAGAAAGCAGCCTAAAGTAAAAGGTCCTTCCACCAGCCATTTCAGCCTCTTCTATGGATCTCCATAAAGACCTTGACATCTTTGTTACAGTTTCAGCAGAAGTAGCAGAGATCCCATGCAGCATGCCTCCCAGATTCCCTACAGGACCAGGACTTCATTAAAGGCTCTGCACAAGTGACTAATCTGTATTCAAACTGGAAACTGAAAAGCAAGGGCATAAGCTTGTCACCCACACAGAATACATTGCTAAGCCAAGCGTTCGGAAGATTCCCAACTTGTAACTTCTACAGACAATAGGGAGAGTCAAGGGAGTTAGAAATAAGAAGAGTCTCACTGTTTTTTTGCTAGATTTACATGGAACACTCAGCTCAGTACTCACAAGAAGGAAGCAAGGATTGAGAGGGAAGAGCGACTACACCAACCTCAGCCTCCCAAGTCCTAAGGAGCGGAGCTCTGTCACATTGCCCACACTGGAGCAGACTGAGGCCACAGCAGCTGAAAACGGAGCTGTGTGGATTGCAAGTTGCTTTTAAGTAAATACAAATAGGCCCAAGAACCAAAGCAGCAATGTACCATGGGCAAAACCTTTCACCTGTGGCTTGTGAGGAATCCCGTTCTTAGTCACTGCTCCAACCCAAACCCCTTCTGTCAGGAAGCCGGGTAATTTCATTGTATTTCTGGGGAGCAGAACAGTCACTGCACAGTTTGCATGTGCAGAAAGGTGATCTGGAAGCTGTGGGGTATCGTTTCTGACCAACAGCCAAAGCAACCTCACAGCCTGCGGTGAAGGCTGCGAAAGAGGGGGCACAAATCAGCACAGAGCTCACTTACTTGGCACAAAGTACTCTCTCAGTTACACAAGAGCTTCATCTCTCGAAGCCTGTTATTTTAGTGCACTTTTCAGTCGCTTCCAGATGACAGGACACTTTCCACTTGGAGTAGTTTCTACCTCATAAAAACCAGGCAGTATTTCACAGATTTCTATACATTTGCCTATTTATGCACAAGCAACTCTTCTTTGAGAGGAAATTTGATTTTCCTAGCTGGCTAGAACTGTATTTCAGTACCGGCTTTTTGTCCTACAAGCTGTATTGATTTTGCACCCTGATCTATGGCTGGCTTTAGCATATGGTAATTCAATCTAAAGTCCATTTTTGAGATGTCAGTCTCCCCTTCTCCAGCAGAGTAACTGCTTACACTGCATAACACTCTACCTGCACACAGGCTGGTTGCTTAGCACAAATACTTGAGGCTTAGGGAAGGATTAAGTTCCTGACAGGTATACAGGATTTATTTCAATGCATGTTTGGAAACCAGAACAAAAGAGTCTTTAAACTCATTTCATCAAATAAGCCTCAATTATGGCTCACATGAAGAAGAAGAAGAAGAGTTACTGTTATGGCAAAACCTTTCGCCTCAGTTCCAGGCCTATCTGTGTTAAGAGCACACACAGCAAGTCCACTTCATCAGCAGTTTCACACAGGGACTCAATAAACGTGTACCTTGAAGAGCTAAAATCAAGCACCTTGCACCTTTTACTCCTCACCCTGCACACAGGTGGAAGCTAAAGCCAGAATTCAGCAGGGACATTGGGTTCACAGAACTGCAAGGTTCAAGTTCTGAGCAGAACTGTCTCTAGTAACCTTTGGAACATACTTTTTTTCACCAGCCATACCCTAGCAGTGTCAGATACCAGTGTTAGTATCTTTACTTCATGCCTCAGCTAAGGTTACTCACACTTGAGCTTCCAATCCTTGAACAGTGCTCTCATGCTTACACTCAAACTGAATACACTGACTTTTGCCCAATACAACTAAACCAGCAACAGGGAACTTGTTTTCTCTCCTGGACAAGAAGAGCCTCCTGTCTTCCACTCTCCTGCCTGACTTTAAACTGCTCATTCTTAGCATCACCCCACAGCCACAGGACATATTTCTGTGAGCCATTTGCTTACCTACCTGCTTGCTCAGTTGATCCTGGCCAGTTTTCAAACAACCAGGACCTTCCTTTTTCACAAAGAGAAGCCCTAATTCCAACTGAAATAAAAACACAACAGACACATTAGAGAGCTCAGCAAGGCAGAGCAACACGCACAAAGATACACACCATCCACAGAACTACCAGCAAATATTGCTATCAAATGAATACATTCTTACTTCTAAGACACTCTCCTGTTTTGCAGATACTTTCCCTTTGCTCTCCTCTATAGGGCAAACCAGCTCAGCACAGCCAATCCCACCAGCTCAGGTGATTAGAACTACCTCAGTAGAAGCTTTTACCCCCTCACACTACCCCAAACACTCAAGCAAGCAGTAAAACTCTTAAAAGTCAAACTAAGACTTACAAAACCCCCCCCCCCCGCCATGCACTAAAATAACGAGTTTCCAAAAGAGAAAAAAAGACAGCTTCTTAACTGCATACACAGATCTGGTCCCTTTCATACCAGCTGCTGGTTAATGCTTTCCCTCATCATACAAAACAGAGCTTAGTTGAATGCAGCTGCTGCTCAGAGCGATTTCTAACAATTGCATATGAACTACATGAAGTGCTTGCTCTTTAATGGGCAGTTACAGGTGAGGAGTCATTGAATTAGCAGCTAAATATGTGTCTGTTGCTTTAAACGGTGCCTGCAAAGCTCTGCTTTCTTGAGTTGGAATGGGATGCTTACAGTTAGAAATGCTAAAAAATACCGTGAAGAGGCATTCCAGGGGTTTCTGAGGTGTCTGGGAATGGCTTCACTAACCAATCACTGCAGGAGACTTCAACCGTTCATTTAGAGCTGTTTCAGTCAAGCCACTGTGTTGTTTGAGCAGTGCTGTGTAACTGGGTGCCCTGTGCTGACTCTGAGCCCATCCTGAACTGAGGCTGGAGCTCACAGTGATCTACCAGGTTTGATGCTCAATGTTTGTAGATTACAATTAAGTAGAAAGAAGCTCTTTCCTGCAAACAGCGTGAGATGGAAAGGTGTGCTTGGTGTTCAATGATACTTGCTCAGTTAGCTTTAAAAGCTTTGTCACCCTATTCTCCCCTTGTTTCCACACTGACCTAAAAGTCAGTTTTTCTCTGCTCTCGTAATGAGAGCCCTTTCATTTTACTTTTTGAAGTATTATTCACTCTACCAACTCTCCTTCCCAGAGCTGCTTGGCAGTTGTATCATTATTTCTCCTAAGCCAGCTTTCGTTTGGTTTGCTAGAGAAGGGGGAGGGCACGTCGTCTCCTTTGTGCCTTTGTTCTGGCAATTACTCTTGTGCTCAGTTAATTGGGAGCCTTTGTGTTTCTGGGCTCCTCCCATCTGACTGTTTCTAGTGGTCCTTTTAGGAATGTCACCAATGCATTCTCCATTAGAGTTTTAATCTCTTTCTTCAGATTCAATTTCAATAGCAGCAGATGAAGTGGGTGAAGCCTCAGAAGGATGTGAAAGTTGGCAACTGAAAGCCCAAGTTAGCTGTGCTGTCCTCAGGAGGCCATTCACTGTGCAGGCCCCACCTCTTTAATCTCTGTTCACTAGTTGTGCTTCCCTCCCTTTGTACTTCCTCCACTTTTAATATTATCTAGAACAGGGAGCTAGCTCTTTCCTCTCTTCCCTCAGCACCATTTGTGCTTCCCAGTCCCTTGACTACTGGTTGTTGTTACCCCCTCTGTGCAATCTGTCTTCCTTGGTGTCTCCTTTCTCACTGCTGCGACTTCTGCATGCTCTGTAACCTTTCTTTTACCTATGTCCCTCTTCTGTTTGACAACATGCAGCTTTACTGTTGGTTTTGCCTCTTGTAAAAAGCATGGCTGATTTTACTGCACTAAAATAGAACTGTTGGTAGCATTCTGGCCTGGTTTGAGTAGATCGTAAACTTCTTATTGCTTTAAGACTGTCAGCTTAGCTTATTTTGTTAACTTCAAGTCTCGATTCTGTGTGATCTTTCTTATCATAAGTGTGTTTTCTACCTGATAGCAGAATCTTCTGTATCATGCCTGTTTTCACCTCTGCTGCAGTGGTTTTGCTCTGTACAGTGAATGAATGATTTCAAAAAGACGGAATGAACTTCCTTTGTTGTGACAGCGCTGACAAGAGCAGCCGCTTCCTCAGCCTCCTTCCCTGGAGCTGTCACTTCCAGGTATGTGGAATCCAAAGCTGTGTGTTATGGTGCATATTCACAGTCCCGCTTAATTGCTTCATACGTCTCTCTGTTCCCTGCTGCTCTTCCTGCTGAGAAGCTCTTCCTGCAGGATCATTTTCAGATGCTGCTTATGAATAAGAACTGTCATCTCTGGGCATGACACAGGAGCAATTCTGCAACAGAGTCAGTGATAGATGTGTTTGTGCTGAATAACTCCTATTTTTCATTAGGATCTGGGACTCTGCAGGCTATGGAATGATTTCCAATGTTAGTGACTCAGAGGGAACACTGTATTTGTAGGCATTCTCTTTGGTCTTTCTTTTAAAATCACTGGCATAATTCAGTTGGGTGTTTTGCTCTGTAAAGCTTACTAGAGCCATCAATTATTCATGAATTGCCATATATTTTGTACTGGATGGTAATAACTGTAGTTGGGGAAAAGCAAACTAAAGCAGTGTCAGTTCATGTATAGGGGCTACCCAAGAAGATGCTTCTATTGATGCAAGCGGTGGCTGCCCGTTATCAAGGTGATACTGGTTGGATGTGCAGTTCTCCAGAGAATCCACTGCAGCTTTCACAGGGCAAGTGCCACCCTGACTCTGGTGTAAATCATGGGTATCATCTCTTGTACTAAAGCAAGTTCTGACACTTGAGTAGGAGTGAGCAGGCACTGGTAGGCTTTAGCCTGACAGAAATGGCAGGGCCTCCAGCTTGATTTCATGCATTCAAGCACTACAGTCCTAAACTCAGTTACATTTTAGAACTCAATAGTGGGATGTGGTGGGGTTTCTGCTGGATGTGTTACTGCTGCTGGAGCACAGAGTGCATTTATGTCCATCATAGGGAGATTCCTCTTTGGTTTTGTTACCATTCGACATTGGAATGCAGTGGTTCAGTAGTTTCCCACGAATACATTGAGAATGTGCTCATCCAGTCAGGAATATTCCTCCATTATAAATCACAAGCGGCGAAGGCTTGGTCACAGTCTAGCTTCCCAGGAGCACAATATACAAAAATACAAGAATATAGGAGTTTGAGCTCTTTTCTTCTTGTTCTGACTTAGAAATGCTTGAGCAAGGGACAATAAAGTTAAGCATATGAAAGACACAATCACTTGATCGTGAAACCATTGGCTGCCGAATTCAGTGCTGCTGTGAAGAGATACACTTGTTTTGACTAACCTGTGGTTTAGACCAAATTTTGAAGAAGCAACAATCTGGCAAGGTAAACACGTTGGAGGGATGGGACAATACTAAAGGCTGCTGGGCTCTTCAGCTTGCTAGAAGCTGCCTGATCAGGCAGTGATTCCTATCACCATGATGGGTCTCAATGTACCGGAGTTCTGAGGGTGCAGGTTCTGCAGCAACTGAGGGACAACCACATTTAAGGGTCTATCACTTAGTTCCTTGCTCTCTAAGCTCTATGTCTTGGTAGAATGGTATTTACCATGTAGGAAATCACTCTAAGTGAGGGGAAAATGGTCTTTCTGAATTAGTAGTAATCATTACAGGAGATAGAAGGCACAAGATGTTTTCTTGGCAGCATTAGGATTTTTATCAACTTTTCGATTGGGTTAATTTGAAGTGACAGCTGGTTGGTGTTTTTAAAGGGATTGGAATATAGGTCCATCAATCTGAAATCAAGCAATGTAAACGCATCTGCAGTAGTTACCTTAAAATATCCTGCTCCTGTGGTTGCAAAGTGGCAGTTAACAGAGGAACAGCAGCCCTTGGAGAGGCAGGAGATGGATCCAGGAAAGTGGGATGTTCTGGAAAGTGCAATTCATGAAGTTGTCCAGGTCTTAGCTGTCATATGCTGAGTCTGACTCTCCAGCCCTGAAATGAGTGGTAAAATAGAAGGGATTTCAGCCTCATCACAGAAAAGAGAGCTTGTGTATCGCCTTGTCTTTGAAACTTGGGAACTTACCTAGGGTTCTTCTTAGCCTGGAAGAAGAATTATTGCCCAAATCTGGAAATATACATAATTGTTACTTCCCAATGTCACTGCATCAGTATCCTATTCCCAGCTTGAGGCTTGTCCTCCTTTCTACAGACTACATAGGCTGCTGTCTCACTGATGGAGACAACTCCTTTATGGCCCTTCTGGCTGTGCTGGGTGTACAAGTGACACTTGACAGCTGCTAAGAGGAGAGGAGTCTGAAATTTGGGATAAAGCTGTTATCTGACATAGCACCACTGCCCTCTCAGCAGTGAAAGGGCAGGAGCCTCACCTCAGGAGCATCTTTGTCCCTGCAGAAGTAGCTCTTAATTAAATGTAGGTCACAGCACAGCGACCACACTGGTGGTGGAGCTGCTTAGTTGTGGCTGTATCTTAGGCAGGCAGTTTAACCTCTTTTCAACCCCCCAAAATGGCCTTAATGTGTTCTTAATCCAGCTGTGAAATTCTGCCTTGCTGAAAGCTGGAGTTTTGCCTTTCCAGGATCAGAGCTCAAACTAGAGTATTGGTGTCCATAAGCCTGTGGATGAAAAGGAGCCAAACAGAAGTAAACAGACCTTTGGGTCAGTATGTATCATTTCTCATCCTGCATGCACATGGAAGTTGGCCTGGCATGCTGAACTGTATAAACAGATTATCCCCTAAACTAAATAGCCTGTTGCAATCGACTGCATGATTACAGATGTAGCTTTAGATGGGTTGGGAAACTTAAGAGCAAGCTGGAGAGCTGTAAGACAAATTCATCCATATAACCGCTCATACTATGCAAGAAATCATATCCAAATTGAGCTCTGTAACACATAGGAGTCTATTTTTAAGCCTGACTTGGCATCTTGAAATGCTCTGGTGAATGAACAAATGCTGATGGACTGCCATCAGTGTTGTATAGAAATAAGTGTAATTAGGGAGAAACAAATAAATAATAAAGAAGCCTAACTACATTTAGCACTTCCTTTATTGTCAGCAGTAGGATGTATATTCCCTTAACAGATTTAGCAACTGCACTGGTAGGTGGTGATTTGTATTGCTGCCAACATCATTCACTTAGATGAGGATGATCTTGATGGGTGTTTGCAATTGTTCTCCAGAGGCAGCTTCTCCAACAATTATAAGACAATCCCAGTTGGATTAAATGAGTCAGTTGTGTGCAATAGCATTAGGAGTGTCTTACCAGATCTCAGACAGCTCATCTTGTTTGTCCACTCTGCCCCACTGTATGAAATGGCCATGCTGTTGTGTATGTTTTCCCATGGTGTCTTACATCCACCATGTAGAAGGCAATAGCTGCTTTCCCAGATGGAGACCTACCTACTTGTTGTGCGTTTAGGCTTGGGAACAACAGGAATCATCTGCCAGCAATGCTGCTTCCAAGTGCTGCTGACTGCTGAACTGGAGCAGAGGAGGGGCCCTGAACTGGTAAGTGTTCTTAGGAAAGCTTGGGATTAAACCAACTGATGTAATTTTCAGTACAAGTCTGTTCTCTGCTGGCCTGAGACATGCAGGCTTTGTCTGTGCTTTGTTTCTGTTGCAGATCATGCAGTGGGAAAGATGCAGCTGCTTATGATGGGTGTCACTGAACAGTCTTTTGGCACCTGCCTTGCTATGCCTGCTCAACGAACTGGTTTCTGGAGGAGAAAGGGGGTTCACACCAACTGTGTAGTCTTTTGTGTCCAGCTGCAGGCTGGGCTTTCCCCTTAGCCATATGTTGGCCTTCTGCATCATGCTTTATGCTTCTGCATCATGCCTCATGGAGGAGAGTGGGCGTGTGTATTGTTGCTCATAAATAGCATTGCCAATGTCACCTGCCTGGACTGGATGTACTCCCCAGTGACTTGAGCCACATCCTCCTGACAGATGTGTGTTGTAACAGAGCTGATTCTGTTCTGTCTCTTGTTAATGTAACTGTAAATACCTCAGGTGTCTGCTAAAAGCTGAGTTTAAAATAAATACTTTATATTTCCAGACCACCAATGAAGTTCCTTAATGCATCGAGCCCTGTACTACTGAGACTCGGTTACAGGCACTTAGATACTCAGCAGTGTTGCATCTTTAATGTGAATTCAGTGGTCTGAAGGCCAGGGTTAGCTTGAGTGTCCTGAAAACCAGTGTGGGACCTGAGGGAACCTGAGCCCTGCGGCTGACACTCCACTTGCAGTATTTTCATCCTCAGTCACCCCAGTTACAACAGTGTAGTGTTTCTTCTGTGATGCTGTAATGAGACCTAAGCAGTCCCATTGGATAATGGATGAGGGTAGAAAAGATCAGTCCAAAAGCTGAGCTAATGCAGCTCTCCTGCAATTACCGTGGCCTCTTTGCAGTGGTGGAATAACAAAGTCCTTGGTAATCACTGTAATAAGGTGAGAAGAGGTCTTGCTCTCTAATTGAGGCTGTCAAACCTGCACCTTGACTTTGTAACTTGAAAAGATGCTTGCAGCTTGCATTCTCCAAAGCTTTTTGAACCACATGCTCTCAAGCTTAATTTCTGTTGAAAGCAGGTTCTTCCTTGAAAAGATCTTCTTTCACTTAATGTGCTGCTAAATTGTCTCAAAGCTATTTCATCTATTTGTTAAGACTCTTCATGCTCAGTCCAGTTCATCACTATGATGGGGGAAAACCATGCTTTCACCCATAACTATCACTGATGCAAAGAGACAGTGATGTCTGCTTTCACCCCTGCTCTTCCTCCAGCCAGACCAGGCTTCCAAGCTTTGTCAGATCCTTAAGTGAGCTATGTGTATGCAAAACATCCCGAGGACTTGAATAGAGGAGTGAGAACAGCGTCTGATATGAGCTCTGTGAGAGGAAAAAGGCAGAATCTTATCTCGGAGCTGTTAAAGAGTGAACAGAGGTCAAGACCTAAGGTCATGCTGGGCAGACATCTCACAGCAAAGGTGAGCAGTGGGGCTCGGTTTGCAATTTAATCAAGCTCTTGGACTTCTTCTTACTGAAAGCTCTGGAATATCGATTATGGTCACTAAATTCTGGGTACATGGGCACACTTGAAGGAAGAGGTGGAGTGAGAAGGCATGGGAGCTGGGAGCTGATTCCCTGCTGATCCAGCCTTCTCACAGTGCCTGTGGGTAACCTGGTTGGCTGCCTGGCAAGGAACTCAGCTCCAGTCCCCTGGCAGGTGACCAGGCCCGGCTTGGGGCTGTCAAATCCATCTGGATCTCTCCATATGCTGCTGGAACAGATGTGATTTCAGGGGGCCTGTTGAGTCAAGCCATTAAGCTTTTGTCAAGCCATTAAGCTTTTGTCAAACCAAGCTTAAGTCAAATCATTACGCTAAACAGACAGGGTCAGTGTATCCTGCAGTGCTGGAAATGCAAAGAGTAAGGAAACATGTAAAATGAGGCTTCTCTTGTTTGTTTTACAGTTGTAACATGTCAAGACTCCTAAAGCGAAGTCACAGGCTTTAAATAAAGTCACAAACAGAGATGTGTAAACACTTTTCAGTGCTGTTAAATGATATCCTGCATGTGGTGGTGGTGGTGGTCTATGTGACAGGCATGGCATCTATTCCTGTGCCACCTGCTATATCACAATAAAGGGGAAATGCTTGGTGAAGCATTAAGCACCTCTCAAAATTCAATGTTGGAGCAGTTCTGGAGTAGGTGAGTTCTTAAGCTGTTATTCACCCCACAAAGGGAAAACCCATGTTCCACTTCAAAACGTGTGCATTATCCAGGCTTGTGTAGCAGAACTTTTCCCAAAGGAACCAGGCAACTGCTTTTTCAGAAGTGGTTTGGGAATGGGGATGCTCATGAGGCCCTGTTTATCTGTGGGGGAGAAATAAGTCTTGGTCTAGTCACCAGAAACTGCTTTGCTTCAGCCGAAGACCCGTCTCTCCTATGTGAAGCACACTATGATATTGTAACTGATTCAACATCTAGGCACGTTGCTGCTGTGGTACTGAAAGTGTGGGGAACAGACATAGTAAAGCAGGATTTTTGCTGTTCTCTGAGTCACCAAACATGTATAACTGCTGCACTGGTCAGTGCACTGAGCAGTCTCTTGTGTGAGCCTGAGACTACACTGAAGTCAAAAATTGTGAAGGTGAGCCTGTGATGGAGGCTGAAGAGGAGACTCCAGCAGTCTGGGGTGCTGGAGGGAGGCACAGAGAGATGTGAAAATGAGTGCTAGGAGCCTTGGCAATGCCCCCTGCCTGAGGAAGCTGTGCTGCGAGACTAAAGACAGCACTCCAGTGTGATCAGTGAGAGCCTTGAACCTTCATCTTGATGGCGGAGCATAAAATGTGATAGACTCGTTGAAAACAACACGTCCCATGTGCAGCAGAAATAAGTGCTGACAGTACATGTCTATGTGTAAAGTGCCAACAGATTTCAGCAGTCAACAAGGAAACAGAGTGGTTATAAAAAATCTGTAACCATACCCACCTTGCTTCTCCTGTAGGAACAGCAGTGTATCTTCACCTGCTTGCATGTGCAACTGCAGGACACTGTTATTTCCAAGTTACTAAATGTGTAACTGTACATAAAACCACTGGTATATGTCCTGTGGATGCTTCTGTTCACAAACTGAATTTGCCCTCAGTTTCAGGTGGTTTCTAACTTCAGTGCTTTAGCCTTCACTGAGATGAGGATTCGTTTTCCTTTGAAAAGCATTTTTTAGCTCTCCACATGTGCCATGTCCTCATCTCCTCTGAATAAACCCAAGCTCTTTGAAGGCAAGGAAGTCTCATTGTGCATCAATGCCCAAAGGACAGGGAGTTTTCCAATCCTGTAACAGAAAAGCTTTCTCATACTCTTGTTCTATTTCTACAGCATCACTGTTCAATGTTAACCGCAGCTGACATTAAACCAATACTTTGTGAAAGCTTTTTGCTTCCATTTTCTATTTAGTTCAGTATGCAAACTGGTATCCACATCAAACATGCAGCCTGTAACATAGCTGGTGAATGTGATGTGGGACAAGGGCCAAGCTATTGGTGGTTATATGTGCAAGGAGGTTGATGGTACCCCAGTAAAACAGCCAGAAGCTGCCTCATTTACTTCCCACTGGAAAAGCTCATTTACCCATCGTGTCCCTCCCCTGTGAACCAAGATCGAGGGTGAACCATACTTTAAAGGCCACCTTTTATGTCTATTTTAGCAAGTGTTTAGTGTTAGTGGGATTTGGTGGTTTTAGGATTAGGTATCACGTGCTGACTACACTTACACTACCACTGTGCACATCATCAGTGCTGTCCTGCACTGGCTTTGGCCTGGCCAAACCTGCTTCTTCAGAAACATCTGTGTCTTTGCCCTGTGGAGGGAGCAAAAAGGCGGTATGAGAAAAGACAGGATGTCTGCTCACCCAGAAGTCTCTGAGCACAGTTCAAGAGCTGTGGTCAGCCAAACTTGCAGCAGACAGAGGCTGCCCTGAGAGACGAGGGGGGAAGAACTGAGCCGGTGCTTTGTGGAGCCCAGTCAGGGTCATCTCAGGGTATTTAAGTTCTTCCCTGAGCAGAGAACTATGAAAATGCATAAAAGTATGTGAGGAACAGTTCTATATGTGAGGAGGAGTTCTAGAAAAGCCTCGAGGGTGCCCTCTCCTCACTTACTAAGGGGTGTGTAGTTCAGGCAGTCTCTGAGGACATGACTAATGCTGAAGACACAGATTTGGTCTTTATTTCTTAGCAGGCAATAGATGTTAGAACAGAGGAAACATTCCACATGGACTCAAAGTGCAGCCACAGCCCTGATTTCAAGCCTTCTGATCACTGAGGTGGAGAGAAGCCCTCAAACACTGTCCATTTGCCTGTAGTCACAATAAGGGGAAGCACAACACGCAGGGACCCACTTGGGAAATACAAACATGCAGAAGGAAAATGTGCATCAGCCCCTGGTGCTCGAGTACACCAGGGCTCTACTGGGGAAGTCAGCCCTTCTGTCTCGCACATCACCCTTGTATCAATGTTTCAGAGCCTCCTAACGCTGTGGGATCAGTCCAGAGGCGTTTAGAGGATGCCCAACTGTGGCAAAGCCAGCAACACTTTGGAAGTGACTCCCTTTGAGGATGGCAGATGCTGCCAAGGCAAATCGCAGAGTGCCTGACCCAGCCTGCTCCCTGAAAACCATTCTCTGGCCTATTACACTGCTTTACGACAGCAAGTTGCTACACTATATTGCAGTGACTACTCATTTGCAATAAACAGAGGCTGTGTTTTACTTTTACTTTACTCTCTGGTAATAAGCAACACAAAATGGCCAATAAAACCCCTTCAGCTGGAAAATAAAGGATGTAACTGATACAGAAGGGAATGAGAATGGGAGGGAACTAAAGATTCAGGGAATTGATGCTCAAAGAGTTGGGGGAAGGGATTTTGTGCGACCCCCCCATGCTATTTAAGTTGAGCTTGAGGTCTAGAAGGTACTTGGGATGTTTTCTCTTGTGTTCTGTTTGGGATTTTCTCTAGGCTGGTAAGTAGCTATGTTAATCTAAGGTCTTCTGTTCGTTGGTTTCAATAAGTTAATGATTCTGCCAGAACAAATGTGTTGGGAAAATGGGTAGATTCGAAGAGGCTGGGATCATCCTGTGGTCTTTGGCTCCTGAAGTGGTAGTATTTGTGGTAGTATCCAAATGCTGGCAACGTTATTCAAAACTGAGGCTTCTTCTAATGAAAGTACACTCATGGGTTTAACTTTCCATTGAGTATTCTGGTGTGGACTTATGTGTTGAGAAGGTTCCATGGTCTGACACTAAGTTTTCCTGGACCAGCCCTGGAAAGTAAAACAAGCCCATGTGGTTTTGACTAGAAGGAACTACTTTTCTCTGTGCAGAAGAAACCTGGGCAGTGGTAATCTCTTAATTCCACTTAACAAAGGGTGTTTGCTTGGTTGGATTTGCTGTCATTTCGTAGGGATTCCAGCTGGAAGTTTAAACTCCATTTCTCCTTCAAGTTGAAGGAGTTGCTCTTGTCAACAGGCTGCACCTGAACTATGTTACTTGGCAGGATTAACACCAGCTACTCCTTGGAGTTGATTTCCACCTTGCCAGTTAGTAACCAAGCCTGAGTGACTGATGGGAGTCCCTGATTGGAGTACAGAGTTCAAAGCTCTGAACTGCCTTAGCTCCGCAAATACAGAGCAGCAGACAAGTGACAATTAAGAATGTACAGTAGTGCTGTTGTTACTTCTACCTTACTGATGCTCTCTGGTGTATGATACTCAGCTGCTTCTGTAAAGGGTGGCCTGTCCTGCAAGCCGACAGTGTTGCTTGCAGACAGACAGTTGTGATACCCAGTTGTTCTTTCTTGCAGGTTGAGCTGAGTGCCAACATGGGGAGCAACTTCAGTGGGCAGATGTTCTGTGTGCCTTGTGGGAGATGTCTGAAACGGGAGGAAGCAAATGAAGAGACTAGTGAGACTAAGCCAATTCTGCAGGCCTCAGGGAGACCATCGCTGTGCATTGGTACACCACCTCCCGCACCAGCCCTGCAAGTATCTAAGCAAGGCTCTGAGGAGGTGCAGTCACTGAGCCAGGATGCACAGCCATCCGCTGATGCTGTGGAGGAAAACATGGAGAGATGCTCTGCTGTGGATGCCATGGGAATGACTGAGGGGTGGGAGGCAGCCTGGGACTCCACAGGCCTCTTGGTAGCCCTTGAAGATGGGGAGACCAAAGGAGAAGCTGAAGTCCTAACCCAAGCAGGCAACCAGCAAGAGGGAGAGCAAGTGGGGAACAGGGAAGAGAAAATGAAACCTGTTCCTGGCGCTTCTGAGGTCCAGGTTGTTGCACGCACCACTCAGGATGCTGAGCTGGCTGGAACCAGAGAGCAGCCTGATGAGCAGGCAGGGGCTTGCAGTAAGGTTAGCCCAAGTGCTCTCCAAAGAAATAGTCTCCTCTTTGTTCTCAGCTTCAACGAAATCCTAAGTGAGACGGCAACAGGCCAAGACTGTGAGCCCAAACCTCCTGCAGGGACTGCAGAGAGTCTCATAGAAAGAAACTTGCCACCATGTGCTGTGTGGATGGTGGAGGAGACTGACACCTACCTTTCTGCTGAGCATGTGGAGGAGCCAGAAAGGACTAAACTTGCTGAAGTAAGTCCTCAGACAGCTGAAAGAGCTGAGCTTCCACCTCTGGTAGAGGTAGAGACAGCATCTCTCCTGCCTATGCAGGTGGCCAGGGAGACTGTGGGTGCTCTGGCAATCCCAGCAAATGGCAAGGCTGAGATGTACTCTGCTTCTGCAATGCCTTGGGAGTCCCTGCGTCCAGAGGGGGCATCTCTTGAGCCAGCAAACCAGCTGCTTAACTTCCTAGAGCAAGAGACCCAGTCTAGCATGAGAAATGCAGAGGAGATGGAGAGCTTGTGCTGTGCAGAGCCTGTGGAACAGAGCGGGGTTTTGTGCCTCCATGAACTGGAAGATGAGAACAGCAAATGTGATACAGAAACTGCAGCAAGGGAGGCAGAGCCACAGCAACAAACAGAGCTTCCAGTAGAACCAGTAACTTGTGTTCAGATACCTGTAAAGCAAGATGCTGGCTTCCTAAATGTGACCTCCTCACTGTCTGCGGAGCAGGGGAGTAGTGGAGAAAGGGAAGCTGAGAATGTTGAAGCTTGAGAGACGTGAAGACGGAACGGCCTGCTGTCATATGTGTTCAGTGGCAAGTGCATCACACTTGCCTTAAGGAATTTCAGCCACAGGAAGCAACTCAAACTGTTGAATTGGGATTTTGTAAGATGTTTTTGACTTCTGAGAGCAGTCTTGCTAAACAGATAGGTGATAGTAGTAGATATTCCATATCTTCTCCTGAATTCCAGCTGAGATGCAGTTCCAGTTCTTCCTCTTTCCAGCAGCTGTTTTTCAGGAGATCATGCCCTACTGGGAGAGTTTCACTTCAACTGTGAGTTCACAGTTGTGATGTTGGGCACTGCATTCCCCCAGTGAAGCATGATGTTTCATCTCTTAGTCTTAAGAGTCTGCGAATGGAGAAGACAAATGCTCCTTTAATACAGCCCAGTCATATGTTTCCTGTGAGGTCAAGAGTTTCTTCCTTTGCTACCTGGAAATAACCACATGTTTGAGCTACCTCCCTGCATACCCCTCGTGTGCAGCTGATAGTCCCTGGTTTGTTGTCACTATTAAACAAGGTGATGAAATGATGGTTGTTTCTTGTCACAGTGGCAGCATTAATGGAATCTATATTGCTTCTGCAGAAGTGAGAAATGCAGTCTTGGTCAGAATGCAGAAGTCAGTGTATTGCTGCTTAAATCTACTGACTTTTAACGTTTCTACCTTTGTACTACCAATAAAATATTTTAAGATCATGGCAAAACCCTACCCTGAATATGTTTTAATTGTTGGGTGTTAAAGGCAAAAGAATATGGTTGGAACCACTGTGCTCTTCTCTAAGCACTTCAAAGGAGAAATGGTGACTGTTCCTCCTTAAAACCCCTTTGAACAAACTGACTGCATGGAGTGCAGTGCCCAGATGTGCATGTGGGAGGGCACAGGGATGGCACACTGGAGTTCTTTCAGGCTTACTGTGTGCTTGAGGAACAGGACTTGAAAGGATGCTGGGGGAGGAAAAAC
Organism: Lathamus discolor; assembly: GCF_037157495.1. NCBI lineage: Eukaryota > Metazoa > Chordata > Aves > Psittaciformes > Psittacidae > Lathamus > Lathamus discolor. Next base: position 838,413 of record NC_088900.1, read on the forward strand.
AATACAAGACAAAGCATAACACTGCTGAATGATTTGCTTGCACAGGGCTGAAAGCTGAGGAGGTTGGGGATGAAAGTGCTTTGGTGAAGGGATAAGGTGTTTCAATACCTTGACTTTGTTCTTCCAACTGCATTTAGGCTGACAAAGTCTCCTATATGTAAGGCTTGCCAAGCAAATCTTCACTTATGAGTCTGTAAGCTGCAAGGAAAGAGGTGCCTGTAGTACATTTCTGTTCCTTTAAAGGCATCTCTAAGCTAGTGAACTGTTTGTTGCTTAGGTGGGCTATCTCTGCTGTGAAACCAAACAATGGGATGCTGGGGCCTGAAAGGAGAGAAGCTATTAAATAAACATCCTTGTGCAAAGCTGACTCAAAACTTACCTTTCTAAACTTGTCTTAATTCACGTGTTCTGCCAGAAGTCACAGTTCTCCCTGTTAATACTTGTAGCCAAGGGCTGCCCAAGCAGGGAACTGGGTGAGATAACTGCTGGTCTTTGTCCCAACCTACCCCAGGAACAAAACATCACTACAGGCAGATAGGAGGACCTAAATGCCATCAGACTTCATCAGGTTTATTCCTGCCTATGGGCTGGTGAGTTAATTCTGTTAAGCAGGGTTACAAGAAGCAGCTGTGCTACAGAAGATGTTTCTTAACCATTGGAAGTCTGGGGCATGTGGTTCCTTAGCCTGGAAACAAGGGGAAGGCAGAAACTCTCCAGTGAAGTTCATGTGATGCATCATCTGGAAGGGTTAAGTGTTGGTGTCTCTACTGTGCTGTAGAGCTCAGTGCTGGAAAGCTCTTTTCGCTCTTTGAAGAGGATGCTTCTGTCACTCTCGGTAATGTCAGCAGTGTGATGGATGAGAGGAGCCCCTGGGCAGCCCATCCACTGCATCTAGCTGCCATGTGCACTGGGAGGAAGAGACAGGTCTAGTAAGAGGGAGCAGCTTGAACTCTGTGCAATAAAAAAACCCCAAACCACAAAGACTGATGTCCTGAGCTGACTGCAGCATGCTCCTCATCACCAGTGATGCCATCTAAAAGGCTTTGTAACAGTCCTGTGGTCCAGCATTCAATCACACAACACAATCCTGAGCTGACATCTGAGCAAAGCTCTTTGTAAGGGCTGTGGTTTTGTCATTTGTCACAAAATGAAGTGTATGGCTTTTTGAGAACAGCCCTTTAAAATATGTCAGAGTAGCAGAGATGGGAAATAGCCAGTCAGCAGAGCGGATGTGATTGCTGTGACAGTAAGGTTTCCCTTCCCCTGCTTGTGTGTGTTACATTGACATCTTCTGTGGTGTCTCCCATGCAAGAGGTTTTCTGTATTGGTCCAAACAGGTGTAAGCTGGACTCTGCTATTAGAATGTCCTTAGAATTCCAATGATGCAAGGGCAAGAAATGTTATACTTTGAATCTCAGATATTCCAACCTTAGTGATGTAATGAATAACATCAACCCATGCAGAGGCTGCATGAGAGCTGCAAATGTGTGATTTCCTTCCAGTTGCGCTGTTGTACAAAGCACCAATGTCCCTAAAGGCACCAGAGTTTTTCAGCCACTGATGTGTGACAGTCTGTACGTACTGTCATCTGTGCATCTCACACGTCAAAAACAAGGATGAACTCCAGAGAGGTTTCCAATAGTCAAAAAACTGATGAACTGCTGATATATTGCATCAGCCCAATAGAGAGCATACAAAAAGGGCTTTGTAAAAGCTGTCATAAAAGCCCCCAGCCATAAAGTCACTGTGAGTGGGACAGTGCAGAGCAGATGCTGGACCATGTTAAAAGGCAAGATACAGATGCTGTTCAAGTCCCACAACTGGCTGCACACACAGAATTACCTCACCAAAAGCTCCTTTGTGTTGTCTGCATCCAGGGAATCATAGAGGCTGGGCAAAGTATAGCAACCTGAACCAAATTTGGCATCAAAGAATGTAGGTTCAAAGGGCCTTTTATGGCATCCAACCAGTGTAATCTTTCTGGCTTTTGTTCAGCTTCATTGCTGCTGGCAGTGGGTGTTCAGGATCTGCCTTTCTGCTCATGGCTCTGGGATTAGTTTGGCTTTAATGGATATTTGCTTTTGTGTTTTGCCCAGGCGACCTATTTCATGTTACAACTGGCTGCCAGGCAGTGAACACAAGCAGGGCAATACAGCAACTGTATGGCTGTTAATGGTGAGGGGGATCAGCTGGGGCTGCAGACATTAAGATAATCTGCTGTAAAACACCACTTGCACGACTCAACCAGTTGAAGACAGCACAAAGGTGGAAAGTGGGATAATTTCCCCCCCCCAACTGCTCAATATAAAGTAATACAAGAGGATGCAATGGTTTGTAAACCCAGGGACTGCTCACACCCAGCCTGAAGTACTGCTGCTGTTCTGCCTCATCACAGGCTATAAACAGAGGTCACTTTACTTGTCCATGGCTGCACTGTATTAATCATTAGCTTTGTTTTAAGTAGTCAATGCTTATTACCAAGTGACCACAATGAAGCTAATCATGTACCAAAAGCACTCAGCAAGTACAGCCATATGTTGCTTCCAATGGCTATGAAATGGCTGGGAAAATGCGAAGACAGCGTGAGGGAACTTCACAGCCTGGAACTAACATTGGGAGTCAGGGGGGAAGAAATTGAGTGTGACCACCTCCTCCTATTTAACCTAAGTGAGGGTTTGCCTTGTAGGTGTTGGGTGGTCAGTGGGTGTTGTGGAGTTGTGTTGGTAAGAAGGGGCTTTGGTTTGAGGGGTAATGCTGGTGAGGTTTTGTGCAGTCTGAGGTTGTAGTTTGATTTTTATGCTTTGGGGTCTTGGCTTTAATTCCTGCATAGTTTTGGGGCCTTTCTGAGTGCAAGTAGCTTTGTTGTTAACTTGTGTAAGTACTCAAGGCAAACCCTGCTGTTGGGTTCTCAGGAGTTCATTTTGTGCTGGGAGATGCTCTTTTGCTTTCTGGTTTGCTTGTGCCTCTTTCAGCCTTCTTTTGATGGCCTTATTAAGGAATGAACCACGTTGTGTCTTGTGAATTTTAAGTTCACATGTAACTTTTCTGCCTGCCTTGCTTCCTGCTCCCATCTACTACTGGTGGTCTGAACATTTCCTTGGCTAAAGTCCAACAAACTTGCTTTGCTATACAAGTCTGTAGTATCATGCAATCCTATTGGCACTGCAGCCACTGAAAGAGAGCAAGCAGCAGTGTCTGGTTTGACTGATGAGTAGTCTCTTCCCTCTTCCTCAGACTCTTTATGTCTTAAAGAGGGGAAGGTCTCTCTGTTTTTCCCCTGCATGTGCAATTCCACCTGTGTTTAGCTCCTGTCTGTGATCCCTGACAATGCTTTACAGCTACTCCTGTGTGAGAACTGTACAGCTAATTGCCCCAGATGGATACAGGCTAATAAATACCCATGTCTTTCAGGTGTGAAGCCATTTCTTCACTAAGAAACAAGCTCCCCACTCACCTCTAGGCAGTCTGCAGCTCGTAGCAGGTGGCAGCTTCTCCAGAAGAAGGTACTCAGTGAGGTGCTCCTTTTATCTCTGGCAATGGGAGGGATCTTTGGCAAGAACAAGAGGCCCTGTGTGCTTCCAAAAAGAGTTGTTTTTCATAAGGCCAAGGGAAAAAAGATATTGGGGACCACACGTGTGTTCTGTGATGCTTCAACATGGACTGGGGAGAACCATATTCAGTCAGCACGTATAGGAAGAACTACAAAAGGCCCTGAACTTCCTGCTCCAAAGTTGGTGTTGGATGCATCTGAGGCTGCAGCTTGGGCTGAACAGGAGACAGGAGAGCAAGCTGCACCTCTACCTGCACAAAACGGTGAGGCCCCGCTCCCTGCAACTGCTGGAGGCACACAAGATGCTGAGGCATCCCAGGACCCTGAAGCCAGGCCTAGCACAGAGGTGATGCAGCACCAGGAACACACTGAACAGACTAAGAGAGAAGCCCAGTCTGCCCGCAGAAGCTCAGAAGAGAGTAAGGCTGAAGCTGTTCTGCACTCTAATAGCAGCTGTGCACCCAGTGAGCAGCTCGGCTGTGGGGATGGTAAAGTGACACCTCTTACACAGACCATGGTGAAAGCTGAAGTCCATGTGTCTGCAGATGTCCAAGATGGACCTGGCAGGGTGCAGTCTGCTGCAGCAGAACCTGAGCCTGGTGAGGAGCAAGAGGCTGGAGGTGTGTGTGCTCCAGAGGACGCTTGTGCTGGAAAGGCTCCTAGGAAAGTGTCTGTGCAGAAGGCAGCTGACTCCCTGGCTGCTGTGCGTACCACAGAGGAGTCAGAGCTGCCTCTGGAGACTGCAGAGACAAGAGAGGGCCCAGGAAATGTGCAGAGACCTGTAGAAGAGCAGGCAGTAGAAGAAAAAGTACATTGTGCTGCTAAAGCCCCACCTGATCTGCAGTGGGAACAGGATACAGAGGGTTCTGTTACCGAAGATGTGGCAGAAAATGCTTTTGAACCAGAGCAAGCTGAAGAAATGGCCGATGACTGTGATGATGGGCAGACACCAGAGGAGCCCCCATGTTGTCTGGCAGAAACCCAGGCTGCTCTGCAGGGTAAAATCACAGCTAGCAATGGGGGAAATCCAGAGGAGCACTGAAAGAGCACATGAAACTTGGTGTGGCAACCACTGAGCAGACTGAGGGCTCGTCTGCAGGCAAGTGATGAATCCGTTGCCTTGATCCTGCAAGGACTAACATGCGACGGGTATTTGTACTCTAGAAAACTCTTTGGGCTCTAAAGCCTGCTTTGAAAAGTGATACTGAACTTAAAGCTGGTATATTGTCTTCTGCAAGTGGCAGTAACCTCTCCCTCTCTCCAGAGCAAAGCACATCTGTACGAAGTGTATTTAAGTAGCTGATTCTTCCTTTTCATGCACGTTTCCCCTGGTCAGGGCTATGCACTTCACAGTGATCCGTGTGTGACTGCACAGGGCTAAGCCTTCCCTGCCAAGCAAGGCAGACACATTAGCTACACTTGTCTGTATCCCCCACTCTGACTGTCACTACTATTTGAAACTGACTGTGGTGAAATGCTCAGTGGAAAGTGGAGTCTGTTGTGATCGGGATCAATAAATGGATGCGTTTTAACACCTCTTACCTGGAAATGTTGTCTTATTAGTGGGCACATGCTTGATGGTTTGTGCTTGTGGGATGGAGGTAAACTAGCTCAGATGGGAGGCCAATGGCAGAGAAACTTCTTGGGGTGGCTTTGCTGCATTAAGTGAACTTCAGGCCATTGCATATCCACTGCTGGTCTCTAACTATACAGCTCCTAAAGAGGGGGGAGTCTTCCTGTCAAACCTGGGCAGCTGGGTCTGAATTTACAAGGGATGTGATGCTGCAGGGAACCAGGAAAACACCATAGCCGAGTTCCTTTCCCTCCTTCAGCCCAAGCAGAGTTTCACACCAAGTGATTCTGCCAGAGCTCCTGGTGATTTCCAAGTGCAATAATGGCTTGTTTTAGACAGCTGGAAAACTACCATGCAAAGGAGAGCAAGATCTTCCCTAAGGAAACCATTTCCAGCTCTTGTGTTCCTGCACACTGCCTATACTAACAGTGTTCATAGGAGGGAACAATCATAGTTAAAGGCAAGTCAGGATATGAGGGTTTTGATAGCTGTGCCTTTCTTTAAAGGATGATTGGCTTTACTGGGTTTTATGTGCTTAATCACATCAGAAAGATAGTGTAGCCTTAAAAAGATTTCCTCTGAGTCAAAGGACCAGGCTGCCACACTGCAAGCCTGACTTGAGGCAGGCTTCCTTAATATATTCCCCCTTATGACCAAATCTGAATGGAGACACTGTTCATGGAGACGTCTCTTCCCCCATCCCTCGAATAACACGGGGCATGTTCCTTCTCGCTGACTGATCCTCAAAATCCCAAAGGCACGTACAGCAGCTGATCATGCTGACAGGCTGCCCTGGTTTGCTTGCCTCAGACAAAGCTGCTCTTAGTGTGGACATTATGCCCTCCCTCCACAGGATTTAGCTATAACAATTAGTGAATGGGCAGGTTCCTCCTTACCAATGCCAGGAGAGCCTGAGGAAGTCATGGGAAAAGAGACAATGTTAATGTGGCGCAACAGAAGCATCGCTGCTTCTCTCTAAGATATTCAGATCAGCAGCTATAATGAATTGCCAAGTGTTTTCAAAGGGCTGGTGTTATCATCTGCTCTCTGGTTTGTGGTTGCTGGGAAAATCAATGGCTGGTTGACAGCGTGGCAGGAAGAGCAGAAAGCACTGGCATGTTCAAGAAAAGAATCACAGATGAAGCAGAGAGAAAGGGACATGAATTCTTCTTAAGCTGGGGAAGAGCTAAATGCCAGAAAGGAAGAAATTGAGGGACAGGCAAGGCAAAGAGCAGGTGGATGTCTGTTTGCATATATTCATGGCAAAAGATCATGGAAGGGATGGCAATCACATTGAGGAGTCTCAGGTGACATTCAGTCACAGACAACTCGGAGCAAAGATCTCTCTCTGATTCTGGCAGAAGAGCGTTTCTGCGTTCTCACAGTGAAGAATTGCTGCAGAATAAGCTTGTCTCTGCATTTTATGCGTCTGATTTTGTAAATGCCTTTCTCATCAGGAGAAAGGGGTTATTCAGCAGCTCTTATTCCCCTGAGGCTGGGGGTATCAGCCATGATAAAATGGGTAATTACATGACCCTGTGGCTGATGCACAAATGGTGACAGGGATCAATTCTCACCCCAAATGGTTTTATGCAGAATAATGGTGCAGGTTAGAGTTCCATAAACATTATCCCTAAACCCAAGCGTCATTCAGACTGATTGCTGTACAGCTGCTAATCTATTGGCCTACATCATGAGCTGTTAGGTTAGTTTGTGTGAACAAATGTGCATTTCAATTCTACCTGAATTTAGTATTTAAGTCAAATTAGCAAATCTGGGAAATGAACCTGCACAGGAATCATGGACTTTCTGCTCGCGCTCTCAAAACAGAGTAATCCTGCCTTGTAGAAGGGAATCATTTTCCATCAGATATAATACTGCAGGCATTTGGGGCAAGAGGTTCTTGTATGCCCTTACACCCATCTGAAGGTTTGCAGTGTATGATGTTCCTTGCTAAGTGAGACAGTAGTAGCACTTCCTCTTACAACAGTTCTGATGTTTCCCTTGAGCACAAACTTCTGGGTTTTTGAGATGTGCCTCACATTCTATAAAGCCAAGCTTTCATCTCCAGATGTCCTGGTTTGCATTGTCCTGGGTTAACCTCTCCAAGTTACACAGGGAAGATTCTTCCTTGGTAATTCTAATGGCAGGTATCAGGAGAGACTCCACCTCATTTCTTGATATTTGCACTGACTCTAATGTCAAAACTGATGTTTTTGCCCTTTTAATCTTGTAAATATTTGGGTGAAACGCTACATATCTCACTGCCCTTGGAATGAAAGCTGCTTGTCTCCTGATGATTTCCTTGCAAGCCTTTTAACACTTATTGGGCTTGCTGTATTCCAACTGCTGACAACAAAGGTACAAGGCCACACCTTCAAATGTGACTCCAGTATGAATAGGACTTAAGTTGTGAAAGCACTTGAATGCTTTTAAAGTCCTACTCCTTCCCTTAGAACAGGGAAAGACCATTCTGTAACAGCAGAACAATTGTAGCACACGCCATCTACAAGCCGTCTGTGACTCCACTTTGTAAGCATTAAACCCTCTTTGGCTGACTCATCTTTTTGGGTAAATCCTAATTGGAGACGGTGTTAGCAGCGCAGTGGTGTGACTGTAACCCAGCTCCGTTCCCAGGCTCTAGGCTGCCCTCTTAAGATGAGAAGCAGCAAATTCTTTGACTGGTAAATTGACTGTAAATCACTGCAGACAAGCACAAAGTCGCATTATACCCCCCATACTTGGCCTACAGACAGCGTGGATTCTAATAGCGGGTTGGCTTCTGAAAGTCTTAGCTCCTGACGCTGAGAATCTCTGCTTTTCTCTGTATCAATCAGGTTTTCTGTCATTCAGCAGGAAACCTTGAAAATACTCTTGAGAAAGTGAAAACCCAGGAAGTCTGAGGAGCCCAGCTCCTGCTCCCTACTTGTGCTGTAAGGACTCCATATGTTTCTCTTCCTTTCGAAGCACTGTGGTAAATAGTCATCACCATCTTAATCACAGGAGCCTGTTTCTCCTGACCTGTTTAAACTGCTTACACAGCTTAGGAAGAAGGTCAGGTTTTGGTCAATACAAACCATACCTGTATCGCTGTAGGTATTGTCCCTTCCTGGCTTTCAGAAACAAAGTCTTTTCCTTGCTTCCTTCCTCCCTGCTCTCTCCACAACATGTAAGAAACCCAGGTTTAAAGGCCCCAGATCTGGCAGTGATCTGACAGCCGAAACTAACCGTGATGTGAAAGTCAGACAAAAGGCAGTCAAAACCCCTTCCTGAAAGAAATGGCATCACAAAGTCTCCAGCAGCTCTGCCTCCTGTGCCGCAGGGTGCAGGCAACCAGCAACACCTCTCAGCAGATGACAAGCAACTAAGATCTGTTCCTGAGGGTGAGAAACGTGTACTTGCCTATGATCTGAGGTGTAACCGGTAAGATACAGGCTATTTTTCCCATAGCCTGCTGTGTAGCTGCTGCTCAGTCCATAATCAGGGTTGTTATCGTCACTTTACAGGAAGATAGCCCACTGCATCTTCAGTTCTGTGTTAACACTAAGGCAGAAAAAGAATCTAAATGCATAGAAACCTATGGTGTGATCACAGAGGATGTTTCATAACATGAACAGTTCCACATGTGTCATTTCTAGGCTGCAGAGATGGTGTAAGGGGACAAGAATTCAATCACTAGGTTTTGGTGGGAAGCAATTCAGTGTTACTGTCCTGCCCTATTTAAGGTCCATCTGCTCCTTACAAACAAAGCTACTTGGGTGCTTTACCTTTGAAAGTGTGTGAGGGCACTGTATGACACAAGTTTGGGTGTTTGCTATTTGTATTTGTGGGATGTTTGCTCTCCGTCTTCTTGGGGTCCTAACTGGCTTCTCTACTGAGATAGAACTCTGTCTTTAAACCAAATCTCAGCCAGTGGCAAGAGTATGGGGTGAACAGCAAAGCAAAGAAACATTCACAGAGTGAAATGGCTAAATGAGGATGAGGAAGGGAAACACTTTTATTGCCTGTAAGAAAAATAACGGGTGTATTTGTACTCAGGGCAATGAGTATCTACATCTTTATGCCTATCTTTATAAATAAAACGTCTCTTGAGATAATGGCAGTGGAATCTGTCAATTGTCATATTTTGAATCACTTCTGTATCTGATGCTGTATCTGTTTACTATTCTGATGACAGTATCTAAGAAATAGAAATATACCAGAGAATAAACTATTATTTCCCTTTCCTCTCCTCCTATTACACTGCCCTACCAAAATCCTGGTGTGATCAAGCTGAAACATTTCCCTGCTATACTCATTTAAACCAAATGATTGCTTACTCTGGGAAGTCAACCTGGCAAAACACGGATTTATCTCTAAGCTGTCCTCTTTCTAGCTCTGGTATCAAGTAACATCTGTCTGCAGTCTGGTTTCTCTCCCCCAGCAGAGGTGGCTGTGTTAGTCTTTCCTGCCTTCTCTTCTTACAACTATATAGTTTTAAGTGATTAAATCCATGCAGTGTTGTGAGCGAGTGCCTAACCAGCATGGAATCACCCATTTTTACACATTCTACCCATACAAGCAGCTAAAACAGTGCAGCAAAACTGCTCAGGATCCATTGGCTTCACATTAAAAACTGTAATTCCTAAATTACGCATGTTTTCCTCTGGTTCCTCTCTACTCTGTGCTGTGCCAGTTCAGCTTTCTGTGGAACCAGCTGTGTCCCATAGTGTTGTGTGGCACTTCCATGTGACTTTCAGTATTTCACTATGAAAACCAGCACAGGATTTGTAGTGGAATAGCATTTTGAAGGGAACTAATGAAGTGAGACTTGTGGGGAAATTATGTGGTGTTACTAGCTACCCTACTTAGGAGCGATACCTCATCACCCGGAGTAAGAAGTACCGAGACGTGCTGCTGGCAATGGTTTAAGTCATGTTTACCGTGGAGTCTCTCTGCCAGAAACAGGGCACTTGTCTTGCTTGTTTAATTACATTCTGAGTTTAAAGTGTGTTTTCTTCTTTCTAGCAATGACAGTTCATCTGCACACAGATTTCAAAAGGAATCCATAGACAGATCTGTATGTAGATCCCTCTTTCCTTTTCTGAGAGAGTTTTCTACTGCTCTTTCTCTGCAAGGTACTTAATCTAATGATGCTATAGACTGAACATTGCACTCCGGAGTAACTTGAGGTAATTTTTTTCTCTGCATTCAAAATATACTGTCCCTTATTACTTGAGCTTCAAGTGATGGCATTGCTGTGGTTTCTAAAACCTGAATAAATGACTGCTACAACAACGACCTAAGGGCCTGAAATCCACGTGTTTCTCATCTCTCACTAAGGTGACATTTTGCCTTCCCTGTCTCCTCCCTTCTATCTCTCACTTTGCCTGTGACTGACTAACCCGGCTAAATGTGAACTTCTTTCTCCAATTAATAAATGGCCTAGGAAATAACAGGAGACCTAAACAGTATTTACTTTGGTGCTATAAACTAATAACTGTAAAGTGCAGTATTGGCTGAGAGTCATGGTGAGTAACTGACTTCCTACATGCTCTCAGTGATATCAAAAGACTGTTCCTTGAACTGGCTTAAAATCAATAAATCCTGCAACTTATGTCCAACCTGCTCTAAAAGGTGAAGCTGATCTTTTTTGTGGGGGAAGAGGGGGGCACATTGGTGGTCAAAATAACAAGGAGATGTAACAGTATTTAGCCCCAGGAGAACCCAAAGTTCCTGCTCCAGATGTAGATAATAATGAATCCACATGCTGAAGCTTCCTGACAGGCTGGGGAAATGGGAAAAAATCACATCAAACCTTAAACTCTTATCTCTGTGCTCCTCAGAAAACTGGGCCAGAGCAGCAAATGAGCTCTTAACCAGGGTTAGGGTGTGGGTGCTAATGAATTTCTTATTGCCTTGCAGGTGTGATGGGCTCTATCAGCTAGTAACAAGGATTTAACCTGCCTTGCTTTTAAGGAAAGGCTCTGTTGGTGCCAGTATCCTAAAGGCTTGAGCTTCTCTAGAGAAGGCTGCTGGTGGGGCTGCTGCTACACAACTTGATCATGGGGAATGAAATGAGCCACAAGAAGTATTGCTGTGGAATGCCTGGGCCAGCAGCTGAGCAAAGCCACCCAGCCCTGGATCTCCCTGTTGCACAGACCACCCCAGGGGCTGTGCTGAGCTGCAGTGTGAGCTGTCCTGTGAAGGAGAGATCACAAATCACTGCTACAGGGATGCAGGACAAGGATGTGGGAAGAGAAAGCAAAATAGCCTCATGTTCTCAGCCTGCTGCACAGGTAATGGAGAGAACCACAGAGCTGCAAGACCTTGGTGAGGCCCAACCTTGTGCAGAGAAGGCAGAGGAGACTGCAAACAAGCGAGCTACAATGGTAACTCCGGACAGGCAAACTTGTGCTCCAGCTCAGGAAAGACCTGCAACAGCTCAGCAAGCCGGAGGAGACAGAGGAGTGATGACAACTGACTTGTCTCTGCAAGCTGCTACAGAGGAAGGAGCTAGAGATGGAGGAGATGTGGTGACTGACCAGGCAAGGATGGAACAGAGCTCCATGGTAAGCAAGAGGCTGTGCAAGCCAAGCCCTCTCTGCAGGTGGCTGAAGAAGCTCAAGTCCCAAGCAGGAAAAGCTCAAGTGAAGCCCAATGCTACCAACAGCCAAGAGTGAGGCTTCCTGTGGACTGCAAAAGTAACAAGTGGCAGTAAGGTACCCTTCAAAAGAGACTGATAAGTGAGACTGCTCCATCCTATTTGAACTGCTGGATAGTTGTGTCTGCCTATATATATAGGGTAGTATATAGAGTGCACTCTGTGGTAGAAAGGGCAAATGAAATGTCTCTGTGCCCTTAGCAAGCAGCGTGTGAGGTTTGTTTGGCTTGTCTTTCTCTGCTGCTCACTGGGGTGTCTATAATAGCCTCCTTTTGGAAGCTCTGCAAGGTTACAGGTTCCTGCATCTTCCTTATGCTTCCTACCATCATTTGATCTCCTTTCCCCTGCTTTTAATAACTCGCTCTGCCTCACAGACCAAGATAAGTGCATTAGTATTAGCAAACTAAATAAATACATGGAAAATCCACGAGCTGACTCTAAATGCATAATGGTAATAGCAGGGGTTGTGTGGGAGGGTTGGTAAACAAGGGGCTCTTGTTTTGCTGTTCAAAGTGATTGCTCTGTATATGTTTCTGTAAGTCAATAAAAGCTAGTTTCATTGCCTCAAATGAAGCATTGACTACAGCTGAAAGGGGGATAAGGGAGAGAAGGAAAGAAGCTGCTGCTACCTACCCACAGATGTAGAGAACGCTACTGAGAACTTGGAGTTCTCTACAATTAGGAAGGCTACTGAGTACTGCAGGACAGGAGAAGCCAATGGTGGCTATGGTGGGGCTGCCTCCAGGACAGGGAAGTCCAGCCTGAGAAGATGTGTGGAATGGTCTTTGATTTGATGACTGTAGCTGTGGCCATCCTCGTGGCTCCTATACACACTTTAGAATTGACCCTGTGAGGTGTCCCTGCCCGTGGCAGGGGTTGGAACTGGATGATCTTAAGGTCTTTTCCAACTCAACCTGTTCTAGGGTTCTATGCCAGGCAGCTCAGAACGCTGAGCGTTCTTCTGCTGAAGAAACCAGCTCATAGCAACAATTCTGGGAGTAAAAAGAATAAAAGGGGGAGCTGACTTGTAGGCAAAGGTGAGGAGTGGGGTGCAGAGGCTGTGCCAGAAGCATCCCAACCCATCAGAGGCCAGCCTGCCCTCAAGAAGCAGGGGGGTGAGCTGGTCTGGCAGGAAAGCTAAGCCAAGGGCCTGAGCTCCTGAAACTAGCCACGGGCTCCTCCAGAATGCCTTGGGAAGCTGTGCTGCTCCCCTTGCTGCTAACGGAAACCGCACTGCTTTTAGGCATTGAGGAGAAGCTTCATCCTATTCACAGCTAGGCCATAATGAACAGAAAGAAGAAATGTGCCATTCTTGGTTTTGTCTTTCAGCTCTTTCCTTCACAGAAGCCATAGTTTAGAGTTCTGCCTTGATATTTCACAACTCAATAAGCTCATCCCCAGCTCACATATAGGGTGAGCAGGGACAGCAACATGCTTTAGCATTGTTCTTGCTAAGCCCATGTTTAATGAGCTCAGGGTGCACCTTAGAGCTCCTCTTGGGACAGAATTAAACCTAAAAAATAGCTGCAGCATCTCTCTTTCCATTCCTCCACCTTAATAAAAAGCAGGTAGCTATGCAAGCAAAGAAAGAAGTAGGAAAGCAGCTGGTTCTTGCTGTGTGCTCAGAAGCACCATCTGGTGCACTGCTTCTCCTCATGCAAAAATAACTCCTTGCTTGCTAATGACCTATAAGGATAATGTTTGTTTTGTGTCATCTTCAGGTGAAAGTTACAGGAAGTTTTAGAACAAAGACTACCCTATTTATGATTATAGGTATGGAAGCTATCCACTAGCACCATGACTGCAAGGACTGCTTTGGAAGGTGAGCTACAGCAATTGGGATGGGATCTTGTATGGATGGATTTATGTCCACATGCACTTGTTAAGGCATGGAATTGTCTTTTACTTTACTTGTATAGAGCAGTTCAATTTCCTGTGGATCAGGTCTCTCACATACAGTAGACCAGTCTGTGCCAGGATTACTGCTCTGTTCAATTAGGCTGTGATGTTTCCCTGTGATGTTTCCCTGCAATGTTTCCCTGCACCGGAGTACTTTTGGAAACATGCCTTTTACCTGAAGGTCTTCCCAATCAATCACGCTGCACAGTTCAGTGCTATAGCACTGTGGGGATGTTTGAATAGTGTGTAGGGAAAAAATCATCAGGTGGAACTCACTGTGTGGTGGCAAAGATGCTAAAGGTGGCTACTAAGCTCTATTCAGAAACAGCATGAAGCTGCATGGGTTTTTATGCACAATTGAGGAGTGTTGAACAGTTTTCCCTGTTTGCTGGTGACAAAATGCTTTTGCTTTTCCTCTTTCCTCCTCCTCCTCCTTTATTGACAAGGGCATCTCCTGCAGTCACTTCTATGTTGGTTCTTCAAATGCAGGTTGATTGTTTATTTTGAAGGGGGTGCATTGGAACACAGCTATTTGCCACAGTGCTTAGTGCTCCCTGGGGAATTCCATTTGGAAAACCAGGCTTAGAAAGAGGGGCACTCTGGTTTGTATGTGTTGGAAATCCTTTTGTTTATATGCTCTCTGTAAGAAGCAGCCACACAGGTGATGGAATATCACAGCTAGAGTTGCACAGCGGTAGGGAAAAGTTTTGATTCAAGAACATCAGTGAAAACTGAAACTTGAGGCTTTGGTAAACTGATATAAAATGTGTTATCTGCTCCATGTTGCAGCTAATCCAAAGATAATGTTTTTGCTTCTTTCCTGAGCATATCACAGCAACTTGGCTTTGATCCGTTCACTACCAAATGTAAAGCCTGCCCTGCATTAGGTGCACTGGCAATAGGTGTGAGGCAAATGTGTTTAGCCTCTCAGTGCAAGGCAAATAATCAACATAGATTTGTTCTGGGTCTTGCCTTCTCAACTGGCCTGAAGCTAAAGATGTGAGCACTCTCTCAGCTGTGTTTGAACCTCTTGCCTTTACCCACACTTTCATAAAACCCCCAGTTGTGTTCAAGATGGGATCAGAATACACCCAAACTTACCTGATTTGAAGATAATGTCAGTTTATTTTCAGCACCAGCATACTAAAAGCAAAGCCACTGTGTATCTGACACATTAATCACAAGCTACTGGAGAATGAGGAGCTGTTTGGTAGGATTCATTCCTGTGAAAAAGCACCACCCCTTAAACTGGTGAGTAATACAGAAAGTGCATTTGCAGTGCAACAGCCATCTCCTCAGCACTGCTCCTGCCCAGCTGCTGCAGCAAGAAACTAAACTCCTTAACATTTATCTAACTGTATGAAAATACCCTGACAGAAAGACACAGCATGAGCCCTTGCTTGTGTGGGAGCTGGTAGCACACGCCAGACACCTTGCTGCTTTGTGAGCAGCATCTCTGAGAATAAACCCCATTCCTGACAGTGCCTGCTTAAACCAGAACAGTTTCAGATCAGCATGATGATGGCTGCAGAAAGCTAATGGTTCTGAGCACCACATACCTATTTACCTGAGCTCTGCTGTAGTGCAACTGCAAAGCACTGGATGACATTAGTTTTAGATTCAATTAGGCAGCATATGCTGTCACCTGCAGGAATAGGCACCAGGGTTTCCTGCCCTTCTGCATCCCCTTCTGAAAGAACCAAAAAGTCTCAGCCAGAATAAAGGAATCTGTTGCTGAGAAACCTGAAGCAGCCACCACTGAGCAGCCAGTGAGCACACTACTGAGTAAATAGGCAGCCAGTTGCAGAGGGCACAGAACCAAGAATGTGAGAAATGGTGGGACAAGAAGCAAGAGGGAAAGCCCAGGCAATTTTGGCTTGCAGAAATCTGAGTACAGATACCAACTGCCAGAAAGACTGGGCACAGGACACTGCTCCCATCCAGAATTTCAGGGCAAACTCACATAATAAGTCTCCTAAAAGCTAACTGCTAGGCAAAAGATGGTTTTTATACTACCAAAAAGCAGTGAAGCTTACCCCTGAGCATGGCTAATGTGGAGTTTCTAAAGCATTAAGCAAAACACATGCTTCCATTCTCTAACATGTTTTTCTAGTTAGACCAGCCAACTACCCACAGTAACTTGTTATATAGGTCTGCGAATTGGCAAATAGAAAACCTGCAGGGAAATTCAAAAGGCCATTTATTTCACCTAGCTTCTCACAGTTAAGAGTCTGTTCCTGGCTCTGCTCAAGGTCCTGGTCCATCAGAGCCCTTTGGTACAGGCAGCCAGGCAGAACACAGGCTTTATAAATAGGTCTGCGAGAGTGCAAGAGTAATACCAGGGTTCATACAATGAGATACAAGCTAAGAATGAAGTACACCAACTGGAACTCAGGTGTTCTGCACTACAAGCTCAGTGAGTAACTCCCTGGCATTCACACCCATCAATAAGCAACCTCTTATGGCTCCCAAACCATGCATTTTATTCCATTCTCTTTGCCTTTATGAGAAATCCTGCTTTCTGGCCATGGCCCTGTCTCAGTGTTACTGGCCAAGGAGCTTGCTTTGCTGTTTTGGTTTAACATTAACAAGTCACTCTAGAGGAAGCTCAGTAAGTGGCCACATCTGCAGTGAGGTAAGTGCATGTCTGGGGCAACGGCCTAGACACTGAATACTCGCAGACAACTGTCTACATGAGCCCTTGATATTAAGCATGCAGGTGGAAAAGAGAGGTCACTATGCTCTTGCCTGTGCTTTTAGCAAGCCTTGGTTTCTGCTGTGCTTCTGAATCAGTGAAATAACTACTGAGTTCTCACAGCAGCACTTGTGACTTGTGACTGCAAACCAGCTTCTTGTGCCTGGAGGTGCAGATCCTTGTGGAATTCAGGAGACAAGAATGAAGGCAGGAACTACTCAAGTGTCTCATCTAAAAGAAGCCTTGCTCTGGGTGTCTCTTGACTCCAGCCTACATGATACTGCACCACCTCCTGGTGCATAACTGAAGTCAAGGTATAATTACAGAACGTCTGTACAGGGATGTGGTTATCTCTATTAAATACTCAACACGTTCATAACACATGAACAAGTGGTAGCAGAAATGCTCATCCAGACAATGAGGGAGTTGTCAATTACAAGTTGGGCACAGTTAACAGAACTGTAAGACACTAACAGGCTTATCTTCTTCTGCCAAAGCTCCCAGTGAAACCAGGCCCTGTGAAGGAGATGCACTGTCATCACTTGCTTACATTAGCTCTTAGCTGCCTTGGAGAAGTGGCACCAATGGTGGTGTCGCAATAGACGGGATGATCTTAAGTCAGTTCCAGTTGGCAAAGAAGGGGTTTATCTCCAGCCTTTCCTGAATCTGTGGGGAGCTGGCCTGCTGAGTACCTGCTGCTGTGGCAGTAATACCTGCAGCTTAACTCAGATCCTTCTACTGAGCCTCAGCCACCTCCCTCTCTCCCTTGTATTTAGTGTTACACAGGCTACAGAGCCACTGCTGCAGTCATCTCCTTCAGCAGAAGCAACTTGAGTTGTTACAATCCTCCTTGACTCACGAGAACAGCCAATGAATCAGGATTGCATCTTCAAAAGAGGATGATAAAGAGGGCTCTTCTGTATCTGGAGTTTCCAAGTAAAGACAAAATTATCAGTTATACCTTTTAGAGTGAAAAGGACATTGAAAAGCTGAGGCAAATAATGTCTAGCACCTAGACAGAAAAAAATCTTTTGACACTTACTCATACCCATCAACTCAGTTATTCATTCCAGTCTTCCTGGCTTAATCATGCTGTTGGCTGAACGTGTGACTTATAACTCCCTTCTTCCCTTCCCACAGCCTAATTCTGGAACCTGAGCTAGCTTCAAAAGGAAAAAGCTGCTCATCACTCTAAATGGAAGGCTCCCTCTACTTATCTCCTTGGAACAGAAAATGTCTGTTGAAAAGTTTCAGAATTTAAAAGGTACAAATCTTGACTTCCCGCACTCCTTCAGCTTCCCTGGTAGAAGAATGTTCCTACTCACTCTCTGAAACCTAAGCACCTGCCAAATATGCCCTGAGATGTCAAAAGAGTGCCAGGGGAACTGCCGGCTATGTATGAAACAGCAGATTAAGTATCTCTGCCCAGAATAAGCATCTTTCTGTAGGGGCACATAAACAATATTGTACCTACGTCAGTCTGCAGCCTCCTCCTTATCCTACTGGCCAATGAGTCCTCTTCAGTGAGAGAAGGACCTGTCATGAACAGCCATGCAGACTGGGCTGTGGTGGTCAGGCACTCAGCATTCCTTGTCAAACCATGCCATCCATTTGAAATGCAAGTTCTACCTGTGCAAAGACACATGGCTCAGATTGCTGCTGCCTCTCTTCTTCTTTCCCTGCATGATCACTTCTCTAATGGCATTTAACGCTTCCAGTCATTACTCAGCTGCAGCTCGTGCTGAGCGTCTCCCCAGACTGGCTTCCCCCGACTAAACTGAAATCTGTGACCCCATCAGTGAAGGGGAACAGAGATATAAACAAAGGTCATAAACGGAATTTATTTCACTTCTGATAAAACTTCCTGTGACAGGTTTGTTGGGGGCTTTTTTTAGCTGGCAATTTGTGTTCCAGCGCTGAGGCTGCTTCAGGCTTGTTGCCTGTGGTGCACGTCTATTAGAAATACATCACTTTCTGGCATCAAACCAGAGGTGTGAGCAATAATTAATGGCATGTTCTATAAATTTCACTCTTTTCTCCTTTTTCTTTCTGCAACTAAATATGCAAGATGACTGGAGAGGCATCTGAAAACGCTATGAGAAAAGAGCGTGTCCATTGCTTATCTCCAAAAAGAGGAACCTGCAAATGAAACAACTGTTTTCTGTCACTTTATTGGTTTAGTTTTTTCTTCTCATATTAATCAAGCTTATGAGTTTAACTTGATCTTTCTGTTACCCCCTAACTGCTGAAGGAAAGAAGAAACCCCACCTCATACCCCTCTAACTCCCAGACCCTTTCTTTGCTCTGGCTTTGCTTTCCAAATTAACTTTCCTGTTTTCCTGGAACTGAGAAAGCCATTACAGAAAAGACCAAACCAATTTTTCTTTCCAGTAGATGTGATTGTTTTCTACTTCCCTAAAAGGTTAATGTTTAACATGAATAATGGGCACTGGGGAAGAGGAGAAAGAAAGGTTTCTCCTTCTTGCCTTTCTCTCAGCTCACACAGCATGGAGGTATGGCTGTTTCCTCACACCACAGGCACTTTCTCAGCCCACAGAGCTGTTTGCCCTTGGGCGGTGGCCTCCAAACCAGATCCAGGCTAATGCTGGAGATGCTTACAAAGGGAATTATTTTGCCCTCCTCTTTTCCCCTCTTAATCAACAGCCTTTTGTTGCTGCTGCTGCCTCCAAGGGTTGCAGTTTCCTGCCAGCAGATTAGTTATTAAGTCCCCTGTACTGTGAATCCACAGCAGTGTTGTCACCCAGTGATCTGTGCAAAGAATTCTCCTGTTGCCACTTTACCACTGGGCTTAGCAGAATGAAGTAAAGAGAATTGATTGTGCTAAAAGAAGAGCTGAAAGAGTCACCAAAACTGTAAAGAAGAGCAGCATGAAATATATCCATCAGCAGTGCTGGTTACCTACTGCTTGTGCTCCTAATTTCAGGGTGGCAGCGGGAAGAGAACTGGGTTCTTCTTGCTTCCAAAGGGTGACTCTGAGCTGGCAAATGATCCGAGATCTGTAGGACAAAACAGTAGGATTCCAGCCAACAGGAGGGCATCAGCGGAAAGCAGGGAGCCCCGCTGTATCAGAGCCATATGGAAATAGTGTGGTTCCATTTTCAAGAGCCACTGGATTATCCTGGAATAAATTCACATTGGAAAACACTATTACTCCCTATTAAATCAAAACCTGCTTGCTTGGAGAAAAAAAATCAGTAGTGCTATAGGGTTATTCAATTCAGCTCAGCAATCCAAGACTCCTCGACGCTCCAAAGCTGAGGCTTGCTTTTCCACATACCCACCTAATTCTTCCCCTTACATTTCATCCTCCTGGAGTTTCACAGGTAAAACCATAAACTACTGATTTCCAGACTAAAAGGTGCACAACCCCCCAGATTTCAAATAGTTATGCTGCAAACCCAGGTTTTCCTGAGCCCATGTTTAAATCCTAGGATAATTTTCCACTCCCCAGCCGTGGACTCTCAAAACGGAACATTCTGCATCTCAGCCTTTTTCTCTGTGTGTCCTCACAGTACAGAAGCAGAGATGAATGGATGTATTCCTGGAATGTGAAGGCTGTGGCTTTGAGGATTAATCTGCCACACCAGCTTCTAATTGTAAGGCAAACACTAAATCATGGTCCTCAGATTCCTGCAAAGGCCTTTCCTTCAGATTTGCTGACATATGAATAGGAAGCAACAGCATTTTATTGAGTCCAGCCTTGTATTTCTCTCGCCTACATGACTTTCTATTTTGCTGTTCATCTCATACACTCTACATACAATCAGTGCAGAGTCATTCTCTTTTATACTAGGAAATACTGGACAAAGTATGATCTCGTGGTCACAGAAGCCGCCGTAATAAAATATCCAGGCTTGCTTTTATTCCTCTATTGTTGTTGTGTATAATAAGTTCATCTTTGCATTCCTTAGTTCAGTGTGTTTAAATCACCACCTCTTGTGGGCAAACACTACACTGTGTGTGTAGGCAATTATGAGGAGAGAAGAAACCTGCACCTTTGTTAAGGCCTGTGGGCACTGATGGAATACTGAGGATAAATCCAGAGGGGCTGCCTGACTCCATGTGGCTGTAAAAAACCCCACGGAGGAGGACTGCATGTCTTGGTGGAAATGGCAACAAGAGTTAAAAGAACTACCTCTGTGGATGGCAGAGCTGAGTTGCACTTCATTATATTGCACTGGTGTCACAGATTGTGATAAACCATGGAGACACAAAAATGAAACTTGTGTCACAGGCAGCGTTAAGGAAGCACATTGCTAAGGGTGCATTAAACTTTGATGGCTCCATTTATACATTATACATGTGCAAGTCAGCAAAGCTGTACTGGTGGTAATTTTCCAGAGGGTTCAGCTAATAATGTTATGGCACGTGTTGGAACAAATCATTGCACAGGCTGTTGCTGCTTTTTCCTGGGTTTCTTTTGCTTACTAGCACACAAAATATGTAATGCTCCACAGTGTTCTGTGCCCCAGGGGACTTGTCCAGAGAGCAAAGCAAAGGGGAGCTGCAAGAAAGATTGACAGACACTTTCTGTCTATAAATAGCATACTGATGAGCAGGAGAGGAGAGTAACGTTGGAAGCTCCTTACATGTGAATCACCAACAGCTCTCAACCTTAAGAAAAAGCTCACTGCACAAATTATGCCAACAGTACCACAAGAAGCAGGAGCAATTTTAGCAGAGGCTGGACTCCTTCCAAGCCTAAGGTGTTTAGAAACCATGCTGACAAACAGCACCAACAAGCCTGACAGCAAAGAAACCAGCTGATCCTCCGCTAGTTTTCTCCTTCGAAGCAGAACCCCAGCTGATGACATGGCTGGGATATGAAGAAAGCCAAAAGGATGGTGTGAGTTTTGTCCTCACCATACCATTATGGCTGAGACCAGTCAGGGAAAGGCAGCAGGCCTGGCAAGGCAGCACAGGATAAGAGAAAATCTCAGAGGTTTGCTCTTAGCCTCCCCTCAGTAGAAGAGTCTGACACGAAAGTGTCAACTAGTCCTGGCCTGACATGTGCTCCAATGATTCCTATGAGACAGACCAGCAGGAGAGGACTGGATAACTTCAGTTCCACAATGGTAGGTGAAAAGGCATCATCTGTCTCTATCCCTTGCTGAAGAACCCCAAAACCTCATAACTTTTTCTAGGCTCTGAAGAAAGTGTAAGACTCACCCTGTGACAAATGAATTAATATCCTTCCTACCCAACATATGCTGACCTCAGAGATGAGGCTGATAACATTCTGAGGCTCAGTAGCAATACACTAACCTGAAAACAGGTAGTTCTGAGCCTTGAAAAAGTCACCTGAAGTGATAAAATGGTCCCACAACAGCAGGATCATGTTCTCTTCATCCAGTGTGAACTGACAGAAACACACAGTAAATCGTGCAAGTCTCTATTCCATGCCAGTAACTTACTTTCAGGACCCACCTACTGAGAACCTGCACCCCGAATTTAGGTGCTTCTGAATAATCTGCCTACTTCCAAATGTCAAAAGCAGCTTTATACTTGCTGTGGGATGAATCTCTACTGACTGCTGCCACTACAGACAAGGGAATACAGAGGAGGATGCTTCTCTCTTTGGAAGCCCCCAGGTACTATCTCAGTAGCACATAACTATCACAAGTACTGCTTGCATTTGCCGGATAGAGAATTGAAATTCCATCAACAATGTCAGCAGCATAAAGAACAAGCCCTGGAATTGCTTGTGCTTCACAGACACTTCCTAACAGGAGCTTATCTCCACCGGTACAACGTTGTTATTCCGGTAAACACTGTGTGGGGTTTATTATGGTTAATGAAATGCAGTCCTAACAACTCCTGAGATACAGGAGGACTGGGAGAGCTCCTTGCAGGGACTGGGTAATTCAACGTGCTGTGATTAATAAGAAGAAAAATGTAGGAAAGAGATGATTAGTGCAAGCAACGTGAACGAGAGGAACTTGGTGACCACGGGGAACTTTTGATGACATTCAGGTCTCAATTATCAGGGAAACAACTAGGCTCACCAACAGCATTTCTCCCTGGCAGAAGTTAGGATGCTTTATTACAGACCTTGGAATGAGGGAATGTTCTGATAATGAAGTTAAAGCAAAAGCAGAACTTCCTGATTTGGGAGTAGCCTTTTCTTGCTTGTGATGCTATTGCTGTGCTAGGTCAAAGCAAATCAATAGTGCAGCCCCCGGGAAGCTCTAGTTATGAGAAATCCTGTAAACTGATGCTTATGTGCTACTGCCAAAGAATAATGTTTTCTTTAAGGGGCCCAGGTCTTTGGAGATAAAGAGCGCTTGCATGAAAGGCAAGTTCTATTGATGCACCTCCTGTATAAAAACACATTCATTAAAAGATGTAAGATTCCCTTCAATGCTGGTGAAAGGAGAGCAAGTGTGTGTGCACATCTGCGAAGGGTTTTTTGTTCTAGTTCAAGGGCTAAAGGAAGCTTTCAAACCCCCAGGTTTAGGCTGGTTACCACTCAGCTCTCACCGCGTGCAGTACAAATTGTATGCAACTGCCCTTGTGTCACTGAAGATCATCTTCCTCCAGTATTTCCTCCTTGTGACAAGTACGTGTCTCTGAAGATGATGTGACCCTTCCATTAATAGCATGTGCTGCTTCCTAACTCATGCACATACTCTCTTCCCAGGCATTTTGCATTGGCTTCTAACAGTCAGTTGCCTTTTCCAAAGTGATTACAAAAAAGAAAAAGCCCTTTATTTTATAGGTATTGCCTTACATTTATCATTCCTTAGCTTCAGCAGTTCCCTGAGGTGATCACATTAGCATCTTAAATACTCCAGGCTCCTTCCATAACCAAAGTAGAGACTTCAAATAGGATGAGTTGTGCTCTGCACATCTCTCTTTTGTTCCACTAAGTTCAGAGAAAGCTCAAGGCATCAAATCCCTACTCTATGTGCTTCACTTTATTACAATGTGGGATAAATTTGGACAGTCGCAGTTTTGGTTACACCTTCTCAAACCATAGTGCAAATCTCTTCTTCTCAATATCATCTTCTCAAACCATACTGCATGGTCAAACCTTTGCAAGTGAAACTGGCCAGACACAAGTAAGTCCATTATTACCCAAAGAAACTACTTCATTTTACTAACCATTCCTACCCTCTGTGTAAGAAAGGCTCAGGAACAAGCTTAACACGAACTACGTGTTTTCCCATTAAATGCCTAAATAGGTGTATTATTAAACCTTTAGATTATAAACTCACATGGGTTCCTGGGTTTGTGCCACACCATGTTCATAACAGAGCAGCACCAGAATGTTGGAAAGTTGCTCCTGCAACTGCTTTCAACCATCTGATTTATTCCTCAGTGTAGCTCCCTCTGAGGAAAAATATCATTATCTCAATTTTACCAGCAACGCATAAACTCAACTGACTGTGTTACTCATAGGTCACACAGGGAATAAGTGGTAAACTTGTAAATGGAACCCAGGAGCCTTTGCCTACTAGCTCTCTGCTCTAATTTACATTAAGCATGAGGAGAAAAAGCCTGTCCATCTGCACATGCACACGATGGGGAGCTTGTATTGTAAAAGTCTCTCTCATTGCTGCTGCAGCAGGCTTGGAATTACAGATGGAGTGGAAACTTTCTTGCCCTGGCTGAAATTACCTTCCAAGCATCTGCTTTTCTCTTATTACAAATGTGTAGGAACAGAAATTCAGGACCAAATTGTGTCAGTAGAGAGAACTTTCTCATTTGTAGCATGGATGCTTTAGCTGTTCACTGCAAGAGGCCACCTCACTGCTGCAGGAATGCTCCCGGGAAGCAACTTTGGCTTTTCCTTTTGTATTCTAGCCTTTGCAGCTGCTTGTGCAGGGCTCACACACTGCTAATCCTTTGCCCTGCACTGATACAGGCATTTTCCTTCTTAGGAGAAGAAAGCTCATAATGTAGACAGGAATCGACATTGTGGTTTGGATGATGGTTTTTGTTAAAAAAATGAGCTGGGTGGGCATGCAGCTTGTACATAAAACCAGGACAGCGGTAGCTGTCTAATGGCAATGCTCTGGCTCAAGAATCGGCACACTTACTTAGGCTTGTTTCCTCGCTCTGCCCCCAGTGTCTAGTGTGCTCAAATGCTCTCCCCATTTCCCTTCATTTCAGGATTAAAGTACAAGCGTGCTTGTGCCCAAGTACAGCAGCATGAAGATGCATCACACTGTGGCACACAGAGGCAATCAATCAATCAATATACTGATCTACATACCAGTCCCTTGGCAGTGCTTCTTTAATAAGCCCAGACCTTTCCTCCCTGACCCACTGCTTCCCTGTCAGCATGGACTGGGGAAAGCCTTTACTGAGCCCTATTCGATGCTCAGTACAGAGCAGGTCAAGCACCAGTGGCAGTGACTTGCTGTAGTGTGACCTCCTTGTTGCTCAAGACATTGCTCAAGTAAAACAATCTCTCCAAAGTCAGCCCTATCCTCCAAAAGCCAGATCAAAGAGCAAAGCCAAGAGGTAAAGAGGGGTCAATGGCTCTGAGAAGTGGCTATCTGATATGGTGATCATGCCATTATGGGTAGAGGGACCTGGAAATCAAGTATGTCCCCAGGTTATCATCACTGAAAAGTCACAGTCAGCTCATCATCAGAACGACATGATTCATTAGCTTGTGTCCAGGAACACGGGGAGTAAGTAATTACTAAAGCTTTGAGGGCAATGGTTCTGCTGGAGTCACTCCAGGCAGAGCCAGGGATAAAGGAACTGTGGCTCAACTGATACACAACAGCATTATTTTGTTATCCTGCCCATTCCCAAGTGCACCTGATGTTTGGAAACCAAGAGAATCAGGCCCCAGATTAGTTTAGCCACAGAAAATGTGTGAGGGAAAAGAAAAATGAGGAAACAAGCCAGTGTGGCTCTAACTTCCCCTGTTCACACCCAGGACAGCTGAGATGGCTGGAAGGAGTGTTTCTGGTAGTCAAGCTTTTGTGGTGTTCAAACAGTTTAGAAACAAGTGTTCAGAAGCTGGCATGAGAAAATGCTGAGCTGCTGTGGAAGCCAGGAAGGCTCCAGCTTGAGAGCTGTAGGAAGGGAAGAAGTCTGTAAGCTAGAGCAGCTCACAGGCTCTGCTACTGCAATACAGCAGCCAGGGCTCCTGTGACCCACAAAGCAAGATGCCTGCTCCCCCAGTGTTGGCAAGCAGAAGCCATGTCTCAGTGCTTGCCTGTCAAAGGACAGTGACAGAAGTGTCCGAAGAAACCTGCAGAAGCAGTGTAGAAGCCTTTTCAAAGTGTCATAAATCACAACCCCATGTGAAAACATCTGAGGGATCAGAAATTCAGGCTGTGTTTCTGTGCACAGTATCAGAAGTTAACACCCTGCACTATCAGCTTGCAGTGTCAGGTCTCTCCTATTAGCTCAGATACAACAACCTTTTGCTTTTCATGCCTGAGTGCTTCCAAAATACTATTTTTCCCCATAGTATTCTTTATGTGCAGAATTAGAACATCAGATGTTGGACTGACAGCCCTCTCACAGCCTGACTGAGGCTAAATCTGAAAGGCTTAGCCCTTCCAATGCTGTGTGTGCCCTGTCTGATCTGCTGGGCTTCAACACCAGCAGAAATGCAACCCCCACCATGAACAGTCTTTGGGAACCAAGGGAAGCCTGTCCATGTAGTTAAGGCACACAAGGAGCTCCCTCTGTGTTCCCAGCAGTTCCAGTCTGCAGGATACACAGACATCATTCTCCAGCAGGTTCCCAACACCATGCAGCACACAAAAGGGAACACGACCCTGCTCATCCTCAGGAAGGCTGTTTAAAGAGACATCATGAAGGTTTCAGAGGACATGATCATCATGATCTCACAGGTGCTGCAGTCAATAAGCCATGATGATGAGTCCATAGGAAGCCATGGTTGAACACTTGTGGTGTTCAAAGCCCCTCTGCCTCCAAGGTGTAAGGCACTGTTATCACAAAGTTTATTCAGGAATCTTGTGGGGCAGTGAGAAAAGCAAAAGGCCAAAATGAAAGTTACGCTGGACCCTATTTCATAACCATATAATCACTCTGTAATTACCCAGCAATTACAGTCCACACTGCAGTTGTCTGAGCCTTTTAGAAAGCCCCACTAATTCCTGTAGCTGGAAATGCACCAATCAAGTCAGAATAATTACAACATAAATATGATGTACTTAAATATCTGGAGTTTAATAGCACATCATTAAGAATAATATCCAAGGCTATCATGTTGTCATGAAGTTAACCTTCTAGTCATAAGAAGAAACATTATTTGCATACTTGAAAACAAAACTGGAATGGAATTCCACTGTCAGTACACACAGGAAGCTATACAAGCATGTTAGCTGCTATTACAGAAAGTTGCTTTATAACCTCCTTGAGTCATTCACACAGTCAAACATGTGGAAGCTTCAACGTGCTACAAAGCTGAAGAGAGAAGAATGTCTATGAGATGGTGTTCCTCTTCCACAGAACTCTGACATTTTTCAGTTATTTCCCCTGATATTTTCCCCTTAAGGTTTAAACTGAGACCTCAACAGTTCCAGCTTCCTGGAACTACAATTTGAAGCTGAGACTCCTTTGCAGGATCCCAGCAGGATTCTACTGTCATCTCCCAGCCACTACCCTGCACCCAGCCCACCAGTACACAATGAGAAAGAAGGTAGTTTTCCCAGGGCTGGCATGAAGTTCAGACTACTATCAACTCATCCAGCGCTACAGCAGTGAACTCACTCAGCAGTTTCCTTCAGCCCACACTCCCACGAGATCCCTCTTCCCCCTTTTCTGCTCTGGTTTGGGCAAAGCCATCCAAGGCTGAGTACAGAAGGCAGAGCATGGCCGGCAGCTAACAGGGCACTTGCACCTGATGGTACTGGACAGGAGCAGCCGTGGCAGGGCGCAGAAACAGCCTGGGCCAGTTGAGCTCAGAGGGGAGAAATAGAGGCAGGACCTCATCATCACAACCCTGCTCCTGGACTCAATACAAGGGTTGTAATTCAATTGCAGAGTTCTGCTTCAGTGCATCTCTTATGATGTTAGCAGAGAATCTCTCATCCGCACTCAAGAATGGTATCAATCATCAGATAGACACAATTTGATAGGGAGAAAAAGCAAGAGAAAGGCAGTTTGTGTGTGTGCGTCTGCATCAGGTTCCGATTTAATCACTTCTAATTTCAAGGTAGTGTGATGTGAAACTCTAATTGAAAACTTCGGGTGCTTATGTCTCAAAGGATGAGGAGAATTTGTGTGCCCATCTGCTTAATTGGAAAAGGATTTTACTTTCTAGATCATTGATTTATCATCATTAAGCCCCCAAATAGAGAGTTCTGTAAGTCAACTTCAGGAATATGTTTCTTCCATTACATTTACACTCTGTCTAAAATTGCCTCTGGTGCTGTGAATGTTAAAATTGACTGGATTCAATTTAGTGAGATGGCCTCCTTGCTCTGGCAGGGGTTATTCATCTCATTTAGCTCTTGGAATGGAAGGGGTTTGCTTGGGTTTGTTTTAAAAATAAAGATCCACCTAATTATTCTTTTTTATTACTAAAACACAAGCCCAAACCTGGATTGATTTCAAATGGGAACAATGTCTTGATAGCACCTTTAGTATAAATACACTCACTTTTGCCAAACCTAATCTCAGTCATCAGAAGAGAGGCTGTTGTTTTATTACAGGCTCCCTTTAGCAACCTGGAATTCCTTCCCCATCCAGTGCAGAGGTCCATGGGGCACTACAGAACATGACATGAGTTAAGAGCCAAATCTATCACATTTTACATCAACTCTGTTCACCATCCAGGCTCGTGACAGTTTGTAGGAGAGTGGCTGCTTCTAAAAGAAAATGGAGAAAGCCTTGGAGGAGCCCGCCTCTACCTCCAGGAAACCTAGGAGTAGCAGTAGTAGTAACTTGGGAAGTTCCTTCCTTGCTCTTTCTTTGTGCAGATGCAAGAAGCGGTTAGGAAGAAGACCAAAGGTCTCCCAACAGGTTATTCCTACATCTTATTTACTCATTACTTCTTCCAAAGACCTTGCTGAAGCCCCTCTCTTGCTCAGCTGAGTCACCCCAACAGCTTTCAAACCAATGTAGCAACACTACATGAGATGGCTGAAAACCTCTGGTTACACCCAGAACACTGCAGAACACCAGACTTCCATTCAGCTTCCAGTTCCACAAGTGCTAGCTGAGGATGTTGCTTTTCACATTGACAGGATGAATACATGAGCAAACAAGGAACACCAGTCTCTGGGGAGGGAAGGTGGCCAGCGTCATTTACAGCTTTCCAAAGAAATGAATAATGCAACAATAACATTAATATTAACATAAAACTACATAAAGACTGTGTGGTAGTTCAGCATCTGCCCCAGTCTCAGGACAGATGGGTAAAAATGGTGTAAAAAGAGGCATTGCGTTTAATTTTCCTGAGCCCATGTCAAACATCTGCTGCACTTTCTGTACGGTGCTTATTACAACACATGAGTTATTAAGAACTATTATATCTATGTAATCTTAGTGTTAGCAATACACATGCAAGTATAAATGCTGCCTACCCAGCAAGAGCAGAGTGAGATGCCTGGTGCTCAGTCACCCTGCGGGCAAGCAGCTTTGCATCAAGCCAAACCACTCCCTCTGGTATCAGTAACAGCAACAGAACCCAGATAGCACTACCACAGCCTTTACTAGTGTGAGGAAACAATCTTAATCCTCCTAATGATTTATTTATTCAGCAGCTCCTACAGGAGCAGCAATCCATTCACCCTCCTGCCCTCCCCCAGCACTAAAGCATTTAATTTTTTTCCCTTGCTTTCCTTTTCTTGGGTTTTCCCCCCTTTCACTCAATGCCTTTTACCCAATAAGTGGCTTTTAATTAGATTTCTTCAAGGTTACAATTTCAGAACAAAAAAGCACAAAGATTTGCAGCCAAAGCCTTCATTTTCACAAAGACATACTGTCAAAGGGCCATTTGCTGTAAAGTACAACTCTTACCTGCTATAAGCATATGTCTTTTACCTGGTACAACATACCTACTTATTCCCCTTCCTTTTATACAGGAGGATTTGGAGGAATTCTTCTGTGGGGCCAGTGGGCATCTCCCCCACCCAGAAAAATTCCTCTTAGGTAAAGAGTCTTAGTGTAAAGTACCTGATATCCTGTGATAGGAATGCTTCCCTCTGTTTTGGTTTGAACACTTCCATTGAACTAGTACTCAAAAAACAGCTAGCAGCATTTGCTAAGAGATCTGTAATGGAATACATGCCTCTGGCCACGTTCAGCTCCTGGTATAAGAAAAGTCCCTGTACCTGCTATGGAGCATCAAAGGATATTGTTCTCTTTAACAACTTACTTGGCACCTACACAGGGCTGGGAATATGTGCTTCATCCACAACAGGGGTAATGGACATACATCCTGCTTTTCCAGAGCACACTCCAAAAGCAACCTGGCTGCCATTGGTGAGATAAGACTTGGCTGCCTACCATCCTTCAGCACATCCTCTGGCAGCTAACCCCAGTGAATGAGCATGGAGAAAGGAACACAAGGCATACAACAGAGGACACCAGCTGTGCAGTCCAAGTGTGCCCAGAGGGTGCCTATGTGGAGCAGGGCTGCCAAAATCACCACTGAAAGAGGCCTTACCTTCCCTGGGCAGTGGACAAGAAGCCCACTCTCCACCAAACAGAGTTTAGTGCAGGCGACTGAGCAGACCACAGCCTTTCCCATGAGTGCAGTGAGGATGACAGCGACTTGTTCCTCCTCCTGCTGAGCCCTTCTCCCAGCGCTTTTCTTTCTCTCACCTCCTACCAGCACACCCAGTTACGTCCTCACCTGCCCTTTTTCTCCTGTAAGCTTTGCATGAATTTGCTATCTGATTTCCTTCAGCAGGAGCCCTGTGAAAGCTCAGATTGGCTCCCTGTAGAGGAGAGAATACTAGTCTATAAACACCAGGCTGGTGAGAATCAAATTTGCTGTTATGGTTCTTGAAAGAGAACTGTTTTTTCTGTCGCATTAGCTCCAGTACAGGTCTATCTTCCCAGCTGGGCTACAGCACTGAGGATACTGATTGCTGAACACTCCCAATGAGCACACATTAGAATTCAGACGTTTACAGTCATCCAAACCAATCTGTGGAAATCCAGTGACAAGATGCTCTCACATTTACAGCCCAGCTATTAAACTTTCTTCCTCGCTGTCTGCAGCTCTCCATCCCCAGGCACACATTCATGCACTGATAGGGTTACAAAGGAGAACATGAGCTCAAAAATGATACTAAAATGTACTTATTTATTTTTACTCCCCAACTATACCCATGATTTCATGGGGGCCTTCTGGTTATTCTTATATACATTTGTAACTTCCTGAAATGACCACGCTTCCAACCCATTCTAGAAACCTCTATAATGGAAAATGCAAGTATCAAAACACACCAGATAAACCTCAGATAGGACCCTTCCCCACACCTCCAAAAAAATCACATGCAAATGTTAACCTTCAGATCTGAGCTGGTGATCAAAGCCTTGAGCTTAGACTTGCAAGATCTCAGTTCTGGTCCTACAGATCTTAGGCCTTAATTCTCTATCTGAAATGAAGGAATAACAGCTGCTTTTAACAGAAGGAATTGTAAGGGAGGGGAAAGAGAGAAGCTAAATCAGTTGGTACTTAGGCTGGGCTTAAACATGGTATTGGAAATTACAGTGGCACATTGACAACTAGCTCCATACCCATATGCCCGAGGGGAAAATGCCACACATTTCCCACATCTAATGCAGGAAAGCCTCACCATGAGCACCTGGAGTAGCACAGAAGTTCCTGGTTTTGGGGAACGACTCCTTCGATTTTAAGTTTTTTGTACAGACCATGAACGCGGGGGGGGGGGGGGGGGGGAATATATGGATGGATGGATGGGAGAAGGACAAATTTGTTCAAATTTTCCATGTTTCCCTATAAAAAAGGGATCCCTCATAAACATCATCCCAAGAACTACAGTTTCTGCAGCCTGAAGCTTATTGTTGAGAAGCAGAATAAGCTGCACATGTCCAGTGACCATGCACAGATGCATGGGTGTGCGTGTCTGAGTGCATTATGTGACAGGCATACACATTCCCTGCCTATTTCAATGGGGGTATGTGTGCTCACACACGTGTCGTGGCTGGTGGGTCATTTGACAAGTGATGCTACAGGGCTACTGCTGTAAGCTGTCTCGTGATTTGAGGTAATAAAGCAATCAGCCTTCATACCAGGAAGTCACGAGTCTTAGAGTGATTGCACCTCTATCTAACAAATTCCCCCTGATACCTCCTTTTCTTCTACTACCAAATTAGCATGGGCTCTAAACTTCATCTGTAATGTGCTCACATCTCAATATGGTAAGAGGAAGCCAGGGAAAGCCAGGTAGGGTGAAGACCTATATGCATCGAAGCTTTATTATGAAGCTTCTCATTAATGAGCAAGGCTTGTTTAAAACAAATCAACCCCCACCCACCTGCCTCTTGGGAGCTGTTTGTGTGATGGGTACAGATGGTTCTGTGCTCCGTTTGGTAACAGCGATACCTCTTACTACCAAATACCACAAATGTGGGTTTAACTTAAAGCCTGATATTAAACGTCAGATGCAAAATCCACACACTAAGTATAGCGTGAAGCCTGTACAAGACATGATACAGTAGATTGGAACAATATATTCCCAATTCACAGTGAGAAACAGACTGATGCAATGCTTCACTTCCAAAGTATAACGCATGTTCATTATCCATATGAGTGGGCAGGACATTCTGTATTCCTTCTCAGCACTGTAGCAGTGCAATTTGCATCGAGATCTGGAAGAGCAGTTGGGTTTCCAGAGATGTTTTTAAGAGGTGCCTGAGAAAAACTGACTCCTACCAGGAACCAGGTAACGGATGGATGATACATAAACCCATTTGCTAAATGCCACTTGAAGAATCACAGGCAGCATAATTGACTTTTACAGCTTGGATAATGTAGGTCAGTGCGTTAGTGCAACGAGAAAATGAATGTGTGTTGGAGTGCAAGACAGAAGGGAAGTAATTACAAACTATAGATTAAATAACCATCAGATAACAGGCATAATAAGAACAACCAGGGTGAAGATAGAGGAGAAACAATTTGTTAAACGGATTGTAGCAGGGTTCTAAAGCTGCTGGGCTGGATGCTAAGCTTGGCTTTTTTCTCCTTCACTACAAACTCAACAGAATAAATTACTCCTTCCCTTTCTGGGGCTAATATCCTGCTTCTGGTGGTATCAGTTTACAGCTTGCTCAGCCTAGAGGGCCATTAAGTTAGAACCTGATTCTATTAACACACGCTTAACTCGTGTCGAAACAGGAAGCCGTATAATCTCCAACAAGTAAGGGCTCACAGTCCAATCCTGCAAAGCTCTGAATTGTGGCATAGGCTTACTCAGAGCTTTGCATTCTCAGTGCTTCTGTGTTTAGCTCAAAGATGTTAAAAAAAACCCCAAACCCATAACCAAAAAAACATCTGCTCTTCCCCTAAACAAATGAACCACCCTGAGAAACCCCCCAAAAATGACAAATATGGCAAGGGGGCTATGCAAAAACGTACATATGATTGTTTTTTTCCCCTCCACATTAAACAATTGCAGTCCAGCCTGGCTCAATAGTGCTCTAAACTCACTAGGAACAGAGAGCTGTTTAGTGAGCTCTGAAAGGAACATCTGGAGGGGTGCCTGGCTGCAGTTAGGTTTTCACATCCCATCAAATCACCATCACAACTACCACTCCTTTGGGGAGTGCACATGGCAGCAGATAAACACACAGAGCTGAACTTCTATCTGCTAGAAAAGGGTCTGTGCAAGCATACTGTGAGCAACACCCGAGCTGACCAAGGGTGAAGAGGACAAGGCAGAAAGGATATAACATGAGATCAGAGGAAGTTGCACAACAGTCACATATGAACCTCTAAAAGCAGTAATCCAGAATGAGCCTTATGTTCTGTACATGTATGTTCCCTGGAAAGGCCCAGAACATCATTATACATAAGACAGAAGGCTACCATCCAGCTCCTCTTTGTCCCACAGTGAGGAAATGGGAAAGAAGTTCATCTCCTAAGACCCAGTTCTTGCCTTTTCCCACCTCATCTGGTGATTTGCAATGAAGGGCCTAATACACCTTTTCCTGAAGCATTACTGCTGCTGTCTGAAGCTCGTAGTCTGTGGCTGCATTGGCTCATCCCTGTCCTCTGTTGCTGTGTTCATTAATCAGCAGCTCCCCTGAATACAAATGAGTTCTATAAGGAGGCAGGTGAAAAGAACAGCAATTTGCTCACAGCTTGATAATTACACATTCTTCCAAATAAATTAAAGCCCCAGCTAACAGCAGCACACTCTTTCCACAGGTCCTGCTTACACAGGAAAATTAACTGGGAAGTACAGTGATTGGAGGGGCTGCTGAATTCCAGCATGGGATGTGTTTCAGCATTGTTACCAAAAAGAACCTCTCACTTCTGCTCAAACCAAGAGGGAGCATAAAAGGAAGCACCTGAGAAGCCTCACTTCCTTGCAGGATGAAGTGGTGTCTGGGAGGGAAAGGAGCCACAGCCTTCAGCAAATCTTTGCTTTTGGGTTACCCAAGACAGCAAAGCTTCAAGATCAACTAAAACAAGGGCCATGGCCATCAGTAGTTTTACGATCGAAGCACTTCAAACTAGTTCTTTCATGCCAAGACACACAGATCAGAGGTTTGCATGACCAAGCAGCAGATAAACACCACATGGACAATTCAGGTTATTGAGATCTTCATGATGAAACCCCACAAACAAGCAAAAGAGAAACTCATCTACCTCTCCAGAACTCCTGGCTCTTGGTTCCTCACTGTAAAGAGTTACCTCAACTCTAGTGCAAATCCTCTGGCAACTTGCCACTCTATTTGAGGTATGGCAACCAGAGAACTGCAGAGAGTTCTGGATTACAGAGCACACCATAAGAACCCCTATTTTGAAGATAATCCTTTCTCCTGAGTGTGCTAAGCATACTAATGACAGCAAGGCCAGGGCAGCTCAATGGCTCCAGTAGGTGCCGGAAGGTGGTTGTTTTCTTGCAGCACAAACCTTGGGTGGTTGCTTTGTTCTGTTTATTCTTTGCTTGCCTCAGCAACTCGCACGTGTTTGAAGGGGCAGCTCTGCATCACCAATTGAGTTTGTGTAATAGAGTGTTTTAGATGATGAGATTAGTTTTTATTTGTTGTTCTCACAGTTCCTCCCCCACTCTTCATAAAGCTGCACCCAGTGCAGCAGAAATTCACCTTAACCAGGGCCTTGCAGGTCTAATCAGGCAATTACTGCAAATAAGTAAAAGACAGAATACACAAGAGAACTACACCTACTTGGATCCACTTCATAATATTCAATTCACTACCAAAAACATTAGGTGGCAAGGAGACAATTGCTTCTTTCTTCCTAAGAGCAGGGCACAGGAAACAGCAAGAAAATGCTCCCATTCCACCTGTAGATATATGACACACCTTCAGCAACATCTCTTGTTGCCAAAAGCGAGAGCTCAGGATTAGACATGCAACATCTCTGACACAAAAGATTAAAACCTGATCTCATTCTTAGAGTTGCCCAAATGTGCTTATCTGAGACTCTTAATTTGCCCCATTAGGAAATGAAGGCTGCAGGCACAACTTCCACGGAGGCTGCATGTGACTACACTTGTGGGTTTGATTCATACCTTTCCTCTCTATCTTTTGGGTTTAATTCATACCCTTTCTATCTTTTGGGTTTGATTCATACCCTTTCTCTCTATCTTTGGGCTTCATCTTGCCACACGTCATTGCAGTGTCTGAGTATTTGCACAAAACAAATAAAGATCAGAGTAACAGCAGGTATCCTTCCCTCTATTCAATGCCAGGGTGAAATGCATTCTCTTCTGCTCCAGCTGAAATTGCCTCTCTTGGCTAAGCTAGGAGACATTCGTATGAATTATTCCCAAGATCCTTGTGATCCATGTTCAGGGAAGAGCAGCATGAAATGGAAAGAGAGGAACAGCTGCAGCCCACTTCTCATTGCCTAAGCGACACATTTGCACACTAAAAAATGAAATATAACAAAGCCAGCATTGGCCAAAAGCAGAATTCACATTCTTAAGTATCACCTGTATTACCCTTTCCTAGATAGCTCTCTTATGAATAAGCAACGTGATGGTTTTACATAGAAGGCAGAGAGGCATGGGGGCAGTTGGCCAGGATACAGACTGCAGTGGCACCAGGCCAGGGTGGTTTTCTGCTCAGACATACACCTTTCCTCTGCTACAAGTGATACTGCTGTGTGCTGCAGGGAAAAGAGCTAAAGAGCAATATGGCAGGGGTAATAAAAGGCGCGTTTCGGAGAGCTTTTATAGCCCCCTAAGTGACACCTACATTGCAGCTGAAGCATGGTTTTAACCACACTCCTCACCTATGTAAGTTATTCATATCTAGGATATGCACACTTCAGGAGTGAAATACTACTGAACTCAGTGACAGTTTGATGATTAATGCCATGGGAAGTGTCTTCAACTCTGAACTTGTTCACTGCTGCACATACAGTCCCCTAAATTACTGACGGCACAGTCTCATGTACAGCAGAACATATAAATTACCTGTAGACCCCTATGCCCTCTGTCAGTAGTCCCTTGACACAACACCATTAATTCCTTATCAATTCACCAGTTCAACACCATCCATCAATTCTTTATGTTAATGATAAAGCTTCTCCTCAGAGTCTCAGTGCCCAGCAACATGACAGATCTCATGGATCAGGGATACCTGAGCCATCACTTGCACATTTCAAACTACTTGCAAGTGCAAAAACACAACCAGTCAAACAACCAAGATGCCCAAAGAAATAGCGAGGGGAAAAACCCCAAAACATAGTGCAGGTTACATATGAATGGGTGATAACACAAACTTTAAGCTGCGTGAAGTTAACTGAACCTCACAGGCTGTATTTTTAAACCAAGTTACAAAGGTTTTTTTCACGATTCTTTTTACATTTGCATCGCTTCCTTTTTTCCAAACAATCAGCTGAGGACATGTGGAAAAACATCTCTGTCTTCTTCAGCACCAGACTAACTCTATCAGTTGGTATGCAGGGTACGAGCCAGCCTGTAGGAGTATCTACTCACTCTCCATTTCACTTGCTTCAGTTGTGCAAATGTGGATTTTGCTGCCAAAGCCATGTAGAAAGTAGTGGTAAAGCACTGTGTTTCAGGAAGGAAAGTCATAGACTTCACATGTGCCAAAATTACAAAGAAACACCTAAGAAGTGTTTGCTGCAACTTCCAGACACACTGACTTCTTATTTATGGTTCTGAAGCACAAGTCACACATCCAAAATATGCCTCCACTACTGAAGCAGCTGAATCCTTTCCAGGGCAATTTGTAAGATTTACACTTGCTATATTTAATAGGGCTATTAAACACATGGACAAAGTGGATTTGGTGATTGACAGTAACAGACTTTTTCCATTCCTCAACTCTTTGCAATTCCCCTGAGCAGGCTGAACTTATTTACAACAGCCTCTCATTTGCACTGACCTGGAACACTGGTGCTTTTGGAGTCCCGCACACATACAACCACACGGTGGAGTAGCACCGAGGGACAGATCCAGCTCTCACTACACGCAAGCGGGTAAAAAGCAAGACAACACAATCCCAGCACGAAAAGAACAGCCCTTCTGCCTCACTGTTCCTCTGTAAAAACCTTATGGCTTTATTTCCTATAGCTGCCTACCTTCCAGTGGGCATTGCTACCACCTGCCTTATGACTAACTAGGATTTCTGTGGAAAGTCTCCCAGGTCCAGTGGTCTAGACAATCTCCAGGAAAACCTAGGTTCTCCTCCCAGAAGTAATGCCTGAGA
The DNA here is from genome assembly GCF_037157495.1 of Lathamus discolor. NCBI lineage: Eukaryota > Metazoa > Chordata > Aves > Psittaciformes > Psittacidae > Lathamus > Lathamus discolor. Next base: position 875,641 of record NC_088900.1, read on the forward strand.
TGGTTTTTATCCCCAGTTACTGTGCATAATAACAACTTAGCATTTGTTCAGTAAATACCTGTGTACTAACAGACACCACCACTGGTGTCAGCCAAATACTCCAGACATGGAAGTGAGTGGAAAGGCACCCTCCGCCTTTGGCAAGTGCTACACTACAATCCTAAATACATCAGCCCTTCAGAACAAGTGATGATGGGAACGGATACAGCTACAGAACACAGCAAGAGCAAAAGGGTCAGCGTGTGAGAGCTGTGACCCTGCAAACCCCATGGAAACACCAGTGCAGGCTTATCCTCTAGTACCTGGGATTCCTGCCCAGTGCTGTGACAGGGGAGCACCCTGAGGGTTCCCAAGTCTTGCTTCATTAACTCCTCAGGGGTGCTGCCGTGCAGAGACAGGCAGAGCATCAATGGCTCTTTCATGAACATTTCAAACAACAGAGCTGGGAAGGACTGGGGAGGCAGCAGCAAATTAAAGAACCATCAAACTTCTCCTCCAAACCTCCCTCAATGAACGCTCCCCCTCCTGCCTCCAGCCAACATGGTAATTGTGCCTAATTTCTCAATTTTCATGCAGTTGCTGCATTTGCCTCCCTTTAATGAGCTGGAAATGTGTTGCCAGTTTGTGGATTTGTTTAATTGCAGGGTAGCTACACTGTGATTGGCCACAAGGTTCATTTTTACATTTATTTATTTAGCACACATGCAAGGCATTTGCAAGAGTCTTTGCTCCAGCTCAAAGAGAAAGGGGAACACATTCCATTCACCACTTATGTTCAGGGTGCTGTCACAGAGGAACCAGCTGGTGTTCCATGTGTTTGCTAGTGAACTTAGAATCACAGAATCCCAGACTGGTTTGGGTTGGAAAGGACCTTAAGATCATTTAGTTCCAACCCCCTGTAACGGGCAGGGACACCTCACATTAGGCCATGTCACCCAAGGCTCTGTCCAAGGCTTCTGCCACGTTCCAAGTGTCTGAGGTAAACTCCTGTTTACCTTGGGTTCCTAAACTGGACTCTGATGCTCAGGAATCTTTGGTTATCAGTGGGCACAAGAAACACACTCAAAGCATTTTAAGTGGCTTTGCTATGCAACAATCACTCACTGGGCTTTTCTCTTCATCCACCTCCCATAAAGGCATTTAAAAGAAAGAAGGAAAGACTTGGGTCCTAAACTGGATTAAGAACAGAGTCATCATTACCTAGCCTCTCTCCAAAAAAGATCCAATAAAGCCTGAAGGAAATTCTAACTGATTTTAGTAACTTAAACTTACTGCCACTTCAGTTTGTTCAAGATTAGGGGAGCAGTAAGAAATCTCCTAAATCTCCACAAAACTTTGCAAGTGTAGATAAACCCCCAATTCGCCTTGCAAGAACTTTTACCACCAAGGATGATGATATAGAAAAGGCCTGGTTTGATCTGCAGGTTTCAAAACATCTGGAAGTGAGAAAATCATCTTCTGGGATCAAGAATGGGAACAGAACCACAGGGCCCTTTCTGCAGGGGCAGCTTTTAAACAGACCCCCAACAGTTCTGGTTTTGCTGCTTTGTGATCCAGAGATCAGTTCTTCTACTCTGCTGCTACTTAACAACAATTAGTCTGCTGGTAAAGTGTAGCTTTTTCAATACCAAGACCGCTGTATAAATAATATATTCATTTTCAGGATTTCTTTAACATTCTGCTTTCAATGAGTTTTATAGCACCTAATGCTGCTTTTACCACTCACCTTTACATAATGACTCACCCATACAAGTCATTCAGATTTGCACACATAAATTTCCCTTCAACCTCCCAGTAAAATTCTGAAGCAGCAGTATTTACCCCAGCACATCTTAATACAGTATCTAGCACAACAGATTCCAGTTACCATCATCTGTAAGCCCCAACATCCAGTCTCAAGAAGTTAAGGGTCCCTTTCCCATTCTGATGTCCTACAGGAATATTGCTACAGGATGAATCTTGTCCCCAAAATACTACTCCCACAGGAGCAGTAGACCTATGCAGACCTATATTTAGACCCATAGATTTCTTCTTGTCTAGAAGAAACCAGAAAAAAACACACTCAGGAAAGGTTTGTTTCCTGGTAAATCTGTCTAGGAGAAACCCCAAGTATCCGACTGCTAGTGAAGGACACCACCACGTAAGAGGTGAATATCCCACGCTATAAGTAACTTCTATGTATCCTAGAGAGAAGAATGGAAGTTGATTTCAGCTCCATCTGCCTGTTATTCCCCCATAAACAGATAGCTGCAAAGGTAATCAGGATGTCCCAGGGCCAAGGGCATCACTTCTCTCAACGACTGTCACTAACAGCCAATAACACAAGACAGCAAAGTAAAGGGAAGTGACAGCAGGGAAATAATTTAGCCTTTAACTGACACGTTATCCAGTTAAAAGCCATTTACCTTCTGCTGCTCGGTGTGTCATTGCTCATTTTAGTTTTGAAGTGACATCTCCCCAAATGCCATTAACATGCCAGCAGTGAAAGGGAATTTATAGAGTATGCACCCTGGAGAATTACAGCCTGGGTGGTTTGGTGAAGCAAGGTACTTTGTGGACTCTGTTTATCCTTACAGCTCCTACCCCATTCAATTCAGAGCATCCAGGAGGCAAAGTATCAGGCAACTCAACTGTTGTCACCATCTTCCTGCAGCACAGGGTGACCTGATCCTGCATTTCAGCAGCAGTTATTGTCTGGGAGGATCACCCGGCTCTCAACAAAGTACAGCACTCAAATTCCCCTTTGTGGAGGAAGAAAGGCAGAGGGGATCTATTCTTCACCACCAGCAGGTCACCACTACTGAGAGGGCCACGTAACAACTGGTCAGTAAAGGTTACACTCCCGGATAAATCACACGGAATGGTAGTGTAAACCTGTGTAATAGCATGACCCAAAGTGCAGGGGTTTTGCAGAACTAGATACCTGCAATTACAGAAATGTTACCTGCAACTGGATATCCACGTAGCACGTGAAAGAGTATTCAGCTCATAGCTACTTCTTTGCCTGCATTCAGAACTGCTGTAGTCCCTTCTAATTACCCAAGCTAGCCACAAAATAACAATGGGTTTCAAGCTAGCCGAGAAAATGGGGGTCTTAATCAAGTCAAGGTAAGGCTAAAAAATGCCATTTATCATAAGCCAAGGAGCCTCAATAGGAGCCCAGGTTATCTCGGAATCTGGAATTACCAGTGTCTCGATACCTACAAGATAAAATGTGATGTAGCAGCTACGAGCCTGCTTCCACAGGGATTCACCCCAAACCAACAGGAAGCTGTGCCCCTTTAGCTGCTAAACAGGAGAGGGGCAAGCAGTCACTAATTGAATTCTCAGTTGCCCTTTCCCCAGTTATATTCACATGACAGATGAATTTCCATTAGTTTAATGTGAATCACCATGGATAATGGAAAACAATACTTATGCTAATGAGAGAGCAGAGCAAAAGCTTTGCAAATGAGGTGCCATTTGTTCACCAGCCGGGGTTCTGGTGATTAGAAACAGCCCCGTGATTGACAGCTCCATCCATCCCTGCCTCCAGCACACCCCCTTCCCCGGGCATCCCCACAGCACCCGTACTCCTGTAGTGCTCCCTGGAGGTGCAAGCCAGGAGGATGCGTCTGTGAGCAGACCAAGATGTGAGCTAGGCCAGAGGAAGAGAAAAGCAAGCGCTGGGTTCATGCCATGAAGGCACACGAGCTCCTTCCACCGTCGGTGGGCAGCTTCGGGGGCTCTCTCCCGGACCCTGCAGCCGGCCGCCATCTTGTGCCCTTACCACAGCGGGCACCTGTGGTGGCGGGCAGCGCTTTGGGGCTGTGAGGGGAGGCGGAGAGGGCGCTGCTGCTGCGTGCCGAGGGAGGCCGCTCCGCTCGGGAAGGGCGAGGTGTGCCGGGGGAGGAAAGAATCCAAACGTGGAAAAATCCCCCTGGAGGTTTGGGGTCTTTCATCTGCGCGGCTCCCTCGGGCCCTGTCCGATGCTGTCGCTGAGGAGAGGCGGGAGGGTGTTTGGTGCCTGTGTGCCGGCAGCATGATGGTGCGGCAGGAAGAGCTGCTGAGGAGCCTGGTGTAAAGAACACGAGAATGATTCGTGTCAGGAGCTTGGGAATCATTGTTACCAATGCGCCTGTGACCAGCGTACCATGTATGGGATGTATAAAAATGACTTTGATTATAATAAATGCTGCTGTCAATATAATGAAGGGAGAGAAGAAGAAACAAAGGAATAGAATAGTCTTTAATAATTTTTGACTGTTAAAATAATAAGGCTTTGGTTTACTGCTTGAGTGCGTTAAGGAAGGGGTTTGTGAAACCTATGCTTTGACTAAATAACCATATAAGGATAGAACCAGGACTGTGATTAAGCTTGCGATAAACGATTCCTTATTAATAAATTACCAAGGGGTTCACTTCCTCATCCAAAGTTTCTTCACCGAAAAGCAGACCTCGGCAGCAAGAAAAGAACAATTAAAAGGGGCCGCATCATAGAATCATAGAATCATAGAACAGTTAGGGTTGGAAAGGACCTCAAGATCATCCAGTTCCAACCCCCCTGCCATGGGCAGGGGCACCTCACACTAAACCATCCCACCCAAGGCTTCGTCCAACCTGGCCTTGAACACTGCCAGGGATGGAGCACTCACAACCGCCCTGGGCAACCCATTCCAGTGTCTCACCACCCTCACAGTAAAGAGCTTCTTCCTTAGATCCAATCTAAACTTCCCCTGTTTCAGTTTTAGCCCGTTACCCCTTGTCCTGTCACTATAGTCCCTGACGAAGAGTCCCTCCCCAGCATCCCTAGGCCCCTTCAGCATCTGGGTACAGATGAAGAAGGGACTGGCTGAGACCCAAGACCAAGAAGTATAAGAGACTGGACCCCAAAGACCCCAGCATGTGTCTTGGTGGAGCAGAGACTCCCCTACGCACCCAGCGCTGCTTGCTTATTGCCTCTCGATATTAATCAATTGCAATAAAATAATTAAATCAGACCGTGGCCAAGATGGAATTTTTATAACACTGGTGAGGGCTTGGGGGTGCAGGAGAGCAGTGATCCCACCCCATGAGCCTTCCCCGATCCGGTTTGGTGCTAGAGGAGACATGGTGATGGAGCTCTGGAAACAGCACCATTTGTTCCCTTGGGTGCTGTCTAATGGCACCAACTGATGGCTGCACGCCAAGTGGCCAGAAGTGTTTCAAGGCACAAATTCACTGCTTCTCCCCCAGAAGTGCTTGCAGCAATGGTGTGATCAACACAGAACTGTTGGCTTTCACAAGTCATAGGTGTGGTTATGTGGATAGAACTGTACGGGTTTACAGTAACAAACAAAGCTCGCTAAAGATGCAAGATTAGACAACAAGTTAAAAAGGTTCAGAACTCTTGAGCAAAACGGAGTCACGTAGCAAAAGAGTTTGTAAAGGTAAAAGAAAGGGGGGGGGGGGGGGGCCTTGATATAAGAAAAGCTAGTGCCTGGGAAACATAAAGTACTTTTTAGCTTAACTTAGGTTGTAGAAAGAGAATAATGTTTATGTTGTAAGGCTGTGGAATGTAGCGGCCCCACTAAACATGAGTTAATTGTTTCATACCAGTCTTCTAAAGTATCTTTAGCTTTAAAGAACAATGTTTGTGTTGTAAGTCTGTGGTGAGATAACAGGGTTTAGTGGCCCCACTAAACATGAATGAATGATTTCACACCATCCTTCTACTTATCGGTTAGTTTAGAGACAGTGCCTCCCAAACATCTGCTAGCTTGGGATACTCCTTGTCTGCCCATCCTGCAATGAATTCTGCAGGAAGGTCACACTGTCCGAAATCTCTGCCAGCTATCAGAAGAATTACAGATATGGCTGCTTTCAGCTAGTTTTGTGATTACTGGGGCATCCAACCGTGCCGAAGGTGAAAAGTACACCGCGAGGAATCACAGAATCACAGAATCCCAAGGGTTGGAAGGGACCTCAAAAGATCATCTAGTCCAACCCCCCTGCAAGAGCAGGGTAACCTACAGTACATCACACAGGAACTTGTCCAGGCGGGCCTTGAATATCTCCAGTGTAGGAGACTCCACAACCCCCCTGGGCAACCTGTTCCAGTGCTCTGTCACTCTTACAGTAAAGAAGTTCTTCCTGATGTTAACGTGGAACTTCCTATGTTCCAGTTTACACCCATTGCCCCTTGTCCTATCACTGGATATCACTGAAAAAAGCCTAGCTCCATCATCCTGACACCCACCCTTTACATATTTGTAAACATTGATGAGGTCACCCCTCAGTCTCCTCTTCTCCAAGCTAAAGAGACCCAGCTCCCTCAGCCTCTCCTCATAAGGGAGATGTTCCACTCCCTTAATCATCTTTGTGGCTCTGCGCTGGACTCCTTCAAGCAATTCCCTGTCCTTCTTGAACAGAGGAGCCCAGAACTGGACGCAATATTCCAGATGCGGCCTCACCAAGGCTGAGTAGAGGGGGAGGAGAACCTCTCTTGACCTAATAACCACACCCTTTCTAATGCACCCTAAGATGCCATTTGCCTTCTTGGCCACAAGAGCACATTGCTGGCTCATGGTCATCCTCCTATCCACCAGGCCCCCCAGGTCCCTTTCCCCTTCGCTACTTTCCAGCAGGTCAACCCCCAACCTGTACTGGTACATGGGGTTATTCTTCCCCAGATGCAAGACTCTACACTTGCCCTTGTTAAATTTCATCAAGTTTCTCCCCGCCCAACTCTCCAGCCTGTCCAGGTCTCGCTGAATGGCAGCACAGCCTTCTGGTGTGTCAGCCACTCCTCCCAGTTTTGTGTCCTTTCAACCAGTTCTCGATCCACCTCACTACTTGATCGTCAAGCCCACACTTCCTTAGCTTATCTATGAGGATGCTGTGAGAGACAGTATCAAATGCCTTACTGAAATCAAGAAAAACCACATCTACCGCTCTACCATCATCCCTCCACCTAGTCACTTCCTCATAGAAGGCTATAAGGTTGGTCATACATGACTTCCCCCTCATAAAACCATGTTGGCTGTTCTTAATGACCCCCTCATCCTTGATATGCCTAGTGATGGAATCAAGAATAAGTTGTTCCATCATCTTTCCAGGGATGGAGGTAAGGCTGACCGGTCTATAATTACCCGGGTCCTCCTTCTTGCCCTTCTTATAGATTGGTGTGACCTTTGCCATGCGCCAATCCTCAGGCACCTCGCCCGTTTCCCACGACTTACCAAAGATGATGGAGAGTGGCCTAGCAATGACCTCCGCCAGCTCCCTCAGCACCCGTGGGTGCATTCCATCCGGACCCATCGATTTACAGATGTCCAGTTTGCATAGCTGATCCCTAACCCAATCCTCATCTACCAAAGCAAACTCCTCCTTTGTCCTGACTCCTTCTGGGGCTATAGAAATCCGGGGCCCTCGGGGAGAGTCTGCAGGAGTAAAGACAGAGGCAAAGAAGGCATTCAGCACCTCTGCCTTCTTTATATCCTCTGTCTCCAGGGCACCCACTTCGTTCAGCAGTGGGCCTATATTGCCTCTTGTGTTAGTTTTATTTGCTATGTATTTGAAGAAGCCCTTTCTATTGTCTTTAACCCGACTAGCAAGATTGAGTTCCAAGGAGGCCTTAGCTGTCCTAATTGCCTCCCTACATCCTCTAACAACTGTCCTATATTCTTCCCAAGCGGCCAGCCCCTCCTTACATAATCCATAGATTCTCCTTTTCCACTTGAGTTTGCCCAGCAGCTCCTTGTTTAACCACGCCGGTCTCCTAGATCCCTTACTTGATTTCCTACTCATTGGGACGCTCCGATCCTGAGCTTGGAAGAAGCGGTCCTTGAATGCTAACCAACTATCTTGAGCCCCTTTACCGCTTAGTACCCTTTCCCATGAGACTTCCCTTAGCAGTTGACTGAAGAGGCCAAAGTTGGCCCTTCAGAAATCCAGAACTGTGGCTTTGCTAGGAAGACTGCTTACTTCATCTTGAAGACCCCTACTCACAAGAGGAAGACTGCTTACTTCATCCTCAAGACCCTGCCCACAATCACTGGAGAGCAGTGCACAGACACCAAGAGGAGGAGACTTACGGTAATAAGTTACTGGAGCTAGTTATAACATTCCCCACCTATACGTGGGGAATTATGAATATGTATATGACTAATGCAATAGTGGAAGTATATAAACCTGTAACAAATGCTAATCAGGGCGCCTCTGGCTACAGTAACGCGCCCAGTGCTGTTGCTTTTGCTTTATTGACTTTGCCCCTCAATAGAGCCCTGTTATCTTGTTTAGAGGAGTGAGTTCCTATTTCACAATGGGACAGGGCTAGCTTTGTTGGTTCGCACCCAAAGGCCCAGCCTTTGCCGCTTTCATGGGTGACTTGCCTCATGCCATGGCACGGGTGCAAGGAGGAGGCTGCCTGCTGTCTGTGCGAGGGGAGCTCCTGCGCACACAGAAAGCGTTGTGGAAACCTGGCAAACGCCGCTGATCATCCACTGGGTGTTTTGTGCTAGGAGAGGTTGGGCACCCCAGAAACACGAGGGAGAGGAAGGAGGCATGGAGGGTGACTCTGTCAGCGAGGAGAGAGGGGGTATGTATATCGCAAGGCAAACAGAACACTGGGGTGAGGGTGCAGCTTACCTGCAGGCTTAATGTACAGTATGTAGGCAAAGCTTTGTGGAATACCTGTGCTGTGGCAGGGTGTGAGTCACAGGCACTGTCACAGCTGTACAGGCGTTTATATCCTTTCATACTAAACAGCTATAATGGTGTTGATTTGTATGGTAGGGGTTTACTCTGCCTGTGTGAGCTTGGGAAATGCGTTGGTTCCTTAATTCCAACACCCCCCCCCCCCCCCCCCAAAGGAAGATCTAAACTACTTCTGCTCTTAGGGAGGGAATAAGGAAGCGGATGTATCCTGGCATTGCATTGCTTACTGTACCCAGCACTGTACTTCCATAATTTCTTGCAAAGTTACTGGCTTTTAATATTATATAAATTCACATCAAATACAATAGCACCCCGACCCAGAACAATGGAAATCAGCATCTCCTGGAGGAGGACTGGGGTAGGGTGCCGCATTATCTTGGGATTTCCTGGAATATTTCCATTCAATTCCTGCAATCTCTGTATAGCTACATGGGGCAGTCCAGGGGCAGAATCTGTTCTTCTGCTCATCGTTATTCCAGCAGGGCAAAGATCTGAATAAATGAGTGCTTAAGGAATATCTGAACTAGGGAGGCTTGTCCTGCTGAGAGATGCTGACACAACTCTTTTTAAGTCATGTAGCTGCATGTTTCCAAGGGCAGAGGGGATAACTGCTCAGCAGGGAGGCTGAGGATGCTGGGAAGGCTTGTCCTGTTTTGCCCCTTGTTTTCTAACTTTCCTCTCATCCTGTGATCCATCACACAGGTTTAGGACAAATCATGATCCTCAAAGCAAGCAAATGGAACAGCTTTTCTGGCTTCGGCTCTCTGTGACTTCTTGGCCTGCAGTAATAGAGTCTGGCTGGCATTGTGACCTTGTGTGGGGCGCTTGAGATATTTTCTGATGTTGATGGTTTGTGGATCAATTGCTCTTGTGGCAGTGTTTTGGCAGAGGCAGCAGTTTTGGAGGAATGCAGTGGTTTTTGCGTAACTTGCTCACTGGTGTTTACACCAAGTGCAGCTCTGTCGGCATTCCCAGATCTGACACCAAAGTTCCTGCTGCTGCTTGGAGCCCGTGAGCAGTGGTGAGGATATGCTGCATTCATGAGCTCTGTTGCATTTGGTTCATCTTGCATCTACTACAAACATCCGCACCAGAATCTAGATCAGAAATGCTAAACTTCAGTTCAGGGACTGAGGGAGCTGGGTCTCTTTAGCTTGGAGAAGAGGAGACTGAGGGGTGACCTCATCAATGTTTACAAATATGTAAAGGGTAGGTGTCAGGATGATGGAGCTAGGCTTTTTTCAGTGATATCCAGTGATAGGACAAGGGGCAATGGGTGTAAACTGGAACATAGGAAGTTCCACGTTAACATCAGGAAGAACTTCTTTACTGTAAGAGTGACAGAGCACTGGAACAGGTTGCCCAGGGGGGTTGTGGAGTCTCCTACACTGGAGATATTCAAGGCCCGCCTGGACAAGTTCCTGTGTGATGTACTGTAGGTTACCCTGCTCTTGCAGGGGGGTTGGACTAGATGATCTTTTGAGGTCCCTTCCAACCCTTGGGATTCTGTGATTCTGTGACCATGGAATGAACCGCAGCCTCAACCATCACAAGAACTTCTACTGTTCAACTTGCTGAATCTGAATTCCCAACAGCATCTTCTCCATTGTCTTGCTCCCATGTTCTTCCATAGCATGTCCCGATAGAGCTGGACAGAGCTATTCCCCTGAACGCTTTTCATTTTCCAAGGAGAAGTTATACTAGGATGGAGTTTGCCATCCACTCTCTGTGTTCCCTAGGACTCTCCTGGGACTTTTCTCTCTGTTGAGCCCATCATTCATCCATCAAAAAGCATTACTTCTCCTTTTTGCATTGCTCTCTGCCTGATTTTCTTTTTTTCATTATCTTTTCAAGCACTGAGGAGCCCCATCCTCTTCTGCTCAAGCCACAAGATGATAAAGTTGTTTTTCCCTCTGGCTCTTTTCAATGCATCATTTAGCAGATCTCCTCTAACATGTTCTGAAAAGCCTCTCTTATTCCAGGTGGAGGGCGGGGAGGAGGAACTGTAGGCTGGTGGGACTATGGAGTTGAAATCCATCTAGGTTTAAATAGCTCAAGGTCAGCTCAGGATGGAAACACAACAGCAGATTTCTGGAGACTTCATTCAATGAATTGTTGATTGGAAAAGCTCTTTCAGATCCCCATGGAGCAGAATCTGGAAGAAATGTGTTTTCCAAAAGGAGGACAGCAGGTTAGTTGTTAATGATTTCAATAAAGCAAGAGAAGGCACATTAGGAGGTTGGCCATAAGGGTAAAAAAAGGAGGCTGGTGTATTGCTCATTAGTGGTTTGCTAAAATTAACTCCATTACCATGTTTGCTTTCAATGCAAACCTTCCATTTAATTGCAATTACCACTGAACTGCAAAGAGGGGACCCTGCTTCATGCTACAGGTTGCCGGGAGAAGGAGAGGACCCAGAGCTGAGGTGTGGGAACTGTCTCTGGGGTATAGCTGGGCCTGTTCAGCCTGGGTTTGCTATGGGAGGAAAGTGGGGATTTACCCTTGTTCCTTTCCAAAGGTGTCACATATATGAGCTCATCAGTATGAGCAGGAAGCTTGAATAAAACCAGAGGACCTGATCCAAAGGGTGCTGAAATCACTGCCAGCTGTGCCATAGTTTTCTTTCAGCCTTGGGTTAAGCCCAAACCCCTGAAAATGTACTTTCTGTGAGGAAAAAAAGTGGTTTGAGGGTTTTTTATACCTTTTTCCTCTCTGTATTCTGGCATTTCCTTTGATGTTCTTTTTCTCTCTTGCAAGCTATTGATGCCATCTTGTCTTTTATTTACTGCCAGTTCTCTCATTATGTCAGGAATCCTATATTGAAATGCTGTTGCGTTTTCTGCACACACCAGTCTGGTTTCTGCATGTCTAACCTTTAAACAAAGAAAAGGCTTTGCTGTTCTCTGTGAAGGTGGCTGCCAGTTGGCTAGTGAGTATTTGAGTTTGTAATGCAGAATGGAAAGACAGGATGACTGGAATGCTTTCCCAGCACTGGGAGGTGCTTTGCTTTCATCATACAGATAAAATGTCTGTTCAGAAAATGAGGACAGGGACAGTTTTGGCTAAAGACACCAGGATATATTGGGCAGCTTCTTTCTTTCCAGTGAGATCCATAAGGATTTCAGGCATCTATTCTCAGTGTGAGGACAGGGAGGAAGTTAGCCCTGTGCTCTTAAGGGCTTCTCTGAAACCTCTGAGGAGGTCTGCTGCTCCTTTGAGCAAGTTCAGAAGAGAGAAGGGCATAGCTGAAATCTTTGGCTTCACGGTGTGAAGTTACTGCTGTTCCTTCAGCCTTCAGGTAAGTCGGTCACAGGTAAGTGTAGGTCCATGTGGTGGCAGCTTTTTCTGGAAACAGAAGCCAGATTGGGAAGGAAAGGCTGCAAGTGGCAAAGGGAATGGAAGGAAACAAAAAGAAAAGGAGATGACAGTTCTCTGATGGAAGTAGGTCATTGTTTAATGCCGTGGCCGATCTCTTTGGGCTCCTTAGAACAGTTTTAGCTCCAGTTTGAGGTGGAGATGGCACTGCAAACTGAAGGGAGATGTTCTCTGGAGGCAGTTATCGACCAGCAATAGAATGCTAAGTGTCTGGGAAATGCAGGAGTTCAGTCCTGTGATTTTTGTTCCTGTACTTTGCTCACTGACCCTGCAATGGCACTGAGAAATAGGAGTGGATGGTATTGAGGAAGAAAATGGAAGATGGTTGTCAAACAAATAAATCAAATGAAGTTGCTAAGCCTGTTTTAATTACAGCTCAGGGTGAAGCAGTTATCTCGTTCTTGTGGATGGTTCCAAAGCTTTGCTTCTCACTTTATGTCCATGTTTTGTGTCTGTGGATCTGGTGCAGATAATATGATACAAATATGAGGCTACTTCTGGTAACATACTCTGTAATCAGCAGAACTGCCTGCCAGGAATTATGCTGCTTCTCCCAATTAGTGCTAACACGTGGGGTAGTCATAAATATAACATGAATTGAGGAATTTTGATTACCTGATTGTAGAAGAACGTGCTCAGTTAGAGTGGAGCTAGGAGAGCATTAGAAATGCCTTGCCAGATGTCTGCCATAGGTTCAAAGGGGCATTGATCAATTGGAATAGCTCACTAGGTAGAAAAACTAAGGAATGGGGCGAGAGGGAATGACCATGAGTCTTCTTACTCTGATTAGCCAGAGGTGGAAATATCAGTGTTAAGATATTCTGGTTTTAGCTCTAACTTTGTCAGACCACAGATACCCATTTTCAGCTATGAAAGCTCAGCTTGTTCGCTTGTGCCCTGAGCATGTTACCCCATGCTTGCAGGGCTCTGCAAGTGAGCCACAAGTGAGCTTCAAAACTAGAATGTTGTGGCGAGTGGGTAAGAGGGAGAGGTACAGGCAGGGAACAGGAAGCTGCCATTAGAGAGGGGTGAAGGAGCTTGCTGAGCAGCTGTTTCCTAACTGTGCAACAGGTTTGCATTGCTGCCCATTGCTTTCCTTAGTGAAAAAAAGGTAATATATGGAGCTGTGTAAGTAATGAGTGTTTCTATTCAGCAATGTGCTGAAAAGCAGAAAGCACACTTTGAGGGAAAAAGCATTTGTTACTTTCCCGGGGGTGGAGGGAAAATGAAGAAGGAAATATGTGTTTCAGGTTGAATGAAACATCGATTTGCTCTGGAGAAGGGGGGTGAGGTTATTCATTCTATTAAAGTTTGGCATATTTGTAAAAGAAAAGATCTTGGTGATGGAAAATGGTTAGTTTAAAAAAGAAAAATGCTGAAAATATGGTTCAGTTTTTCTTATTTGTTTTCTTTAGTTGAAAGAATGTATAAATCTGTGTCACATGTGTCGGTCCCTCTGCATGTGCCTATTATGAAAACCTTTACTAAAATCACCTCCCCTTGTCTATTAATCAGGTTTTCTCCAAGGAGCAGAGGTTATTTAGTGCCAGCAGAGGTTATTTAGTTAATTCCTGTGTGTGTGCAAAGTGAAGAGGCTCCGATGTTTGGGAGCATTGCCACAGATTCAGCCAGAATCAAAAGGTATAAACAATATCCGTCCCCGCTGCGCTTATCCCTGTGAGACCTGATAGCTGCTGGAGCTGACAATGGCTGCATGGTTATTAATGCTGAAGGGGACTCTGTTATGTTGATATGCAGGTCCAGATACCACTTATTTTCTGTGCTTTCTGGATGCTGCTCTTGAAGGACAAGTAGCTTTTGAAGCAGATCAAGGTTAGATCCCCATCCTCCGCCACCTCTTCCTCCTTTTTTTTTGCCTTGGTTCTGTGTTGGAGACACATTATGGGTTGAGCAAATCTCTGGGTAATTATTTCTCAGGTGGGGAAGAATAAGCAAGGATGTGTCAGGAGCATGAGATTGGCTGGGGGATACTATAGATTAGCTAAGACGCTTGGAATTGTTTTCAGCAGCACTCAGACATCCAAGGAGAGAACAGGAAGCAAAGCACACCTCAGGTTTAAGTAGTGATCCCATGCAGGTTATAAAACACAGGGTCCTCTATCAGAAGCAGATAAGTGAGCTGTAAGTCCTGGGGTCAATAGGAAGGGGAGAAGATGAAATCAGCTGCGTGAAGTTCCATTCCTGTGCATTTGCCTATTCATATGAATGAGATGGAGCAGGGGATGGGGAGGGCAGCAGACTGCAGGCAGGATGGATGCAAATACAGGAATATGGTGGAACACTGTGTGTGTGTGTGTGTGTGTGTGTGTGTGTGTGTTTCATGAATAGGTCTGGCAGTGCTCTGCATGAAGCCCAGCAGAGAGACAGGACTTAGAAGGTCGAATTACAGTCAAAACCAGTGGAGAAAGAGTAAGGAGCTGTCCGCTGTTGAGGTCAATGGTGGGTAATGTTGACTGTTCACTGGTCAGCACCTAGAGCTGGAGGAGACTGTAGCATTGCCAGGGTATGCTAACCTTTTATGGCCTCTTAAACATGTGAGGAGCTGAGACTGTCTTGTGATTCTCTGTGCAGAGGAAGGAAAATGAGCCAGTTAGGAGAATGTAAGTAAGTTTGTCATTTGGAGCTGTCTGTAAATTTGCTACTGCCTCATTTAATGGGATGAGAGAGGATGAAGTAAGCAGATGATTTAAAATTATAACAACAAAAGAAAGGAGTCACCTTTAATAAACACAGGTGAAAAGGGCAACAAAAAGTGACCGGCAGCTTCTTAGCTGTGCCTAACCTACAGCCAGATCCTCTCCAGCTCAGCTCTGCCAACAGACTGCTGCTGCTCCTGCTGCTGATTGCCTGGGAGCTTTAGCTCTCTTGAGTGTTACTGCAAATAAATGTCTGCAGTCCAGAGCCAATTTTAAGAAAAACATGCAGTGAGAAAGGTAAAGTAATAGAAAGGAAGGAATGGGTCCTGGCAGAGAGAATTAATGGTCCTCCAGCCTGGTCTCCAGTGAGCTCTGAGCCCTGCTTTGTGAGAAAGCAAGTGGAGCCTGTGCAGAGCAGGAAGGGACTTGGGGAAGGATGGATATGTGTTATGTGGGAGTGATAGGACAGAGGGATGAACAGCTGGGGGAGTTGAACAGGGTCAGCATTCAGAGAATGAAGATGAACATTCAGGGAGAGAGTGAACTATGGAGATTTCACATATGGGAAGTGAACATACAACTGTGGTCTGTAGGAATGGGTTGGGAGATATTGTAACAAGCCTGAGCCTGTGTTCTTTCACTTCCCGATTGCAACCAAGCCTGGCAGTCTGTCAAAGTTGGTGCCATCCCATGCCCCAGACTGAAATAAGTCAGGAGGTGGTGCTCGCATCCACCAGAAAATTAGTTCTGCTGGGTGGTGTGCGTTTTAGCTTTAGGGTTAAATAAGCCTGATGCAGTCTATGTCACTGTGGGAATTAGTGCCGAAGGACAGCTTTGGGTCAGAAAGGCACTGCAAAGCAAAGAGCTGCTGTGTCAGGTGCTGGCTGAAAGAGGTTCTAAGACTCAAGCCTGGCATTCCCCACCTTTGTGGCTGGTTTAAACAAATACCTCTTGGGGGGGGTGACCAGTCAGCAAGCAGGAGAATGGTCAAGAGAGAGTGGTGTGCTGTGCTGAAGGCAACAGCAGAGGAGCTAATCCAGCCCCTCTGGTACCCACTGGCTTTGATGTGGCCCTGAAATCAGCTCTCACTGGGTCTCTGAAGCACGACATTGCTTCAGCAGTGCAAACTGCTGCTCCCTGCAGAAAATTAATAAGGAGACTTTGAATTTCGCCCTGCATCTGACCTAAGCAGCTAAATAGGTTACACTCAGGTTTAAGAATTGCCCCAGTTTTCCTTTTAATAGGCGATTTTTCTGCTTAATTTGCAGAACAAGCAAAAAAAGCTATTATGTAAAATTTATCAGCGGCAATTGACTCTCATTAGAGATGGGAGCAGGAGGCTTTGTTGTGAGGGGGAAGGAGCCTCCACATTTTCACTTACCAGTGTTCATGCTGACCCGTGCCCTGAACAAACTCAGACACTGAACCATCAACATTTCTATTCTCACAAGTGCTGTTCTCACCTTCCTTCAGTCTGGTTTTAGAAGTCCTTAAGCAGTCAGCAAGCAGTTCTGTTTGGAGCACATGATCCAGCTGAATGAAGTGCCTGCAAATTGCATTGCTATTATTACAGGGTGTGAGGAGGGAATTTTGCCATGTTGGGCAAGCTCAACTCCAGTAGAAATACTCTGTTTCAAGAGTGTCAGAGTGCAGTTGTGTGCAGAGCAACTTGCTGTGCTGACAAGTTGGACCGTAGGTGTCCAGTTGTGCCTCATGGCCACATGGACTTGGGCCTGGAAACTCATTCCTTAGTCTAACACAAGAACTCTGGTTACTGAGACTCACAAGGCTGCCTTTTCTCCTTCTAGGTCCTGTGTTGGATATAGAAGACATAGAAGGAGCTGCTGTCCATGTTTCCTGGAGACCAGAACACAGCGTGGTCTGAAATTGCTCACGTTTTCTTCATGCTGCAGAAGCATTTTTTGGCTCCAGCTGAAGACAGCTGTGACTTGTGTTGTGCAGGGGGACAGGTAAACTGTAATATGCTTTCCTATGAGAGACATAAAGGAAGAGGAAATTATTACTGACATTGAAACATTCAGATGGGGATTTTTCCTTTCCCTTTCCCCATACAGTAAATGTTAATTATACATGAAGGTTCACTACAGCAGAAGGGATTATAATTAATTTATATTTGAACTATAGTAGATTTAACTACGAGCTGCATTTCATTGCAACAAAGTGGATTATGACTGTTGTTTGCTGCCAGCAATTTACATAAACCAACCACAAAGCATTGCATCCATTAATCCTGCATTAAGGACAGCAGCAGGCAGAGAAAACTGTGGAAAAAAGGAGAGGAAGTCTGTTTAACTTGTGAACAGAGACCTTGTACTTGTGGCAGACCCTCTATAACCTAACCTGAGAAATGCAAGCAGGGTTTTTCATTCTTGACTCAATGAAAAATCATTTACTTTTCGCCTCTCCTCCCTTTTCTGACAGTACCTGCCTAGCTTTGTGGCGTGGGAGTTTCTCTAAGGCAGGGGTTAGCTTACAAAGGTAGTCTGAAGCAACTCCCAAAGTCCCTGTCATAGTGTAAGTGTTAAACCAAAGATACCAGATGTTATATTAAAAGCATAGGACGGCACATTGATCACTTTGACTTGATGCTTCCTGATTTATTACTGCTAACACACTAACTTCACAGCTCTCCCTCCTCATCACCCTTTTGTGATGTCTCAGTGATGGCAGTTTTGTGCCTTGGTTTCTTTGCCATCAAGCATACCCTGACACCTTACAGCCCTTCACTAGGGGGTGTATGAGACTCTGCTGATGCTTTCTGTTGCACTGCATGCTGTCTCTGGCCATAGCATTAGGAGCTGTAGTCCGCAGACAGGAGCTTCATCCCTGATGACCCAATCTTAGACTGTAGAAAAGGGCAGGATGGCTTGTCAGGGACTTCAACAAACAGCTCGACAGGAAAGGTCAGTCAGCCCTCCTCTAGCACTGATAAATATTTCCTCTCCTGCACTGCCAAAGTTTGGCCAAGCAAAGGGAACTGCAGCAGGAAGGGCCAGGGGAGGGAGAGTTGGCAACAAGCAGCACCAAAATTGCCAGTTTCCCAGCAAAGAGGATTTGGAGATGGGAACTGTGGCCATACTCAGCCAAAGGCTGAGGCTGTCTCTCAAAACAATGAAAACTCTTTCTAATGGCCAGGTGACTGATTTACCTCTGCCATTTACCTTCACAAAGTGCCTTGGGATACGTGTAGTTGTTAGAACCAGTACTCTGTAGGATTCCCACGTCTTCTTTTCTTGCTTCTTTTGGAGGTGTTACAGGACACTTTGCTTGGGGAACACAGGGCATGAATGCAGCTTCTACCATCTTGGGAGCTTGGTTGCCATCTCCTCAGGCCAGGCACTCTGTCCGTGTTGGGCACCCAGTGCATGACTGGGAGCAAGGAGTTTCAGTGCCTGCCATTGCTGTGCCAGTGTAGAAGCACATAGGTGTATGGCTGATCTCGTGTGGCATGGGTGGGAGCAGCACTTCAGGTAGCCTGAGACAGGAACCAGTATCAGGCTCTGGAGATGCAGGTCACCTTCACCCAGAGGACTCAGATGATTGAGGGAGTTCCATGTCAGCACTTCTCTCTTCCACAGAGGGCTATTAAAAGCCATGCTGATATTGCAGCTGGGGTCTGTGGATGCGGCACATCTGGATGTACTCGAGCTATCTTTATGCTGGAGAGCTTGGGCACCAACAAATCAGAACTGCAGCAGCAGAGCCCTCAGTAGAGTCAGCACAAGCCTGCCTGAGACCCTGGAAAATGAGCTGCTAGCTGAAGTGGTGGTGTCCTTAGCTCCTGAGCACTCCAATCTACCTGGATTAAGCAAGCCTGGGTGGCTGTTGTCTTGTGGCAGTGCCAAAGCACTATCTCCATTGGGCATTCTTTGCCCAATTTGCACTTGCTTTGCTTTCTGGCTATTTCATGGCTGTGCTGAAGGGACTCATGGCCACTTCAGCGATACCTGGTTGGCTTCCAAGAGCTTTCCTATGAAATTTATGTGTATATTCTAGCTGTAAAATTAGCACTCTTTTATTACACAGGCTTTGCTATTCAGGGGGACCTATCCAAAGGCTAGAAGGAGTTTTAATCCCAGCAGAGTGACACCTTGCCAGTAAAACAGTTTTGCTCCTGAGATATTGTTGGAGGTGTTTGCTGAGAAAAGGCGAGAAGTCCCAGACAGGCTCCTTGGGCTCCACAGGAAGATGCAGGACGGATTGTCCGAGTTCTGGAGCAGCACAGAGCAACAATGGTGCTAGTCCCTTCCCAGGTGATGCTGTGGGAAACAGAGGAACAGGGGTCTGGTGACAGCATTCCAGTGCTGTCCTGGGTTTACCAGGAGCCGTTTTGCTCCTTCTTAGTAACTGGTGCAAGCTCTGTGTTTTGACTTCCAGCCTGGGCAGAGAGCTGATAATACCGATTGTTTTTAATTGTTGCTAAGTAATGTTTATTCTGACCAAGGACTCTGTGAGTCTCATGCTCTGCTGGGCACGAGGGAGGCCGGGAGGAAGCAGAGACAGGACACCTGACCCAAACTAGCCAAAGAGGTATTCCATACCATAGCACGTCATGCCCGGAGGGGGAACTGGAAGTTACCCGGAAGGGGCAGGCTCTGGCTCTTCGGGGGTGTCGAACTCGTTCGGCGGTGGTATCGTATTCTCTTGTTATTTTCTCTTATCAATATTATCATTTGTGGTAGCAGCAGTGGTTTGTGTTATACCTTAGTTACTGGGCTGTTCTTATCTCAACCCGTGGGAGTTACATTCTCCTGATTTTCCTCCCCATCCCTCCGGGAGTGGGGAGGGTCGGGGGGGGGTGAGTGGACGACCTGTGTGGATTGGTTTAAACCACGACAAGTGCCTATCACACTAAGGAGAAGCCACTGCAGGGAGTGGTGTGACACTGCAGGTATTACAGACCTGGCACCATATCTTTCCCACACACCCCACGGTGGTGTAGTGAAAAATCCCCAGAAAAAACACTTTTCCTGTGCTGCCTGAACATGTACCTTGTCCTACAATGAAAACTGCTGCAGTCTGAGTTGGGGAGACCCAGAAATTCCTCCTGTCCCACAATAGCAGGGTGAGTGGGGTGAGTCCTCTGCCCCTTTTACTTGCCTCTGACTCAGCCTCTGAGATAAAACCATCTCCAGAAAGCTCTCGGGGTGAAACTGTTCCACTTTGCTGCTGTTTGCAGTTGCCAGTCTCACAAATCCCTGCTCTGATGTCACCAGCAGTGGCCCCATTAACGTTATTTATAGTGTTTGTGCCGTGGGCTTTGGTTGTGCTCAAGGCTCTGTTGCTGGTCTGCAGGAAGGGAGGAGCAGCTCTGGCGCTTTCGGTGACAAATCTTCCAGCCTGGAGAGTATTCTAGATCTTTCATGTCCCACCAGGGCTGCTGGATCTATCCCACACTCCTGGATTTGCTCCAACAACCTGAGCCATCCTGAGGCTTATTTTAGTTCTAGAGAACTTAGTTCTAAACATGCAGTAAGTCATGAGACCAAGCAAATCCGATAAAGATGCTCCAGGGGCAGGCAGTCTGCAAAAACAGATGCAAATGCAGCCAACCAGAAACCAGAAATATATTAGTGCTGAGAGAACAGGCAATTTCTCTCCTATCAGAGTTGCAGGATCAGTGTGTGTGACTTCAGGACAGTCAGGAGAAGAAAAGGGTAAGAGCCATGATTGCTTCAAAGCCCGTCTGTCCCTGCGCTTCACCCATGAACTGCAATTGATGGATGCTCTCAAGGCATGTGCCAGTCTATGTGAGAAGGACCTTTGCTAACCTCAGGTGTTGCAAAAGCATGAGTCAGGCTTTTTATCTGATCCCACTAATCCTGAACATTAACAAGGGAAGATGAAGAAGCACTCAGGGCTTCTGCATTTCCCTTCATTTACCTTCGGTTTTTACCTGCAGAGGTTTAAATCTCTGGAGTTTGTGTCTAAGTGTGCACTGGTGTCAGTGCAGAGGAGAGAGACTTGGGCAGATAACACGTGTCTACAGAAGAGGCTGTTGTATCTTTAAAAGCATCCCATAAACCACTTGGCCTGGGATCAGTCCTTGGGTGACAAATATATTTACAGTGAACCTGTGCCTTGTTCTTTCTGCGTTTCACTTTTTCCTGCAATATTTCAGCTTGTGAGAAGCCACTCAATGTGTTAATGATCAGGAAATAATCATGTTCTCAACCCACAGCCAAGTATCCTCCGTCTCCTGCCATCTGTAATAACAGCCTGTTGTATGAATGTCCCTCAGGAACCCCTGGGAGGCACAGAGCTCCACCCAAGGCACAGTTGCTCATCTGCTGCTGGAGAATTGAAGGCTCTTTCCCATGTTTCAGCGCTAGTTTGGTGACTTTCCCAGTGACATCAGTCTCGGTTACCTGCAGCAGGCTTCTGTCTGACCTGGGCGCAGAGCTCTCCATCAGCGCAAGGATCTTCTGCATGTGCTGTGAGCACCCTGTGGTAGAGACTGATGGCAAGCAGCAAGAACCACGTGGCTGCAGAGTCTCGCAGCAGTTGCCATGCATGATGGAGGAGGCTGTCAATCAGCAGGCAGCAGCATCAGTGCTCTGTTAAATCAAATCTACCAGAGTGGCTGCCTATGCTTGTGAGTTGCCACTGGGTATCAATTACAGTTTGCCAGATCACTCTCTAGCAGCCTTGCTCCACACTGCTGTCATTACATTGTCCATGCTGTGTGCCTTTTGTGGGTTTAAAGGCAATGTATGATACTGCCTCTCAACCCAAGAGAAATCCTGTTTTGAGGGATGCTATTCAGAGTGATTGGTCACAACCATTAGACCTAACACATGGCTTGTTCTGCCACCTAATTCATCTTTAGCTCTTCTGGAGACTGGCACTAAGGAAAGCACAATTACTGGGCTCGATCTGGCCACTGCAGGCTTAGAGCTGATGGCCTTTGTTAAGTGGTATGAACATAATGGCCTCCACTGCGCATTAATAGCTGGACGACTTTGAACACAAGACCTTGGGCAATTTTTTGCAGCCCTGTCAACTGTGAGCTATGTGTCTTTGGGCAAGTCTTGTCTTCTCCCTGTGGCCCAGCTGAACAAAGCATGTAATAACACTGCAGTGCCTCTGAAGACTGGGTCATTGCTGAATGAATTCTTACTGTGTTTTGGTTTTGAGAGAGTTTTGGATGCCAACTGCGATTTTGGTGTGAAGTAGTATTGATTATCATCATGCATCTGTAGTACAGTGAATTGTTATTCATTTCCTTATTGCTTCTCTTCTCTGACATGATCCTTACGAGGTACCTCAGGGGGCAGGTTAATAAAGCTCTATTAACATTGAATTCTAAGGGAAGCATTAACTTTAGTCCAATCCTGCTCACTGCCCCAGCACAGTCCATCCGTTTGGCACAAGGCTCCAAGGCACTGTTCCAGCACGTTTCCCAGTGTCAGGATGACATTGTGCAGTAATCTATGTTTCCTTGCGTGTTCCGCTGCTGCATTTTGTAACTGCTCGTCTGACCTGTCATTGCTGCCTGTCATAGGGAGAGGCTGCTTTTCCATGAGTAATCTCACAGGGTTTATTTTTATAGGTATATTGAAGATAATGATCCTCCTTCTGAATGGGAGATAAGAGGGAGACAAAGACAGAGCTGCTGGCTTTAACTCACCTGAAAAGCTTCAGATACATCTGGAATGAGGACCATAGATGAAGACAGAGCAGTGTCATGACTGGTAAGAAAGTGAGCAATGTAGCAGCTATGGACAGTGACCTTCTCAGCATTAAGCATATTGCAATATATTGCAGGAATAAGGCATAAGACCCCAGACTCCCAAAGGTGACAAAGTGATGCTGAATCCAGCAGCGTTTGAGCATCTAAATACTTTTCTAGATATGGACATAAATGCCTTATTTAATCTGAATTAACATGACTGGAAAAGCAAAGTGTTAGCAAGTGGAATATGCTCTGTCTGCGGTTCTGTCTCCCCTCTCCACTGTAACTGCCATTTTGTATTATGGGCTGCACATGTTGCCAGCCTTGCCCCAGGCAAGGTTAATGAGTTGTGTTCCCTGCGATGTGTCTGGCTTTGGGAGAGCCACACCATTGCTGGTGGAAGGATCAGCACTGGGGAGCTAACACAAGGCAAGCTGGAGCCAGTGGCTGTGATTGATTCTCAGTGGTTGGCCAAATGCCACAATCAACAGCTCTGCAGCATGGTGATCCCAGTGTGCTGGGTGTCTGAGACACTGCCGAGCACATGGCAAATGGCTGAAGAGAGAAAGGGAAGCCAAACTTGCCAGGTGGACATGGGGCAGTACAGGACAGAGGGCACGTAGGATGCTGTCATGGCTTAATACCCATAAAACTCAGGGTCACAGAGGAAGACTACTAATATAGATTTCTCAGATTTCTTCTTTCCTCTTCCTTCTAGTTTCCAATATTTCCTGGTTCCTATCTCCTACAAAAACCAAGTTGGGAGAGCTGGGAAACCTCTTCTCTCCTCCCCACACCACTGGTCTGGTTGTGTCTGAAATCTCGAGCTAAGGAGCAATTTCACCAGCATTTTACCTCTACCTTATGCCAACTGCGGTGTGCAAAGGACTTGTTCTATGACTTTGCCATCCTTTCCCATACAGAGAGGGAGAAGCATCCTCATTCAATATTAATCTCCCCTCCATGGATTCAGGCTGCTTCTGACAGTGTATCAATTATTTAAACCTGTTTAAAAAGTTTCCAGGATTAAAGAGATTAGTTTCTTGTTGATTTTGGTAATTCCTCCTGCTTTTGCATTTCTGAGACTGAATGCAGCGCCACTACTGAGCTGTGCTCCAAGTTTCCCCCTATCCAGGGACAAAATGGGTATTTTGTTTCCATTTGTAATTGCCAAGTGGTAAAAGCAGCTCCTGCAAAGTGGGTATGAGTAAAGCAATTGCAGATTTCCTTTGTGATAGCTTGGATTTGAAAGTAACATTTGAAAGTGTTTTGAGAGCTATAGTCCCTTCCAGCTGTCCACGTGACTCCAAGCATCAGACCAAAGAACCTCATGTGCTACTGTCCCAAGCTTAATGTCTGAAGATCATCTCTTGTCTCCTGCAGAATGGGTCTGTGTTAGCTGTGAAGGAGCAGCTCACCTGCAAGTTGAAATGGGGGCTGCAACTGGCACTTAGGAAAATCGAGATAAAAGGATTAAAAAGAATGATCAAAGAGCTTTAAACATCAAAAAGAAAACAGGTCTATGAAATATACATGAAAACACACTAAAACCTCAAGCCCAGCATTATCTGTCTCCCATCCGATCGTTAATTCGTGGGGTTGTGCTGCCAGGGAAAGTGAACTCCTTAAATGGGTTCTTTGGGTCTTTCCTTTGCTAAGCAAGACTGAACAGTCCAGGTCAGCACTCCAGCAGAAGGGAACGTTTGTGGCTTCCTGTGATATCCCATAGACGTACCTGGTCAGACAATCTTCACTTAACAGGGCTAAGACCCAAGCTGCTATAATTACAGATAAATCAGGAAGCCCCCTCAGTAAGCTTTTCCCACTAAATAGTCACTGCTAGAAAGAATCAGATGGCCCAATCTTTTCCGCCCCATCTGTTTCATGCTGCATGATAGACTTTATCCAGAAACCAATCTTGTCCCAGGCTCCAGCACAGTCATCATCAATCACATGTGTGAGCCATGGCACTAGAGCCTCATCACAACCTTCCCTCTGCTCACAAGCACAGCAGCTTGGAGGCAGAGAGGGAGATGCACATTGCAAATATCCGTCATCGTCTTCTGCAAGGAAAGGATGTTGGGAGGAGAGAAGAGAGAGATCCTGTGTCTTAAACTGTTTGCTTTTTGTTGTCAGTGTCTCTAGCTGGCAAGTGATCAGCTGCAGGAGCTGAGAGCATAGAGAGAATGTGGCATGAATGGTGTGAGGGAGGAAGGTCAGGAAAGGAGGAACACAAAATGTATTCTTGCTGCTACCATTATTTGTATTATAGTGGTACTACCAAGCTTTTAGCTTGCAGCTTCTCTCCGCGTACTGCAAACACCTTTATAAAGGTCAAGGGCATCATCTTCTTTTTCTAAATGAAGAAACTGAGGAAGGTTTCGCTTGCACAAGGCAGAGGTGCGGAACTCTATGGCTGCAAATCATGCCTGCAATGACAGAGAACAGGGTGTTTCTTATGCCCTGTAACACTGCTGATTCTGATTCTGCTGAGAATTTAATCTCTGAGTGCTCCTAGTTGTCTGCATTTACTACTCCAAGAACTCAGGCTAAGGCTGGTATCCACAGCCACCTGGAATGTGGCTCCTTGTCAGCTTTAAGGAGGCTGAGCATAGTGGAGCACACATTCACAGCATCACCAGGCTGTGGTCTGTGGCTGATACGACCTGATTGCATGGAGCTATACTGGATGTTGCACTAGGATCTGAGTTGTGCTTCAGGATCTTTCTGGAAAATGAGTGCAGCTGCCTGGATTTCCAAAGCAGAAATGATAGACAGCTCGGAGCAGGAGTACAGGCTTTGAATGATGATTTAGAGCTACAGGCTTCTGCCTTTGTCCTTCTGAATTACAGATACTACATTAGCTCAAAAGAAACAGCTTGTATGAGTACCTCTGTGTTTAAAAGTTACATGTATCACACGTCTTGAGCTGGAGATCCATCAGAAAAGGATTTATCAGTCTTGTCCACACTTGTGCTTTGAGCATTCCCATGTGCAATATAAAGGCAAGATATTTCATAAGGCTTTTTTTTTTTGCATTGGTCAAATATTTGATACTTCTTATCCAACTGTTTGTCTCTCATCTGTGTTAGTCTGGTTTGCTGCTGATCTCAGCTATGTAGAACCACAGTAAACCCCATCACTTCTCTCATTAGGCTTCTTAAGTACAAAGAATGCGTGTTTTGTCCAAGATAGCTGTGGAATGAGTAGCCAAGCTGCACAGACCTCCCAGTTCCTGCTTCTCCCAGGTACCTGAGTGCAATGCTTTCTGAATTGCATCCCCTTCCTTCAGCATCTAAGCAGAATAAGCTTTCTGTGGGACCAGTGAAAAGCAACATCAAGTATCCAGGCAAGGGATGGATAGATGGAAATACAATGGTTATGAAGCTGGCAAAGAAAGTTGTATGGAATCAAAACACCTCATGCTTCCATGCCTTTCTGTCCTTAAAAACTACTCTAGATGCTGGTTACCCTGGCTGGCTCAAGCCAGAGAGGGATCAGCTCCTTCTTCACTGCCTTTGTGCCCCTGCTTCCCATCCTAGCCTAGTGTAGTCTTCTGTGAAATTGTTTTCTCTGCAGAGACAGAGCTGCCTTGTCTCTTGTAATTCCACTAGGATAATCCTTGGCTCTATGCTAGGGAAGCACTGAGCGTGGTCACAGAGGGGAACGCTGGGGAAACACAGGCATCTGCACACATCCACCTTAGTGCTAGAGGAGTTCAGGCAAGGAGTTGCAAATAGCTCTTTCTTTCCTTTAGTGCTTGCTCTGTGGTAAAGTAGAAAAGGCTCAGGGAGCAGCCAGGTGGGAGGCTGTGTCAGTGAGCAGGAATAGTGGGGCACTGGAGGCAAATGCAGGGGGACCAAATGCTTTCTACAGGACCTCACCACATCAGGAGCAGAGTGGTTTATAGGCAGTACATGTAGAGAACCTGGGACTGCTCAGCATCGGAGCTGAACAGAGGGCCAGGCCCTCAGCATGGTGACTCTGCTGACCTTCCTGCAATTAGTACAAGAGGTTTTGTCACCAAGTGCTTATGATCTCAAGTGATGAAAATGAAGACCTGGAACCTACCTGTCAGTGTAACTCTGTGATGTAAGAGGGAAAGACCTAGGCCTAATTACTTAGTTAAGTAGAGCATCCTCCTGTGACCAAGACAAGTGCTGCCCTCATTGTTACACAGAGCTATGCACGTTTCCTTTTATATATCTAACATTTCCCAACTCAGCGTCTGAAGCCCAAACCATGAGGTGCCAAACCCAAAGGAGGCATAACTATTCCATGTGTGTGATTTCCAACCAGAAGGGAACACTGTGGTAAGCCTCCCTCATACACAGCAGTTCTTTTCCTTTGCTAGATAAACGATGACAGTAATACCAGGCTGAACAACCTCCAGTTCCACCAGAGAGCATCTCTTCCTGAGAGGTAGCCAATAGCTACGTTCAGATGCTATCAACAGAACCTGCAGTTGAGCTGCATCACACCGGAGCCCTGGCACAGGGCTCACTGCTCCCTGTGGAGACAACAGGGCTTCTTTGAGAGCTTATTGTCACCGTATCAGTGCTGCAGCTCAGGTTATCAGCCAGCATCCCAATGGCAGTGCTGAGGAAGATGCTTATCCGATGGGCTGATTAGTCAGTAATTTCCTTTTCTTTTTCTCTTGTATTTGCTCTGAATCCTGGCTGTTGCCAATAAGGAGATTTGTGCTAGTTAGGCATGTTCCAGTTAGTCCAGAATCACCTGGTTGTGACCCGTGATGGTCTGAGCTCCAGTGAGGTCTGACAGGCAGCTGACAATATTCTGTAGTTCCATCAGACAGAGCAGGTTTAAACCTGAGATCAGTCTGTAGACATGTCATTGACATGCTTCAAGCCAGGCACAAGAGTAGGGAGACAGCAACTGGCATGGAACTTTGGGGTCTGTCACTTAACGTTTACATGTGATGGGTGTCCTGAAAGATGAGAGGTTGTCATTCGCATTCTGGATATGCTAATTTGTCATGCTGACAGACAACAGCATCCCAGCTCCTACAGGCATTGTGAGTAATTAAACAGACAAACCAACCAACAGACATGGCAGATGAGGAAGTTTAATGGGAAGAATGAGATGTAAAGAGTGATCTTGCGATGGGGCTTGGTATGGTTTTGTTTAAAACCACAATATTACATTTCCAGCACATAAAGTGTGACAAGGCAGTGATGACAATACTGACAAGGTTCCATAGCATTCATCCGGAGGGATCTCAAAGCATTTCCTCAGCTGGCTAGATTCACCTCATGTAGCACGAGGATTTACTTCTCAGCTTTGCAGCTTTAAATGTGGCGAACTGGGCAATCCATTCCCTGTCTTTCTCATTCATAAAGCCATCTGGGTACATCAGCTGTGATGGATCATTTCAATATTATGCCTTCTGTCCTGGAAATGGAGCTTTCCCTCTCCTTCTAGATAAAAGCTGCTAATATGTGAGTCCCTCTTCTAGTCAGCCAGGCCATCAGGCTTCCTAACAGCATATATGTGTCATGAGCATGTGACACTGCTCCTTGCTTCACTAGCCCAGACAATAAATATTGTGGAGCCAGAGCAAGAAGTGAGAGGGGGGATTTACAGTGCATAAGCATCATATGGCTTGTAGGCTGGGTTCATCCCTGGGTTAGAGCTGCTCAATTCAGGGGAATTATCCCAAACAGTGAATCTTCTCCAGTGGCAGACATACAAGACCGGGATTTCAGCTCTGTTGTTTTAACTCACTCTTGTCCAAAACACCTCACAGAAGGCTTAGCACAGGCTCTGGGATTAACACTGAGCTTGCTTACTCCATTGCAAAGGCTGGGGAGAACTCTAAGGCTGGGATTTAACTTAAGCTGAGCTTCTAAAGCTAGCCAACTTCCAGAAGGATCCAGGGAACTGCTAGGATAAGAGCATTGCCAAAGGTAAAGGCTGAGGGAAAGTCATCAGCAGCATTTGGTGAGTGGGAAGATTGATTTCTTTGTTGAGAGATTCAAGGTACATTGCTTCAAAAGAAGTCCCAGTTCTATATGCAAACCTCTCCAAATGAAATTGAACTTGAGAAAGTCAATTTGTTATTAGGTGGCTCAACAAAAAGCTCTGTGAGCATTTGGAGCAGTCAGCCAGCCAACAACTCTATGAGGCATGAGGCCTAGTGAGAGAAAAGTGTTGGCAGTACCATAAGTCATTACACCCTCCAGCAACGCATCTCTTTTGGTTCAGGAAGTATTGCAACTGGAAGGGGTTAAATGTTCATGGTTTCTAACCAGCCAGGGGTTGAGAACAAAGAGTTTGATGTGTGCTCTGCTCTCCTTTTGTAGTCAAGTTCTGCTTTCTTTGCAGGCATTCTTCCAATCCTCTGTGTACATAAAAGCAATGAAAGCATTTAAGGTCTGTGCTTGTGTTTTATATGGGATGAGAGGTGTTCATGCATACAGGAGCAGTGCAGTGAGCTCCCAGGGGAATCCCAGGCTACATGGAATTTACCTATTAGGTTGCATTCTGAAGAACATCTGTTCACATGGAAATCACTGAATTTTTCAGCTTGTCAGTTTGCTTGTTTAGGAGAAAATGAACCCTTAGGATGTTTGTGATTTGAATGTGCAATCTTATAGTAACACACATCCCCCTGTAACGTAAAAACATGTGGACTTAAAATTGGGGTTTCCTGGCATCCAAATTCAAAGGCTGAATGAGGTGTATGGAATGGGGAGTGAATAAAGAACGACAGCTATCATATCTGTGGGAATACCTCTGTGGCCTCTGTTACCATAGCATCTGAGCTGTTCTGAATCACCAACCAATTCTGCCTGCACACCCTCCTGTCCAGGAGCAGTTCCACTACCTTAAATTCATCCTTCCTATGGAGAGTTAAATGGAGAGGAGGGGAGGGAGCAAGGTCTGTAGAGACCAGATAAATCAACACCGTTTACAAAAGGGTGGAAAATTAAAAGAGAAGGAGGGGGAAGAGGCAAGTACTGACAGTAAAAGGAAAGATGAAGAAGTGCCATGATAAAGATGATACAGTGCCCAGGCAGTCCCCAGCCTTGAAACCCCCACCAGTAAAACACTGCTCAGTGAAGATGGATTGTTTCAGTTAACCTTGTTCACAGCAGCATCTCTGCAGGTCAGAAAATGAGTCCTTTCCCACGTTCCATCTCTCAAGTGTGTTCCTGAATATCTCTGCATATGGATAGTTAGATTGCATAGGCTTAGGCTGAATGAATTGGCAGCCAGATTCTCTAAATCTGGGAATATTGTGCACTATCATTCTTTTCCAATAATGAGGAAAAAAGCCTCCTGAAACAAACAAAGGGACCACAATATGTTGCCATCGGGCTTGTTTGTAGCCACTGACCAGGCTGAAATAGCTGCACTGCAGCAAAAGTGCCTGGAAAAATGATGAGGACTTCAGAAGCTGGAGGAGCAAGTTGCCTATGAGAGCCTCTACGTTCCCAAAGGATTCAGGCACCTTCCTTTGTAGCTTACCCCTGAACATGCTTTTGGCTCCGCGATGCAGCTGCGCAGTGTGGAAACAATCCTCTTCCCCTTCTCCACTTTTACTGAGCAGTTGAAGCTTTTTATTGAGGTTCTCATCCAGGAAAGGTCCTTTAGGACCCTAGATAGAATTCAGAGCTCTAGGCATTTTCACACCACTGGTGTCACCAAACTGATGCAGTGTGGCTGTGGTACAGCCATGACTTAGGGATGTCACCCCATCATTAAGCAAGCACAACCAAGGGAAGTGCTCCACAAGGCAGCCCACTCCCCATTTTCCCTCCAAGCCACCCAGTTTCTTCTCATAACATCCTGCCACTTCTCCGATCCCCAGGCACAGAAGGTATGGGGATAATGGTGTGTCATGTTTGTCTAATGTTCTTACTGCTACTTACCCATGCAGTTTCATCAGCAAAAGCAGGCACAAGTTGATAAAGAGACAGTGAACAGAGCTGCTTAGTGCTTGCCCACTAGATACTTCTGATCCTGAGGCAAACATGAGTGCCAGAATGTCCTTAGGCAATTGCTTTGAGCAGATCCACAGCAGCATACTGGGAAATATGGAATTATAGCTACTCTAAACACTGAGCATTCGAGATAATAAGAGCAACTGGGCAGGCCCTGCAGGTCACAGGTCCTTAGATTTCACTATACTGGGTTTAAAATGGGAGCAGTTGTTCAAGTCTCAGGAAGTTGGATGGTTCCTTGACATAGGAAACATGAACAAGCAAAGAACCTCGTGTGCCACTAGTGCCCAAGGTGAAACTTGACAAGAAAAGCCTGTCTGAAGGTACCAAGAAGCATGAGAAATTCTCCCTGAGCCTTTTAGGATCAGATTCTTCAGCAGAAGAGCACAGTAATGGATTGTAGAGCAGTATCAGATCACTAGGATAAAAGCTCGATAGAGAAGCAGCAACATATGGCAATGGAAAAATCTGCCTGCAGAAATGGGAAATAGACCTGTTTTGGTTTTAATAATGTGTCAGCCTTTGCATGGGCTGGCCCAGCACCCAAAGAAGCGGAGTGTTGCTTCCACTTACAAGAAGACCAGGTCTGGCCTTCTGATAGCAGTCTGAATAAATGTTCCATTATCTCTTACAACTATCTTTCCAATATGTTACCTGACCCAAGGTTTATTCATTCACAAATTTGGTCATCTCTTATAGCAGAAGCTGGGCTCTTCCTTTTATCCAGGAGTTTCAAAGTGCTCTACACGTAGCAGTGATTTCAGCTTGTTAAACAGTACCGAAGCGGGAGCTGAGGCATGGAGAAAATGGAATAAATGAATCCAAACTCATGCTGTGAGTTCGAAACAGCCAGGAACAGGCTGGCTATGAGCAGATGAGAAATGATGAAAGGTCAGGACAAAACCCAGTCTTACTAGTTAGATGAGGCTGCCTCTTTACAAGGTGAGACACTCACTAGAGCTAAGATGCACTGTGTGCATGAGGAAAAGCTGATAATATGTGTGTTCTTACACTGTTCTTGCCTACCCTTTTCTCTGATTTCCTAGACCATGAGTTTGTGTCTTGCCCCTCACCAGAAGAAGGTGTGTAGCACTCTGTAGTAAGTACAGCTTTGGAACAGTGTTGATTTTAACCTTCCAAGACCTGTCATTAAAGTGAAGAAATGGGATGCCTCAGATGGTCCTTTCACTTTATTTTCTTTGCAGCAGGTTGTATCCTGGTTAAGCATATTACATAAAAGAGTCACTGCTTGATGCAATTTGTGATGGTTCATTAAGCACAAGATATGATTAACATGAACACTTCTTTAATCAGCCAAAGATGCTGTTACAGACACTTAAAAGCTCTGTGCACTTGTAGCTGTTCTTGTCTCCATGTTGCTGCTCTGCCCAGGTTGGTAGGAGAGCAGTTCACAGTCTCTACACGCCAGCATAGGGCAATTTCGAGCCATGGTAACTGTTTCAATACTGGATCAAGTGCAAAAGACTCCCCTGCAAGTAATTCCCCAGGTTTTGCACTTAAACCATGTGTGTAAAGAACATGGACAGACACGGTCCTCCCTTGCCCCTCACCCTGTGTCAGCTTGTCTGTATTTCAGTTCTCTTTGTGACCAGGCTGGTTATTTAAATAAGGAATGGCTATTTCCTCACCCTTTCATTCTTCCTTTCCTAGGCTTAGACTAGCTGAGGCCGACTTTGCCCTGGCTGCAGTGACTTTGTGTCCTTGCCTTGGAGTCACTTGGGGCCTCTTGTCCATCCGGTATTAGCAGACCCCAGACAAGCTAAACAGACACAGACACTGTTTACAATTCACTCTGGCTGCTCACTGCAGTCTGGTGCTTCTCCATTACATCTCTCATTATGAATACAGATAACAGACTATCATGAGCTGAGTAGCCTTATCCTTAAGAGATAAAACTAATCTGGGTGCTTAGATCAGCAGCCTTGTTCTTGCTTAA
The DNA here is from genome assembly GCF_037157495.1 of Lathamus discolor. Taxonomy (NCBI): domain Eukaryota; kingdom Metazoa; phylum Chordata; class Aves; order Psittaciformes; family Psittacidae; genus Lathamus; species Lathamus discolor. The sequence goes on from NC_088900.1 coordinate 907,969, forward strand.
TCTCACCTTGGAAAGCACAGTAATTGCAGAAACATAGAAAAGAAGTAGAGTAAGGGGGTGAGAAACCCAGTGAATGCATCCCTTTGACTACTCTCTGAGCCTGTGGGCTTGCCCTGGTTCCCAGCCACATCTTTCCTGAGTATTGAGCAATTACACCATGCATCATAAGGAAACAGTCTGTTACAAGAACTCTTTTGTGCAAATGAGAACAGAACTAAACCTTGTGCACAGCCTCAAGAATAATCATGCTGGGCAAAAGAACGCCTTGTACTCAAAGCTGAACTGGTACAATGGACACAATGTGCAACACACTTTCCTTTTATACTACATTTCCTCTCTTATCCTCGTTTAGGCTTGCTTTTGTTTTTCTCACTGAACAAAAGCACCATCAATATGCTCCAATGGCCCCAGTGTCAGAAGGCTTCTTTTGACCCTGCTGTAATATGAACAATGGAAGCAATAAAAACAAGGTAGTTCAAGTTGGAGTTCAAGCTCCACACCAACAAGGCTCAAGCAGGGGCACAGTCCTGCTAATGCTACTTGGAGCTTGTAATACTAATGCTCAATACTTGTAGTTTGTCTGCCCCAAAGGTCTGGTTCAGCTACAGCAGGCACGTTTCCTAGATAGGTTTCCATTCTTCCAGCGGCCCAAGCCAGGGCTTTTAATCTTACTTTGTGCTTGGGTTTGGAGATAAATCCAGTATGACTTCTAATCCACATCCAAATATCCTAAAATGCCAGTGATGTGGCTATTCCCAAACCCAATGTCAAGAGCCATCTTCTTGTCTTTGGTGAATCCTTATACCAAAGCTTTTGAGACACAGTTTCTCCATGCAGTTCCTGCCATTTCAGCCTCTGAATGTGAGGAGGGTTAGGAAGGAAAAAAACACAAAGGCATCCAGTTTGGAAAATCTATGACTTTGTATTGATTTTGGGCATCTCAGGAATTGAAACAAGCCTTCAGCGCAGAACTCCTCCAAAGATGTCATGCTCACCTCTCTTCTGACACAACATTTCATTGATGCCCATGTTTGTGCCACATGAATGATGGATCATCGTGTATCAAACCTCAGTGTTCACTTAATGCCTATGAATAAAACATTGCTCACAGATTAACTGGTTTCAATTTTCATGGGTACTTCTCTGGAGAAGGAGGACACTGTTAGTAATTGAGGGGAACGAGACCTTTGGATTTAATAAAGTCCTGTTGCACCCCATTCATTTATCTTTCAAATATCAGCATTTATACCAATTCATTACACTTACCTCCCTCTCTCTGAAATGAATAATCCTGACATTACATGAAAAAAAGGGATTCTTTATGTACCAGGAAACCGGAATTTCGTTGTGTCCAGATCCTTCTAAATGTGGCTTGTGGTGGACTGAATGCATGAGAGGAGGGAAAAACACTTTCCAGTGGAAGCAGAGATGCAGAGAGCAAGGTTAGGAAGAGAGGAAGGTGTAGAGAGGAAGAATCAGGGGCTAGAGGATAAAGAATAGGGAAGGAGTTTGGTCATATAAAACCAAGATGAACTGTGTATATGTATCAATATGTGCACACAGATGAATGAATATATCTCTAATATGTTTGTTCTGTCGTTCTGTCCTTTCATCCCTCTGCCTACGGTGTTATTTCAGTGATCTCTGCAACTCTTTCTCAGTCCTTGCCTGCCTCAGACTCCAATTCAGATCTCTGCTCGTGCCCAGAGCTTCTCAGAGCTTGACTTTACACGGTCCCATTTCTCATTTGTCAAATACAATTACTGCTTTACACACAGCCCCAGGATTAAGTTTCAGAGGAGAAGAGAAAACTCAATATGTACATGATTTCCTTTATTATTATCAAGACAGTGTCAACCCGCAGAATGCTGGTCTCACACACATTTCATTCCAGCAAGTTTCATTAGATTTGATGATCAGATACAGTTTTTGGTACAGGGATCTGATAAAGAGAGTCCTGAACATTCCCAAAGGTGCTGTACATCAGTCATCCATGGTCAGAGCAGCGAGTGAGTGGAGAGGCTTTGGCAGCAGGAGTGAAATAAACCCAACTAAATGCATCAGGTGCCCTCCTCAAAGGCTGTTTGTGCACACAGAGGGAAGGATCAGTTCCCTAACTCTGCATTAGTACGCATTTTTACTGACTCAAACCACGTTCAGTTCTATGTCTAGTGATTGGGTTTTGACTTGAAGGGGCTGTGATGAGAGGGTGGTAACCAACCACTCAGCCAGCAACAGAGGTCTCCTGCAAGAATCTCTTTGAAACATTGCCTGTAAATTGCTTGTTGATATTTGACCACGAGTCACCTCTGCATAGATCTTTGCCTGTTACTGCAGCATTGAAAGGATGCTGGAGTGCTGTGATGTGTTAGTGGGAGAACAGGAATGGGGCTGGGCAGCACAGCTTGCCTTTCGATACACAGCCTTCTGTGTGAGTGCTTGCAGGCAATGAGTATGAAAGCCTGTTGTGGGAAGGAGCTCAAAGCAGCTCTGCAGAGGAGAACACCTTCTTTTGTCATGCTTTGAACCAAGTTTCTTACTGGTGAGCTCATGGAGGGGGCCGACAAACAGATTCTTAATGGAGCTGCTGTTATGGAGCCAAGCTGGTGGAGTTTGATTAGTACCGGGGGTGGGACTTGTCCAAGCAAATGCTTCTGTGCTGCAGAAAGGGTATTGTTCAACAAGAGTATCAGTGTGGTAAGTACTTGAATCAGGTCCTTGGCAAAGGTGTCTGGTCACAGAGGGTGGTATTAGTCACTGCCACTTAGTTGAATATAAAATGGAATGTCTGAGCAGCAGTGATCTGGGATGCCTTCCCATTTGCAGACTAATATTCTTCCTATCTGTATTCCCCTTAGATGTGCACGAGTTACAGTTCCTTTCACTTCCTATCTCAGGCTGTATAGCATCATCCTTAACCACCTGTCATATTCCACCCAAGGTGGGATTTGCTCTATTTCAGTGGTAGATAAAGCAATTTCAGTTTTCCTGTAGGATAGAGATCACATGGAGACCGGGCTGAGCTCTGGGCCATGCCCAGATCTACGCTACTTCTGAGGCACAAAGCAGTTGGAAATACAATTATCCATTTGCAGGCAGGTTCCCAGAAGCACATGCAGCTGACACAGCTCACTCCGTCACCCCATCCATGCCCTGCAGGGTGCCCTTGACGTTCACAGCCTTCACATTCCTTCTCAAAGTGTTCCTGACTGCTGGAGTGCTTCTGGGTCATTCTCATTTGTTCCATGGGCTGCAAACGAGTGGCACCAGGCAGAAAGCAAAGGCTGGACCTTCAGTTAGAGTTTTATCCTGATCCTGTGTATTAACTGCGCAGCACTGGGGTGTAAGCTTCCCTGAACAGCCAGGAAAGAAGAATACAAGAGCAATGAACTGATGGGATAGGTTCACGCATGCTCCAGTTCTGCTGTATGGTAAAGGACAGCCAGGCAGCACTGAATGCTTGAGGAAATGCCACCTCATTTGCATATGTTATTCTTGCTCTGTCTCCAGTTGTGGGTTTTGGCTCATGCACTTGCAGACAGTGAAGAAGGAGGGTCTATCTTAGGACAGAAAATAGCTGGCTTGTCCTCTTCTTGCAAGTGAATCAGGAGCCAGTTTTCATCTTCCCATTATGCATTTGTTTAGAGAACTGCCTTTCTGCCAGGTCAGCAGTTCATCCCTATATACCTGCTGGCACTGAGAGCCTGGAACTGTCTCTTTCCTGCAGCCCGGGCCCAGTTGACTGTGACTGATGGCTTTGCTTTGACCTTGGGAACTTGAGGCCATCGGCACAGCTCAGTGGAAATAAGGATTTAGCCTTTTTAGAAAACAAACGGCTTGTCTGGAAGTTCACTGTGTCTCTGGAGTACAACACAATCAGTGCTCACATGCCTGCTGCACACACTCCCTGGGACCACAGGCAGGGAGTAATGCAAGCCAGGGCTCAGCTGCAAACTCTCTGATTCTGTGACATGGGCTTATTTGAGCTTCAACTGCAAGTGATGTCAATGCTCTGACCTTCTGATGGTCCTGTTCTTGCAACTGACTTGTCCCAGAGTGACCTCCTGTAGCTGCTGCTCAGCAAATGTAGTCACACACTGAGTACAACCACACAATCCCAAATCCATATGAGCCAACTTGTCCCTTTTCATTGCACTCTGGGTCTCAGCTTCCCACTACCAGTCTCACAAGCCCTCAGGCATTGTCAGCCTTGCAGGCAATCAGTAGGTATGTGTGAACACCAGTGCATAATACGCACACTGTGTAGCAGGTAGTTATCCAGGCCATGCTCTGCATCACACATCCCCTGTCAGTGCAGAGATCATGTGGGGTTTACTTTTACTTCACTTAGGATGGACAATATTAATGAAGTTCACTCCAGGCTCAGGGAAGCAGCTGTGGGAATGTGCTGGAATCCTGCTCTACTGAAGGGTTGTTACTGTTTAATATCCCCAGATCACCAGGTGTGTTTCCAGATATGATCTATGGGTGGGTACTGAGCCAGCTGTAACCCTGACAACAGTGACCCAGATGGCAATCAGCACAATGGACTATTTGAATGATGTTGATGTAGAACCAGTGCTTGCAGAACCCTTAGACCCTGCAGTAACTCAGTATCATTTGAAGATGTGGAATGAATTTCACCTTCTCCATTGTTTTCCACACCTGGAGATGCTGGAAGGGACTTGTGTATGGACAGCACAGACAGGGTAAGGGAAACAGCCAGTGCATCAGTGTGCATGTGGGGAGGACTTTCTGGAATTCAAAGAACTGGATTTATTTATCCACATAGAACTCTTTGAGGCCCTTGAATAACCTTGAGACACAACTATTCATTACCAGTCAGCACAGTCATGGACAAATCTACTGTATCGCTTAGTAGAGTTGGAATACCATGGTGGGGTTCCTGCAGAGCTGAGCGCATTTGTGTTGTATTTGTACTACCATGCCTTTGGTAGGACGCAAGCAAGAGAAGATGTATTAAATGAGAAATATGACAGATATCTGGAGGGAAATAAGAGTTGCTAAAAACAGGGATGAGGAGTTAGTTCAGTCCTTCCCACCGCTGAGGGGATGGTGAGCACCCAGGACTGGGAGGCTGGGCCCAGCCTGAGGAGCAGAGAGTGCTGGCTGGGAAGCCTGGGCTTACAGTGGTGAGTGTGGGAAGCTGTGATTCAGCCCCGCCAGGGCCTGTGTTTCTGCAAGCTCTGAATCAGCCTGACTGCAGCAACAGAGAAGGGTGTTTGGAAGCACAAACCAAAACAGCTGTGAACGGGAAAGGGCACTGACTTTCTGTCATTAAACTTTGAGACTCTCTTTGGCAGCCCTGGCAAGGAGAAGAATAATGAGCAATGGCCAGCGTTGTTGCTGTGCAGAGACCACTCCAGCCAACTGATTTATAGGGCAATGAAATCATTCATCCCACTCCTGCAATGCTGTATTAGTTCTTGTTCTGTCACCAGGGCCTGGGGCATATGGGCTTAGGGTGATTGCTTGACAAGCTCCTCTTCCTCACCATACCCAGGACACCAGAGCTGAGCTGAGACAGAAGGGTGCAAAAGAAAGGAGCAACTGGAGCAGCAGCAGAAAGAGGAGGCTGGTGAGGAGTGCTGGGAATAGTTCTTGGGTGAAGAGGAGCCCAGAGCAATGCAAGATAATTACCAAGAACAAGAGCAGGTCAGTCCAAGCCTGGAGCATCCATCAGTTCAGCCGTGGTAATTCCAGCAGACATGCACAACTTTGTCCCTGTTTGAGATCGGAGACCAAGGGAACCTCTTGGCTGCAAAGGTCTGAAGAGCTTTGGCCTGTGCAGTCACTCTATGGTGATTGTCCTTGTGCTGCTAACTCTGTTACCTATCAAAATTCCAGGAATGCTGCAGCTATAATGATGTGTTACCCTTAATAGTGAGTCCATCCATGAGAACTGCAGTCCCCAGTGTGAAAAATGGATTGGGACTACATTCAAAGGTCTACCAGTGGAGGTGGGGCTTGGAGTGAAGAGTCAGGAGAGGGATGCAGGCAGCCAGCTACAGGGGGTGGGTGGATGATGTGCTTTTGCCAACATAGTCCTGGTGGCATCTGACATTTCAGGAAGCTGGAAAATTCCGGAGAGTATACAAGACTCAGAAATTCCAGCAAAGGGCAATGGAAGCTGCTTCTGCTCTTTGCTTTAGCTTCCTCCTTAGTGTCTGAGGGCTTCATTATCCCAAACAGCTTCACAAATTGCATAACAAATAGAGCTTTAAAATATTTAAAGAACAGTTGAATAGTAGATAACTCATATCCCATGGAATGAGCCTTTTCCCTCTTTCCTTCTTTCCACTGCCACAGATCCCTCCTTTTCTCTTTTTCCCGCTTCACCTTGCGTCTCTGCTCCCTTGGTATCATCCTGGATCTCTGCTTCTGCCCCTCTTTCTGTATCTCTCCTCTTCTCTCAGCTTCTCACTGTGCCAGACAGCACATGTGTTCCCAATGCCTCTGGTGTTATTTTCCTAGCTGCTGGGAAGGAAGGGATTTGGGGTGGAAAATTTAATGAGCTGATCCATAAGGCAGTTGTTTCCCATTTGTGTTTGTGTCTTGCTGAAACGAGATCAGTTGTACATCCACAAACTGAGGGAGAGACTTTCGCTCCTGTAGGATTTGGGAGGTGCAGAGCTGTAGCCTGGGGTCATAGCTAAACTCAGGCTAAGCTGCACCCCCAGTTATGCCCAGCATGAAGCTCCACGGGCAGGGTGCTTCTCAGGCAATATGAGCAGCTGACATGGAAGAACACACAGCAGTGACAAGGCATGAGTTGCAGAGGTGCCACATCATTTCTGCAAGCTCAGGCACAGGGGAGTGACAACACATTCCCCCACAATAACCTGGAGCTGAGGAGCACCTGGGTATGGATGGCAATTCACCCGTATGGCTCTCCCTCTCTTCCCTTAGAGCTACTCATCACACTAGAAGATGCTGTATTGTTAAATATGAAGCATTATATCCAGGTATGAATTTATGTTCAAAAGCAAAGCTCTGCAGTCTGTTCCTGTTTGTGGAAAGGTCCCTTTTTGAACAGCCTGAAGCAAGAAAGATGCAGACTTACCTGTGGCTACTAGAGACAAGTCTCCCACTTGGGAGATCTTGGTGGCTTTCTTGCTGCTCAAGTCTGTGAAATTCACACTGTGAAAGTGCACATGGATTGCTTTATTATTTAACAAGCCTACCCAGAGTTATCATCAAAGTGAAGAGCAACTTGGGAGTCTGTGTTTAACATCATGCTCCCGGATTGTGTCACGCTGTGTCTTAAGGCTACGATGTGATGTTGGAGATTCGGTTACTCCGTATGCACTGGGGTAGGAGTTCAGACTCAGGATGATCAAAGGGGCAAATGACAGTGTTACCTCGTGGCTATTGGCCTCCTGCATGAAGGAAACGAGGTGCAGCAGGCTGGCTGTTCTCATGTTAAACTAAACCAGAGCAGGGATGTGGAATGAGAGCCCTGACTCCTTCCCAGAGCTTCAGGAACACTCTTCTCTGTGGCCTGCTTGCCTGGGCTCTCTGTTTCTGCTCTTTTCATGTCAGCCTATGGCACTGAGGCTGTGCAAAAGAAACTCCTTCTTTGGTCTGAGAAGCAATGCAAAAGCAATCTCCTATCTCCTGTGGCTCATCTGCTGCTGCTTCATAAGTTTCCTGTTCCAGGAACCTGGAATTCATTCTGTGCCCCCATGATGTGTGGTTAATAGCACTGCTAACTTGAGTGGCACTGGGCTCTTTGCTCCAGCGGGAGAACCACCATGGAGACCCTGCTGTGCCTGTGCACCCAGCACACCCCTTGGCCCTGGCATTAATCCTTTTGCAGTGTACCACAAAGTCAGTGTTAGCTTGGAGGAGCGATCAAATCAATAGGAAAACTGCTCCCAGAGGAGGTAAATATTCGCCAGACAAGCAGAAAGGAAAGCAATAATATACCATGTAAGCTACTGCCTTTTATTAGCTCAGCTCCCTTTCCTCCCCTTGTAAAGGATTGCTGCGCTGTTGTATTCATCTTTACTCTGAAGCAAATTAAAGCAGGGACAGTTGTCAGAGTATTATGAAGAACATCTGTTTAATTAGGGCTGCCTTTGCATCCATTGGAGACAGGAATGTAACACCCCTGTTCATCCACTCCTGCTGCCTCACTCCCCCTTCCTGCCCTTCCCCAGCCTTGCTGCGTGCCAGAGGAAGAACGTGGAGAGAATACAGGAGCACCTGAGGCCTTTATTACCTTCCAGTGCTTGGAAGGAATGTCAGTGCTTCCCATTAATGCTGAGGAAGGAGGTGGGGCAGGTGGGGGGCTAGAGGTGTTGGGGGGGGGGGGGTGGTTAGTGAGTCCTGTCTTGGGAGCCTCTCTCCCCACTTTCTTCTGCTCAGAAAATCATTTGGAATTCGGGAACAACTATTAATTATCATTAGCAGTTTGCCATTCCAGGCCAGCCTTTCATCTGGGAACCTCAGAGCAGTTTTACACATGCTAATTAATTGAGACTACTCCATGAGGTAGGCGGTTAAACTCATTTTACAGGGGTGTATCAAGGCTAAGAGATAGGAAGCAACTTGCTGCTGCTGCCAGTAGAACCCATGCTTCCCAGCTACAAACTGCCTGTTGCAACCATCCCACAAGTGAGGTTCCCAAGGTCTCCCACATTCCCTGCAATGCCCCAGCTGGATGATGGCATTCCCGCTGACGCTTCCACAAAGCAACACGAGGAGGTGATAAAAATGGTCACCAAAGCTCTGGTCTGGTCCTTTTCTTCATCTTCATGAGATGCTTCACAAAACACAAGTTCACTATTAATAAAATACAATGATTTAAGCTGAAACAGGGGTAGTTCAGGGTAGATCTAAGGCAGAAGCTCTTCCCTGTGAGGGTGCTGAGGCGCTGGCACAGGGTGCCCAGAGAAGCTGTGGCTGCCCCATCCCTGGCAGTGCTCAAGGCCAGGTTGGACACAGGGGCTTGGAGCAAGCTGCTCCAGTGGAAGGGGTCCCTGCCCATGGCAGGGGTTGGAACTGGATGAGCTTTAAGGTCCCTTCAGCCCAAACCACTCTGTGACTCCATGATTCTGTGATCTAACTGCAGTCAGAATCTGAAGGAAGTTACAGTCCCCGCTGGTCTTTCTCAGGGCTGTGATCTAGCAAGGATGTTTGCTGTGACCCATTCAAAACAGTTCTCACAGTTTTATGCCCATCAGTCTCACCTTCTCCATGGATTCTGCATGTCTGCATCTGTTCACATTGCAGCATCTCATTGTCCAGGCAGCAGTTCTTCTGCATTTGGGTATCCATTTACCTAGGCAGCCAGCAGTGAATTAATCATTATGTCTACAGTCTCAGCTGGGAGATGTATTGACTCGCAGATTCAAGTCCAGGAGACCAAGAGCTTGTTTGTTACCTGCTGAGATGAAACTTCATTTGGGACTGCTCGAGGTGTCACGGGTGCTTTAATGGGCTAACTTCATGAAGCGGGAAGGCTGGAGCTCAGCTCTGCACCACTGCCCAGGAAACACAGTTTGTGCATCTGATTGCTCCCAGTCTGTGTGCAGCTTGGCATGCTGCACATCACAGCACTGCAGAGAAGGGCTTGCAGCAAAGAGCAGTCTCCAGTTCACAGCGGTTGAGAGAGACAGAACTAACTTCTCCCCTGCAGCCCTTTCTCTTCTCCATGCCCTATCCATCCCGTCATATGGTTTGGAAAATGAGGAATTCCAGTTGAGGCAAGCCTTTTCATCCATTTAGCATAGCCCATTATCCTCTTAGAGTGCTTTCCCTGAGAGCTCTGCCTATTCACTCCTATACATGATCCACAGACTGAGGTTATCTGATGAGTTCATCAGGTTTAGAGCTATATCAGAGCACTCGAAGTTCAAAGCAGTCCAGCCCTATGTGTGAATCCAAACCCCAGTGAGCAGCCTGAGATGCTGCAGCAAGAGCTGTATCTAGAAATAGTCAAAATCCCATAAATCCTAGCTCAGTTTACGTGTTCTTGGAAGTATGTAGGATTCTGGTATGGTCTAAAGAACCTGGGCTCTGAATGTCTGAGGCTTTCCCATCATTAGAAACACTACCCTTCTAATTGGGTATTTTCTGAGAATTATCCATAAATACTCATCACAACATGATATTTGCTAAGCAATAATTAGGCTGTGAAAGGAACTCAAATAATACTTTTGTCTAGAAAATGAAAGGTCCTGCATTGATTTCTACAGCACCATGCTGAGGGGTAATAGGGTTTAAAACTGTAGTGAATCACAGTTAGAGCAAATCTCAGCACCTTTGAGTGTGAAGAAGCCTAAGGGCAGGATAGAATGAGGCGTCCAAAGAGATTCTAGAGAAAGCTGTTTGTATTACAGTTCTTTACAGGAAGTTTGGAACCCAGTCAGTGAAAGATATGAGCATGACACTGTGCTTTCCACATGGCTCTTGTTCACACATCTCTGATACCAGCTTTGGTGTGTGCAGGAGTTTGTCCTGCTGTACCCAGCTCCTGGGCACTGCACAGACAGTCTTAATTCTGGTCTCTTTTACACCCACCCTCTGGCCAAGACCATCAGCTTCAGGAGATACACATCCTGCCCTGGTCATTTAGTAAGAGAGAGGCTGTGATGTTTCTATACTATTAGGATATAGCAGAGCTGAGGGAACAAAAGTTTGTGTTTGAGAGCATCAGCGGTACTTACATGTGTGCAGGAAGTGCAGCCTAAACATCAGCGGCTGTGCGGGAGGCTGTGCCATAGACATCTCCAACAGGTTTGGAAATGGGTTTATTCAAGTTCCCCTTTCAGCCTTTTTGTTGTGGGTTTCAAAGTCTAACGTGCAGAGAGGACAAAGTAGTGACTTAAACCTGCCACTGCCTGCTGAACTCTGGCGTTTTATAGTGGGAGGCCTCTGCACAGGAGCCTTTGAAAAGGAGATGGGTTTATGTGCTCTGATCCAGGAAGGCTCTGGCCTGTGTTTGTTCACTTCCAGAGGTAAACACCTGCCTGTGGAGGACAAGAAAATTAAGGACAATGCCACGCCGTTAACATTAAAAATGGCTTAAAACTCCTGTGTGCTGAGATGCTTACAAAGCCCAGTCCACATTCAGTGTCCACAGCTGCATCCTTCCTGAGTTCTGGACAGGAGTTAAAACATACATATGGTAGCACCCTTCAGCTGTTAGGTGTGCCTGAGTGTCTGATGTGAAGGGCCTCATGCTGGGAAGCCTGTGGGCATGGTTATTTAGCAGAGCTTTCTAGGTTTGAATGCTGCAGCCCAGCTGTCTGCAACCCCTGGCTCATCTCAACTGCACCAAAAGAGAAGACAAAACAGTTCTCATCCTTTTCATACTCTATCTCCTTCTTTGTTTTATCTTCAATGTGTGTATGGCTTCATTTCTGTTCCGATAAAAGCAAATGCCATTTGACGTGTTATAGCATCATTTATTGTCATTTGGGTTTTAATTCATGAAAAATAACTGAAGAGAAAGAGCTTTCTCCCTGCTTGGTATTCTCCATAGCTATGAGTCTGTAGGTATTTCAGACCCAAGCAGGGCAGGGATAGGTCATTTTCTGCTGCTGTTTCTGTGCCTAATTGTTTCTTGCTGGCTGAGGAAAGATGTGGAAGGAAAGATCACCTGATGGCCATAGCAGACATTAAAATTAAGCATCAAGGAGTATAGCTGGTGCTCGTTCTACTTCTGTGCTCCACCACACGCTTCCTCTGTTGCTTTCTGGCATAACCACTCTGATCATCACGCCATCCAACAAGGTCTAGTTGATCTTGGCACATATAAAGATATCCTCACCTGCCCACTGAGGGCTGCACTTCTCCATTGCCTCTCCCTGACACATCCCCAAGGCTGCAGAATGCCGGGGCAGAGAAGGCAAGAGCATTCACAGAGCTGGGCTCGCTGACAACGGGCATGGCTGCTGGTAGCAAGTTTCTATGCTTTAAATGTCTTGGAGTAAACTGCTGCCAACAGCATCTTCTCCTTCCCTCGCTCTGTGGGGTCTGTGAGCACAGCCTGGGTGAAGGAGAGCAGGAGCAGATGTCTGACTCTCACTCTGCACCTCTCCTCCCTGCCCATCTGCCAGCCGGGGGGAAGATTTTTCACCACTAAGTGTAATGGGGATTCGCAATGAACAGCCTCTGCTAAGCCAGGAAAGTGTCCTGCAAACATCCAGGGCAGCTGGTGGCTGTGTGGTAGTGGTAAGGGCAGGATGCTGGAGAGCTCCAGGGACTTCTTGCTTGGACAGGATGATTCTGAGTGCCTCCAGCCTTGTCTTTAGCAGAGGGGGTACAGCAAGGACCACTCAGCAGAGCTTTGCCAGTTCCATGAATGTTAACATGATGGTCTGTCTGTGTTGAAGGAATGATGCTGGGAATCACAGGCCTGGTGCCTCATGGTCTGCAGTCTCCTAGTGTCAGAGGCCAAGAGAAAGAAGCTTTTGGTTTCCTTTCTGAAATGCCCACGTCCTTGTGTGCCAGCAGTGAAAATCCCAGTCCTACTGTCCCGACCTGGCATTTACATACTGTGCAGGGAAGGAAGGAAATGAAATCCTAACCTATAGAAGCAGGCTTCTGTAAGTGCAGTTGGAGCAATACAACACAATATCCTTGCAATAAATAAACATCCCCGTGCTTTGCATATATGAGGAATGTGGTGACAAACCAGCCACTGAGATAGCCTGAAATCCCCAGTGGAAATGCAGCTCCTAAAATGGGATCTGGAAATGGAGGGTAGTTTTCCAGCTAGCACACAGCACGGTGATGCCATGGGCATCTGTTGGCCTGGGCTTGTGTTTCCTATGGAAGGATTCTCCCCCTTTGGAAACATTCTGATTGTGATTCCTCTCAGCAGTTTCTCTCTGACCTTTGAGTTTGGAAAGTCCTGACGTACCAGGAAGAAGGGAAGCAAGCTATTTGTAGTGATAACTGGCAAGTTATCAGCATTAGTCCTGTTGTGTGCCACTGTCAGGCTCTGATGGATTGACCCAGAATGTTTCCAGTAGCTGTGACGCCTGAAGCAAGTACCTGTGTAACACCTCAGTGAGTCTACTGGGTTCCTTCCCTCGATTTGGCTCAATCCCGCAGCTCCAGACAGATGTAGTGTGTTTCTGTGTCTCTGGCAGTGGCTGCTGGAGCTCTGTTACTCGTGCTGGCTGTGCTTCAGTGACAGATGACATTTGCCTGGTGTCTGCAGAGTTTATTACCAGCTTTTATTAATGCTTTCTCCTTCAGCAAAAGGACAGCTCTTAGGGGTAGAGGCTGGCAACGGGTTCAGGGGTCTTTGATGCCGTGCTGTTGATGGACCAAGATGGACCAAGAGCAGAGCACATCAGGAGTTAAAGGACAGGAAACAGCCCCTTTCCTTGCACCTTCGGCTCTCTCTCAGCTTGTGACCCAAAGATTCCCCTTCACTGTCTTTCAGTGCTACTGTGCTATTTGTGTACAGCTCCTTTGCCTCCTTGCTACTCTTTCGCAGCCATGCAAACCATCTCCAGGAAGAGGCAGCTGCTTGTCTTCTTCTGGGAGTCCCTTGCTTGTGCACTTATTTTGGGCAGCAAGGGTTGACTGATGAAGCAGTCACATTTTGATTCCCTGACTCCATATATCTGCACATGGATAGGAAGGGAGGTGTGGCACAAGAACATATGCAGCACTTGGATTGCGAAGGAGTGTGGATGTGGATATACATTATGTTTTATGCATGCAGGCACATATCTTCAGATGCCTCAGCCTGTGCCAGGTGCAGGATAAGGCACTACAATGATTTTTTACATATATGATGCATTTCTGTGCAGTGTCAATATGGTTTATTCCTGGTGTAAACAACCTTCCTTTCCTTCAAGCAACTCCCTGCTTTAAGCTCTGCCTCTCTGTGAACTCTGGAGAGGTAAAGAGGGAGCCAGAGAATGGAGAGAGGCAGCTGGGAGATTATTAATACTGAAAGTACCAGCAAGCATCAGCCCTTTGATCACAGGCATGTTTGCAGAGGGACCTTTCCACTGCATGAAGACTAGTTGGCATTCAGTGCATGCCACAGCATCTGGCTCTGTCTCTTGTTCTGTGCCCATCCAGAGAGGGATTTTAAAGTAAGTCGACAGGTAGATAAATAAAGGGAGAAAACTGGGCTGTCCTCAGAGACCAATGCAGGTTCATGGAGATGCAACTGGACAGGAGGTGGTGAGGGATAGGTCACATTTGCAGCCTGAGTGTGGAGGTGCTGCAATTGCACTGGAGCCTGTGGGCCAAAGGGAGCTGGCTGGGAAGACTGGGAAAGGAGAGGAAGGAGGTGGGATGAGCACAGTGGGGTACCTGGTCCTGGGGTCCACTTCCAGCCTTTGCCACAGTTCATAATCTGATCATGTTGATGTTGACTGGGGCCTCTGGGCTCTTCCAAGACAGAAATAGTACATAGCACCAGACTGCTCTGTGCTGCACCTCACCTGGGTACTGACCTGAACCATCTTCTTGGCAGATGGTTTGAATTGCTGCAAGTCAAGAGCAGAGCTGTATGATCACTTACTCCTCTCAGCCCCAGTTTAACAGTCATTAAATCCTATATTAATGCACTTCCTGCTGGTTTGGTCTGTGGTTTTGCCACGGGAAACTAGTGGATGGCTCATAACTTTTTTCCTTTCTTCTTTTTAAACAGGAATCAGCAATATCCCGCAGGACAGTGCATCCACTTCAGCGTCTCCTTACCTCAGCTATGTTGTGACTGGTCGAAAACAGCCTGTAGCAGGAGATGGCCCAGTGGAACCTCCATTCCCTGGCTAAGGCTGCTGGATACCAGTGACAATGTAAATACTAATACTGAATAGTAATGGCTGAGCAGCTCTCTGAGGCTCTGCCTTGCTCAGTGCCATCCCCATTGACAGGCAGTGCCAGGAGATGGCTCAGTATTTCCTAAACAGCATTTGCAGGCTTTTGTCCAGGCTTTGGAAAAGAAGACCCTTAGTCCCTTGCCAGAATGTTCCTTAATGCCTCTGCTGTGCAGGGCTCTATATTGCAAGCTCCTAAATTCCCTGCTCATTAAACCATGTTTGAAAATCAGTGAATTTCTATGCTATGAGGGGAAAACCATCTCAGATTTACCCTAAAATGATGGGAGCAGAACGTAAGGAGGAGGAACAATTCACCTGTCCCAGAGGCTGCTCATTCCCAGGTCTCTCCTATGACACACAGAAGAAAGGTTCTGTGGTTTTACTTCTGAGTCTATCCCCCTCTTATTCACACAAAGTATTTCCTATAGCCTTGTCGTGGTTTAAACCCAACCACAAACCTCGTCCACTCACTCCCCCCCTTCTTGCCCTCCCCCTGCTTCTGGAGGGACGGAGAGGAGAATCGAAAAAAAATGCAACTCCCACGGGTTGAGATAAGAACAGTTCAGTAACTAAGGTATAACACAAATCACTGCTGCTACCATCAATAATAATAGTGCTAAAGGAAATAACAAGAGGAAAGAATACAACACCTCAACACCAGCCAACCAATAAGTCGCCCCACTCCCCCCAGCCAAGCACTAACCGATACCTCCTCCAACCGTGCAGTCCCAACCCTTCCGGGTCACTCTAAGTTACATCCTGGGCATGACGTGCTGTGGTATGGAATACCTCTTTGGTCAGTTTGGGTCAGGTGTCCTGTCTCTGCTTCCTCCCAGCCTCCCCTCCTCCCTGGCAGAGCATGAGGCTCAGAAAGTCCTTGGCCAGACCAAACATTCGAGCAGCAACTGAAAACATCGGCGTTATCAGCACTGTTCCAAGGCCAAAAGATCAAAACACAGCACTACTAGCTCCTAAGAAGGAGAAAAATGACTGCTGCTGCTCAAAACCAGGACAAGCCTCAAACTTCCCTTCCCTTGTCTGCTCCTCACACACACAGGCTTTATAGGTTTAAGTTCTGTATCTTTCTCTCCATGCAAATACCCACATACAGAAATGCACACACAAGCTGTTTTTATAGCTTTAGCTCTGCGTGTATCTGCCTTATCATGGAGAAGGTTCCTGCAGCTTTAGTTTGCACGTCTGTAAATAGTCTCTCACAGACACACATACATGAAAGCATGTTTCTGGAGCTTTAGTCACACAGAAGCAGGTTTTGCTCCTTTTGAAAGGTAAGAAGTGTGGAAGGGGGCTGCCTGTTTACGTTCCTGGAAGTCACATTACAAGATCTGCTATACCAAACCACAGTTGACCCCTAGAATACGGAAATGCTTTACTGTAGCTGAAATGACTGGATTTCATAGAGGCAAACGTCATGTATGTCATGGTGAATGTAACTTTTGTGATATGCATGAGACCATCCTAGATAACCAGCTGGCTCCTGCTTCCCTTCCTAGAAAGCTTGTGTTGCCAAAGCAATAGAAGAATGTATGGTTATAGGATTTGCTCCTCTGCTTTCCAAAACTAGACAATGGAGCTGGAAGCCAAATGGTATCAAAAGCAAAGAAAGGCTCATTTTGAATAGCAGATAACTTAGCTATTTGCGACACTTTGCTCTCCGCAGGGCTTTCAGTTATCATTAGCCCCAAAGAAACAAAGCAGTGAGCAAACAAGCACAGGACGTGTTCCAAGGAAATGTGCATCCACAAATAGTGAGTGACTTCTCCGTAGTGCATTGTCCCCTTATGCCAGCACAGGAAAAGGAGCCTTTTACGGGAGATGCATTGGAGGGCACATAGCTGCTGCTGTGTGGATGGACAGGAATTAGCTACAATTTCCATTACTCCAGCAGCAGCTTTAGCATCTTTGCCTGGCAGAAAAGAGGGAGCTGAAGAAGTGGTGATATCCTGACATCATCTGAACTGTTCCTGGGGCTATCTCTGGTCACACTGTTTATACAGTTCAAGGTCTGAAATGTAACAGTTCCTGTTAGCCCAAGATAAGACACAATGAAATGGTGTCTGTAGCTGGAGAGGGTTATTTCTGTGTATCAAATTATTCCATGCTAGTGGGTTTTCAAATGGACTCTAATTAAATTAAACAGCTCTTTTTTTCCTCTTTATCACCATAGGCACATCGAGATTGTGTTGCAATTATGGGGGAAGATCTGTATTTATAGCGTGGAAAGGATTTGTACAGGAGCCACAGTCCTCTCTCTGCCTGGCATGACATTTCCATTCTGCACTAATGTTGTGGAACCTTCTGGTAAGTAAAACAGGCACAGAGTATTTACCAGTGTTGTAAAGACAAAAGCTGTCTTCTCTCGTGCTTCAAATCTGATAGCAGATGCTAAAAAACTCTCCGTTTCTAATATGTTGGTGGTTAGAAGTTGAAAGCCTAATTCACACTTACCGACATGAATGCAGGAGCTGGGGTTTCAAGAGAAATAGCAGCTATCCTTGATTGCACCAGAAGAAATGCGGTACTGGTAATATTTGCTGTGGAATTCCTATTACACTTTAGCTTTCGTTTGCTATCCTATATGTTGTATCTGAGCATCTTTCCCGTATCTGTCCTCAGAACATCCCTATGAAAAGCTGCTGACCTATTTTCCCAGGAGTGACTATTAATAGAGATTGGCAAAAGAAGTTCATAACTTTTCCAATATCAACCCCTCATCAATTCACTGCTGACAAAGGTTACACTGGGAAATTGGTTTCCCCCAGCACGGATACAATGTGATTGGAGGCATTCAGTATTATCAGAGATGCTCTTTTTGTAACAGGCCTTGATGAGGGAGCTGTAAAACCTGAGTTCAGTTTGTAAAACCTGTTGTAAAATGTGAGTTCAGTCTGAGCTCTGCCACAGACATCCTTAGCCTGTTCTTGGACAAAGCAGGTCCTCCTCTGCTTCAGCTTTTCCATGTGTGAAATGCAGAGCTCTATCTGATTAAGCACCCTCATCAGTGGTCCACATGTACTGGGATATTCAGGGGTGAAAACTGCATCAGTTCCATCAGTTGTGTGAAATCCAGCAGTGCTTTGCACCCAGCATTGAGGCATGCAGATGCTGGCCTGGGAAGCTTGCCTCTCACAGGGCTTGTCACTCGGCTTTGTCATTACTGTAATCAATGCGATTTACACCCAAAATGATCAATGAATAAGCATCAGGAGCACTGAGAGCTGCGTAGCTACTCTTCTGCTCCAGTTCTGCTCACTCCCTTCTCTACATTGTTAGTGTCTGGAAGTTGAGCATAATAAAATGAAAACAAAGATTCCATTTCCAAGTTGAAGGTGCAGCTTCCTTTAAAGTTCCGAGAAGAGCTCAGCTTGTACAGACACTTGGTGTCAGCTTCTGTGGCCCGCGCTGTTCTTGCAAACATATTTTGTAACATGTTTTTTTAATCCATCCAAAAAGAAGACAAGTACAAATGCAGAACCCGGGTTCTTGGTGCCTTTCTGGTGATAACAGTGCAGGTTAAGGAGAAATGAGAATTAGCCACTGAATCTGGCAGGAAACAAATGGCAGTATTCAAATGCGCTCTTTTTTGCTGTCAGTGTTCTTGTAACACGCTGTGTGGGGGTTCAGCCTTCTGCCAGTGCTCCACAGCTTCCCAGCCACTGCTCAGGGGTCACCTCTCAGCTCATCCTTGAACAGCAGGAGAGCAGCATCCACCAGAGCTCTGCAGAGTGCATGGGCCATGCTCTGTGCGCACAGAGAAGATCTGATGCATCCCCCCAGTGCCATGTCTCTGTGTGTACAAATCAGCTCAACTGGCCACATGCGGTGGAAAAGCTTCCTCCTGCTCTCTGCTTGGATTCAAGGAGTGCTGTGCAGAACAAGGCTGCTACAGCTTGTTCATCTAAATACACACACACTGCTTGTGCAGTAGGAGGGGAGTTTGTGGCTCTCCATGACAGCTCATTTACTCTGACACTGAAAGGACCATTGCAAAGAGGGACATCAGAAGCAGGCTTTTGCCCAGAACCCTGTCTCTCTGTGATCCATGGCCTGCACTCACAGGTGGAGCAGCTCTGCCTCAGGGAAGGGATATCTTTGAAGAAGAAAACGACTGTAGTTTAAAAGCACTTTAGGCTTGGCCCCCAAAAACACATAGGGATCACTCATGTGATCTTTATGCAATGATCTGGTCTTTGGGAGCCCTTGTTCTTCCAAGTGGCTTGCCTAAAGCCTCCTAACAACTGAAATCAGTGCTGGAAGTAGGAGCTGTAACTCTGAGGCAGTTTGATAAAACCGGAGATGCTCAGCATTGTGCTCCTGAGGCAGCTTCCCCTGTGTTTTCTATTTGGATCTGTGGGCAGAGCTGTAAGAGACTCACTGGGTAAGAAGGTAAAGCACAGGCTCTCCTTTGAACATCTGGAGATGAGGATACTTCCAGATGGCTGAATGAGCTTTCAAATAGAAGATTCACAGCCATGTTTGACTGATGTTTGACTGATTCAGATCTTTCAAATGCTGCCTAGATAAGCAGTAAGTAAAAAACCAGTCAAGATAGAGGATAAAGAGGGAAATGATGCCAGATGTGGAAAGGTCTGTTTAAACTTGACACTCTGTCACACTGGATGTGATTACCAGCTGTAGGAACAGTGTGCTGGTGCTCAGGGGCCTCAAGGTAGCAGCACTGTTGCATGTCTGAAGCAAGCGGACACCTGAGCACTTGCAGGCAAAGGACTTCTTGAAGAACGTCTCTCCTGTCTTATATGTTCATCACAGAGCCAGTTCTGCCCTCCCTTTTAGCATCACTTGCTGTGCAGCCCAGTTATTTCCTAATAACCAAGTCACTGGTGTTGAACCCAGCCTCATCACTATTAGTGTTTTTCAGTGTGATATTCTTTATCAAAGTTGTGCTTTGAAGCCACTCTCAAATTCCTGCTTTTGTTCTGCATATGCAGAAGATAAGAACACCTTTCCAAAAAAGCTAACACCCTGAGTCATCCAGATGCAGCAGTTTGCACCCTGTTGTAGTGTGGTCCATGTAAGTGATTTCTCATGTCAAGTCCTGACCCTGCTGCAGTCAGCAGAAACTTAGCCACAAGCATCAACTGGACAAGGATTTCCTCTCTAATGTAGTGAACTTGGTCAAGGGTAGTTCGACACTTGGGCTTTGCTAATGAAGGGGTGGTCCCCGATTCCTGACTCCTTGTTGTAATGAAGCCACTTACAAACGTGCTGCAGAACTGTTCACTAAAGAGTTTTCCAAGCTTTTGGAAGAAAAACTGCTGAAGATGTCCAAGAGCTGGGGGTGGTGATGTACTTCACGTGATCTGGTTTCAGTAATGGATTGTCATTCCAAACACGACACTGCTTATTTCACTTTGTGGAGTCTAATTAACTGTCAGGAATGCACTGTTGAAAGGATGATGGATTATACCACGGGAAACATTAATGAAGCTCATTCCAGGCAGCCCACATGAAGACCACAGCTGATGCCACTGCCTGCGTGGAGAGCCCGTTCCTTTTGGTTTCCAAAGCCTCAAGCAGGGAGAACCTCATCCACCTGTCAATCCCACCCAATTAAGAGCCCATTAGATGCACCCTTTTCTTTCACTGTCATGATCAAGGTGATTTTTGGCTTTGCAAGTAGCTCTGGCTTTACCACAGAAACAGAGACTGTGGAGAGTGAGCAATGATTATCTACTACTCACTGTATGACTTCATTATTCCTGACCTGACAGTGCTGCCTACTAATAAGGTAGCCAAGGTGAGAGAATAAACTGCTTGGCAATGCACACTTCCTAGAAGGTGAGGACCTGCCTCCTGTTATGGAGTTGGGACAGAGGAACACCCAGAGCATGCTACCATGCACATCCTCAGGTGGATGCTGTGCCACACCGTGACATCCAGCTCTGAAACTGCCATTCTGATCTGAGTTGTCCCCTCCAGACCATGGCTGGAAGACACCTACCTCCAGTCTGGCAGCTGATGCTGGTGTCTCCTCCCTACCTCTGTGCACAAGTCTTGCAGGATCAGCTTTTCTCTGCCTCTCTTCCTACTGCATCATCAGTAGCAGAATGAGTACAGAGCTGGTAGTGCCCTGCTGTGCTTCCTCACACACACTGGGAAGCTGTTTTGAGATCATACGGGAAAGCAGTCTTCCCAGTGGTGAGAGCTCCACAGTCCCAGATAGCCTGCGGTGCCTGATCCTCTCAGAAGGGAACTGCTGGAAACAGGGCAGAGAGCATCCCTTCAACACTCACCACAACTTGCCTCTTCTGCTGGCCAGGGCTGTGCCATCTGCTGAAGGGAGAAGAGCATTTCTCTCCAGCCACACTCCAGCCTTTGGGTGCCAGTTCAGAGGCACCAGCAGTAAGTGTGACAGCATGCAATTAAGTGGGAGTGGAATGGGTACCAGTGTGAGCCCATGCTGGCAGAGTTCTTCTCACCTCATCCTGAGCAGATGGCATTGGATTAGTCCTCTCTTTTTGTAACCTTTTAAGTAACGAAGCAGCAACCTGGCTAAAATAGCCCCATCTGGATCATATAATCCTAATCCTCCTCAGTGTTATGTGCACCATGGGCTGATGGTCATTGGCACAGAAATTGCGCGGCTGAAAGTCGACTCTGTTAAGTGCCTTCATTTCCACCCATGTTAAATCCAGAATTAGAAATCCTCCCTTCTGGCTGAAAATCTTTAACCAGAAACCTGAACTAGTGGGTACCCCACTGCTGCCTTTTTCTACCATTAGCAGTTTTCAGTCACCAAATCTGCAAGGGGCTGGAATAACAACAGGGAGCCTTACTGTAAATGTAGCTGAAATCCTATTTGCCAGACCTCGGAGCTGGCCCAGGGCTTGTAAGAGGCCGGGACAGTGAGTAAGTTGTTGGCTGTTTGCTGTTTCTACTCAATGGCTTGTCCAGCTACTGAATTTAGTGTAGTGGGATGCCCTGGGGATTGAGTGTAGGGCTTGAGCCTTCCAGTTCCTCCATCCAGTCTCTGCAGGAGCAGCCTGGGAGAGGCTGTGAGTACCAAGATAGGAAGGTTTAAGGGTGATGCAGTTCAGTCTGAATAAAACTAGTGGGATTAAATGAAGCACAGAGAGGTTTACACACACAGGAATTATATCCTATTAGACTAAAGGATAATCCCAAGAGAGGTGGCAGAATGTGGCAGGAAGTTTAAACCATATTGCCTATACCAGCTTGTGAATACTTCAAGATAAAAGGCAGGCAAATACATGAATGAAAAATCCATAGTTCAGACATGATATGCCTCTTAATGTCCCTGGAATGCATGAGGAGAGAGAACAGTACAGAGGGAATACAGTAGCACAAGGGCCAGGCTCCTAGCTTGGCAGCTGATTATGTCAGTTAATTTAAGCCGGAGACACTGCAACACCAAGGACACCGCAGCAAACAAAAGTCTTACCTGAACAAGTCATTTGCCATGTTCTTTATGACTGTATTTAACAGAGCATCTCTGAAACAAAGTTCATCTCTTTAGATCTCATCATGAAGACTCGGTGTCTGCTGCACTGAGCACAATTAACTGAGGTCCTTTACAGAGAGTTACTTTCCCTCATGCATCATCCAGTTAATTATTTAATGGCATATAAATCCTCGTGGCTCACAAGGTCTGGGGCTGTGCTGCAACCATACTGCAAAGCTCTTTCATCTGTCTCTTCTCGCACAAGAGCAACTTCCACTTCATTGGGAAGAAGGAGCTCTCTCTTTGAAATCTTGTTGTGGCAGCCATCAAAAGGTGTGATAGGAAATGTTTATTCACACTCAGATACCAGCTATTAAATGGAATGAAACATATGTGCTTCCCTGTTTGTTTGTTATTCCCCTGCTACACCCTAAAGACATTTTCCTGTCACTTTCTGGGTTGGGATTAGCTGTTGAATAGCATGTGTCTGTTTGATGGTGGGTGTTCACTTCATTAGATAATAGTTCTCATTAAGGAAACATGACAAATTAATGAATTTGTAAAGAGACATCATTTGTTAATGGTGCTTTCGGTTTAGTTGGTACCTTTTCAGGAGGAATCTTGGAATCAACTGCATTAATGCAGGTGTATTTCCCACCTTGCACCTTTGGGATGACAGCTTTTTGTCTGTGCTTTGAGCAGTGAATTTGGAGCTACCCGTGGGGACCTTCATCACTGAGTGCCACAGGAACTCACTGACTCTTCCATGGCCTTGGCTTTCATCTCAGCGTAAGGGCACTGACCCTTGTCTTGCAGGATCTTTCAAAGCACGAAAGAGCACCCATGGCCACTGAGTGTCTCTGAGATGGTTTCCTTCCAGCTGACACTGGCTTCTTCTTATCTGTAGCCATTCTGTGAAAGGGAATGAGTGCCTCTCTTTCACAGAAGAGAAATTGCTATTTCTCAAACCCTTACTCCAAAGACTCAAAACATTCTTCATTGTAGCCCAACCTTTCTAACGGATAAATTATCATGTGTCCATGGCAATCAGTTTAAAATCTACATGGATTTAACCACTGTGGCTGGGGAAATCCAAATGCAGTTGCAAACATCCTTTGTCTGCCACAGAAACAATGGGCAGACATCCACAGTTTTGTGTGAGGAGAATATCCTCTGCATTGAAACGGTGCCTGAAAACCTTTAGTTGCTACTCTGGGCCTTCACCAAAGAGTTAAATGTGTTGTGGAGATCTGTTGAGGCCACATTGTTCAGCCTTACATGATCTTGGTGGCTCCTCTGCTTTGAAGCTGCAGAGGTGCTTTAACACGCAGGTGTTTTGGCAATGGTAATTGAAGATGAGCTGGGAAATCAGCCAAAAAGCACAAATGCCCACCAGTGCCAGTGAGGGTGAGGAATGGGGCTTGGAAGGGGCTGGCCCTGATTCTCCCCTGCCTTGTGCACAGCATTACGTGAGTATTGCCCTGGGAAGGGTAGGTCCAGCCACGCTGCATGGTGTCAGTGTGTCTCCAAGTGCAGGGCTCAGCTCAGCACCATTTCTGCAGTGCCTTTTGCTACAGGAGCTGTCACAGCCTAAGGGGGATCTCTGAAAAGCTGCTATTTAGGGACCGCTCTGCATGCACGTCAGCTGGCATTTCTGTTCCCTTTGCTAACCCTGCTGCAGGGCCTCCAATGAGAACAGGAGCTGTGTTTCTCCAATGTTCATAACCCTGCAACATCTATTCCCTTCTCCCTTCCCTCCCCACCTAAAATGAGGGTTCTCTGCAGCAGTGGAAATCAGAAGGTGCTGGAGAAGGGTCTCACTTGTCTGAAGTGTCTCTCTCAGGGCCAAACTTGGAAGAGGCAGTGAGAATCCAGGAAGGAAATCAGGATTTTTCTAGGTCATTTGACAAAACACACAGGTACGCCTGCACAAAATGATGGGGAAAAGCATCCTTCATGGCCTGTTGGAAGACAAAAGATGCTACCTGTGAATCACAGCATCTCTGGAAGCTGTGAGGTTGTGCTGGGGAGGGCAATGTGCCCTCTGCTCATGCTCCTTCCTGTTTGGCTTTACCCACTGTGACAGAAAGCATCTTTGGCAGGGTGGATACGCAGTGGGATATGATAAGGCTCTGCAGACAAATGGAATGCTTCTCCTTGCACTGAACATGCTAAGCAAATCTCTTGTGCTCTTCACCCTTTGCTTTAACCCTTGCTCAGGAAGCTGCGACGCAGTGGTTGCCAAACCAGCACTGGTTTCAGAACAAAACATTTTCCAGGGCATGCTTTTAATACAAACCCACTGCCAAAGGCCCCTGCAACAAAAGAGATCAAAGAAATAGCTTGGCTGAAGATATCCATAGCAAAATGAATATGAACAGAAATTAGCAAGGACAAGGAGGACTACACTGAAAGTAATTCATATCCCTGATGTAGCTGTGCACGTTTAGTCATTATTCCTAAAAGGAAATACCCTTTCTCACCTGCTGCTTCCTGTTTCAGCCCCAGCTAACAGGTTCGCTTTGGTTTACTCTCCTCAAGGGCTGGAACTGAAAGAAAGAGGAGAATGAATTAACCAGCTCCGTTTGGAAATGAGTTGTAGCTTTGCAGGTTGCCACACTCACGCAGGCTGCGCAGGAGATAAAGCTTTTGCCTTTGTAAGAGAGGAGGAAGTGGATGGCCAGGCCAGGAGAACCACTTCCAATGCATTCCAATGCTTCCTAAATGAAGTGTCTGAAAGCTTCCATTTAGATCCTGTCAGGCAGTTTCTGGGTGTTAATTATGGAAAACATATTTATGGGGATACCAGACCTGCGTATGCCTTCAGGAGTGTTTTGTAACACATCCTACTTAGAAATACTTCTCTTGCATTGATTTTTCTGAACTCTGTTTTTTCGCTTCCTTTAGGAATATTATCATGAAAAGAAAGCTATTTCTCTCTTAAAAGTTTTCCTGCCATAGCTTCTCCATTCTCTGCTTCTTAGTGGAGGAGAGGAGACACAGGCGGTAAGTCATAAACTCTAGTTAGAAATGTTTAGACTGTGGACATGTAGCAAAAAGGAGACATCTGAACCTTTTCTTCGCTTCTGATTTCTGGGGTGGATGCACGTTTTGCTATGAACCCATATTTTCCTTGTGAACTAATACTGATTTCTGTCTAAATAATACTGTGTAATATGCCATCAAAGGACCCCCAGATTTGGCTCATCCATAGGAAGTCCAACAGAGCACAAAACTTAGCTTGATATGATTAAAACTGAGATTAAGAAAACCCTCCAAAAGAAAAGGAATGGGAAATGAACACGAGCAAGGCTCAAATAGATCCAATACAACTCTTCTAGGCTGGCTTTTGCCCAGGAAAGCTGGATGAACAACGTGACTCTCCTGAATGCCTTGAAGGACATCAGAAACATGGTTCAATATTACCTCACAGGAAGCACCCCCTCTTCCATAAGCACAGGTTCCTTCAGCATCACGTTGCACTGCAGATGGCCTGGATCTGGGTCCACATGAGCAACGCAACCAGCCGAATCACAGAGACAACTTGATATATCATCATTTGGCTTTTATTTAATACACGATAACATTGCACAGTGGTACATATGAGTCACTTCAGTCTAATTGTTATTCCCTTCATCTCTACAATCACAGTGGGTGAGCAGTGGTACTTCATTTCCCAAGTGATGTGGCTTACGTGGACAGCACTTTTTCTTTCTACCTTGTGCATTTCTCATAGCAATCCTCTGTAAATCGTAGCAAACTTGCTGTAAATCCTCCCTAGCAGAGGATCCTGAAGCATTGTAACACATCACAATATTAAGGATTTCCCCTTCAGCTCTTTGGTGACTGATTATCACCAACCTGCTTTGCTAGGTGACATCTTCAGCCAGGAGCTGAGGAGCCAGTGTCTAGCTTACACTCTCTGCTCTTCTTTTAGTAGATGTATGTTTACAAATGCATTGTGCCATCAGATTTACAGCTTCTCCAGACATTGTCCTGGGGTTTTTCCACTTTGAATGGTAAATATGTAACATCTATTCTGTAGATGTCCTGGGGTCAGTTCTAGGAGATGCTGGAGCCAGGAGCTGTGTTTCCTCATCACCGAATGGGACAGTGTCTTTCCAGCAGCAGAGCTCTAGAGGTGCACCGCATGCAGATCTAGGAGAGGAGAGTTCACTAATAAACTGAGTTTCTGCACTCCCTCTTCAAGCTACAACCCCTTTAATTCCAGGCCTGGACCATTTCTCAGTAGTTCTCACTTCCCAGCACATAGTTTGGCTAATAGAAGCTGTATTGATGGACCCATCTACCCGAGCAAAGAAAAAACCAAAGCTCATGGATTGAAAATGAATGGAGTGTTTACCTGTACATCATTTTAATGGATGGGGAAATTCATTCTCATGATAGAGCCATAAATGTCACTTTCTGTCTGCCACAGCAAAATACTCGTGTAACAAATAGCATGCTGCATTCATACCCAACAAGAGGACGTTCAGAGCAGCTTGACTTGCATCACACACACTGAGAAAGGCTCAACCTGGGATTTTTATTCATTGCATTGGCTCAGGGAGCAGCAGAAACACATGAGTGGAGGTACAGCAACAGGGAAGATGAATGATAGGAGGACAAATAAACCAGTCTGGCTTCCCAGAAACAATTCTCTTTGTTGAGCTTGGGTTTATTCCAGATGCTACGGTAGGAAACAGGTCCTTTTATCTTTACCTAGAGCTCCCTCTTCCATTATACACAACCCACTGGCAGGTTGCTCTACTCCAAGAAAACTCTGGGGCTGAGCAGTGAAAACAGAGGGTCACAGCTCTGGAATGCCAGTGCCCAGGAAGGGGATGAAATCAGAGCCCTCAGGCTGACATAGGTGTGCATAGAAGAAGGAACGCAGCACTTTGTTTCTTCCTATATCTGTAAATCATCCCCTAGACTGCCCCATCCACTCCCAGTGTTCTGTTACACCTTTGGGTTTGTCTTTCCTCTTACTTTCCTGGATCTACACTTTGAAAGTGAAGGCTCCCTGTTATTAAAGCTCCCTTTCCAAGACCAGCTCAGCTCTGCCACGTGGTTAAACTGGGCCTCGCTGGGCTGTTTGCTAATGAGAGTTTTCTGTATTAGAGAAATGTTTGTTCATTTGCATCTTCCAATATAAATATCTCCTGGATACCAGAGCTGAAAGCTCCAAAGCCTTTCGCAAGGAATGCAGCACAGTTTTCCTCTGCTTGCCAATTGCCCTGCTCCATGGCCAGCTGGCCCTGCAGCATCCAAAGGGCAGTGCTGGTTTGGATGGAGTCGTATCTTCAAGTCTCAATCAGAAAGCCAAGAGCATCCTTTAAGCTCTTGAACACTGTCATTGCATCAGGACACGTGGCAATTGCCAGGCCCTCAGTGCAGATGAGATCTGAAGGGTTCAGCTGCTGCTGCTATTTCCTCTTGCTGAGCTGGGGTGTGAATGTGTTTAATGTGAACACCCTTGCTCCACTCCGATGGCCTCTCCAGCTTTTTATTTGGGGAGAGTGATAATTCCATAGTGCTATCTCAAGGAAACTGGTTCTCGGCATTCAAGTGCTTTGAATTGTGAAGAGAAAGGGAAAATATAATCTTCTTACATTATCATGAAAGGCATCAACTAATCCTGCTACAAAAGGTGTGATTTGCTGATGGGAAGGAACAAATTTCTGCTGCATGGGAATACATATCACCAGCTAATGAACACTTCTTCCCTGGTTCCTCGAGTGCTTATCTGTGTCTGATAAATTCCATATCCCTGCCTAGTTAATGCAGAATCCCACATAGCATATGCTACATCCCTTGCTCTAAATATTTGCTTTCACTGCTCTATCAATTCAGCCTGTGTAAGCCCAACAAAGTGTGCTGGCTTAGAAATGTGCTGCAGATCAGGCAAGAGGGGCCATGTCCTGGTTGGCTCAGCATCACACCATCAGGGGTCACCCATGCCTTAGGCAAATCACTGCACCTCTTTCAGCTTCATGTTATACCCACAGGGAAAAGAAATGCCAGTATATCCAGCTTTGACCTACTCCTCTTAAAACCGAGATCTGGGAAGAAGCATCTAAGCATGTGTGTTGGTTGGATTTACCTTGCTGCTGTGTCTTTACAACAGCTCCATCCACAGACGTGCAGCAAACTGGCTCTGTGATAGCAGGCACTGCTTCCCTTTCCTCATGTTCCAGAGCTTTGTACAGAGATCAGCCATTCCCTGGCCCTTGAGTTCTGCAGTGGCCTCAAAAAGTGTTCCATGGTATGGATGGACTTTGCATAAGGAAAAAAACTGGGCCAAAATGTTGGGGAATGGCTAAAATGGGATTAATAGCAGTGGAGTTTGGTGCAGGTTGTGCCTGTGGAGTGTGTGGGCTGGGGACAAGAACAGGATTCAGTGCCAGGGAAAGGAGGCTTCACAAATAGAAAGGACTTGCTTAGAAGGTTGGAGGAGTTGAAGCATCTACCACACAAATGAGAACTATAACATTAAGAGGCTCACAGGGAACAGCAGATCTGTGCAATAGCTTGGACCTGTGGGTTGACCATCACCAAGTGCTAAGGTATAGCCAGCTCCTGACATTGCTGTCAGCACACTTGAGTCTCACAGCCAGCTGGCAGCAGAGGGGGAGTCTCTTCTTGCAGCATCTCTGCCAGTGCATTGACGGATTGCAGCACTATTCAAAAAGGAACAAAATCCTCTGGGATTTCCCATTTCTTATCTTTGCTTTTTGGTTGTTGTTTCCTTAATGACTTGCTTTTAGTTAATGAAACAGCCTGTTTCTTGGGAAAGAAAAGAATAGACCCTGATTTGCAGCCAAATCTCTATGTGTTTGCCAGCGCCTGTCAGCATCATACCCTGTTCAAGTTCGTGTGTGCATCTGGGTGCAGGAAGGCGGTTGCAGAACTAGGATCTGAGACTCTTCACTTGTCCTGCCTTTATCATGTGTGATCTGGAGTTTGAATCTGGGTGGACTTGCCAGGAACTGAAGTAGGAACACACAGAAAGGAAATCCAGCGTTCTGTGGCTTGGACTCCATGTGGGTTGGATACAGATGACTTGTATAATCCTGGCTGCAAAGTGGCCATCAGTTGTGATTTCAAAAGCAAACATCCTTTGTGGGGGGTTTAAAAGCTTTTTTATCCCCTAAGTGGGATAAAAAAGGGGAAGGATGCCTTTGAATAGCAACTCTGCCTTGGAAACATGTTTAAGATCCCTTTAAGTATAAGCTACAGCATATTTCTAGGCAGTGTGAGCTGCTATTACATTAAACATCTAGCAGTGGTGGTTTATGAAGGGGAAACATTTTTAATGCCAAAGTAGTGCTATTTTAAAACAAGTTGCTTTTACGGAATGAATGAGGTGGTTCTATTAAAAAGGACCATTTGGGAGGGACAACTGTGGCTGTATTTCTGTCTGGCAGTAGGAGGTAAATCTGCCTGTTTTCCCCCCTCCCTGTTGTTGGGAAGCAGCGGCTGGCTGTGATCATTTGGGTTTGTGTGGAGGCAGCTGAGGCTCTGTCTGCCCACAGATGCTCTGCAGTGGTACCTGAAGGGGAGATTTAGGTTGGATATAAAGCAGTTCTTCCCTGTGAGGGAAGCCAGAGGTGTGCTTTTGCTCCAGGGAAGCAGCATCCGTGCCGCTCCACGAGAGGCTTGGCACATCAACACTGTAATTCGGTTAAGTGGGAAGAGAAGGCAAACTCATCATAATAGCTCCAAATGAGAACCCCAACCCCAACAACCACCCGAGAACAACAAATAACAGCTGCTTGCTGCAGCAGCACCAGCGGCCCATTTTCCTGCTCATAAAAGGCAGCAGTGATGTGTGGCTGTGAGCGTGCTGCAGCTGCAGCATCCCTCCAGCTCCAACCCGGTCTCCAGAACAATGTGAGAGATTGTATCTGCATAAGCAGAAGAATACAGGAACCAAACCAAGCCACACTGCGAGGGGCTTTAAAGCCAGAGCGCTGACTTGCAGTCATGTCTCAGGTACTTCTCCCTGCCCCAGTGTCTTACTGTTTCATCAAACACTGCAAGAGTCACACAGGATCTCTTTTCCCTCCACCCATCTCCAGTCTCCAGCACTGCACAGGGTGTGAAGAACTCAGCTCTCCGTTCAAATTAAGAGCATAGTTATGTAGAGCAACTGGTTGCAGATGGAGCATGCTTCAGGTTAAGTTGCTATAATTGCTGGAGTTGAAAGGCGGAGGCAAACCCCAGCTCCTAGTGTTTGTTTTGTCTTTAATCATGCCTTTACAAAGTCACTCTTGTGACTCCCTGGGGTTTAGCTGGCTGGTTTTGCATATCTAAGAGAGGCGGTGCTGCTTTCTCCCTTCCCTCTCCATTACTTGCCTGTTCCTTTGTGCCAGGTTCAGCAGCAGTTGGGAGCATTCTCTGGGCTGTGCTGGTAATTATATTTATTCCTCTGAGATGCTTTCCTTTGGGTTTGCAAACAGGAGATCCTGCTGTCCCTGGCCCTCGGATGGCTCTGGAACAAGAGTGTGTCAGTCTCAAACAGAACTCAAAGAGAATGTTACTTGTGTTACCCAGAGGGACTGGCAGAGTCCTGTATGCCTATAGGCTTTGGAAATGTGGACAGAGAAAAGACTCTTCATCCCACTACTGGGGCCTGCACTGTAAGGTCACCCTTATTAGAAACCAGGATCTGTGCGGGAGACGTTGCAACTGTCCCAAGAACAGGAATAAAGCTGCTTGTGAGCGTGCGTCTCACTGACCAACAGTGCCTAAACCTCAATCCATTGCCATAGGACAGTCAGAGTTCTCTGATTCCACTGCTCAACGGGTGACCTGGGTACTACAGGCTTGCATATGTAGCTTTCCTTTCACTGTTTAAGCAATACAACAGACATCTCCCACACCATTTGTTCTCCCCAGCCCTGAGAAAGGAGCATCTGAGGACTGGAAGTAGTATAAATTCTGCTGTTTTTCAGATAGAGAAACACATCTTGAGTCTGGCATTCAGTGCTTAACACCCTGATCCCTTCCCTTCCTGCAGACAGAGATGGTCCTTGGGTGCATGAATGAAGTTAATGATTGAACATCTTTGCCATCTAAAGGAGCTGGTACAGCATTCCCTCTGGGATTAGCACAGATGACCTAATGTCTGGAAGAGCAGAGTGCGTCCAGCAGGAACAAAGGCACTTTCTGGATGTTCTGAGATTTGCATTTCAGTGGTGCTATACTGAGCATCTTCAGACAAAGTTCTCCAGTTTCCAAGGAATCTGGAGAGCCTCAGTTTCCTGCACTGGGTATAGAACAATTAAACTGACATACTGTGTTCTTTTCAAATGTGCATCTACAGCAGGGAAATACCTCTCCAAAATGCTCATTTAATCTTCTTCCCCACATTACAGTAAACTCCAAGAGCAGACAAAAGGTCTCTTGCAATGTGAGCTAGAAAGGGATCTGCACCTTCCCCTCACAACACAAGGACAGTCATTGCTCTTCTCTGTCAGAAGCTCCAATTCCTACTTTAGGAGGTAATTCCAGTGCCAGTTAGTGCTCCTTGCAGATGGAATTATAGTCTGTGTGATCATTTGGAAAATACAATCAGTATACTCCAATTTGTACATGTCCCATCTCTCCAATAATGAATTCCTCCTCCTACATGAATACAAATAATGAGCAGTTAGCCATGAGATAAGGGAGCCTGTCAGGAACAGCAACCCCAAGATGGGATGTGCTACATGTGAACACCGGCAAGTGTTCACCTCCAGAGTTAGGAGGATAAATAGCTGATGTACAGCCTCATTCTTGTCATGTTGTACCAAACTGCTCACTGCTTCCTGCATCCCTTGCTGTTTGTTTCCAGAAGGGCCACTTGCCACACAGGTTCTTCTTTGGGTCATATGAGAAAAGAAGGATTTAAGGTCTCCATTTTACTTTTAATACACTCAACCTTCCTCCTATTTAGAGACAGGGCTGAGGAATCTTGGCTGTGCCAGAGAGAGGCCATTCCCAGGTAGAGGTTCCCTTTAATCCCCATGATGCCTACTGGAAAAGGTGGCTGCTTTATCAGGGGATTCCAGGGCTGGAATCAGGATGCAGAGCTCACCCCTGTGCTGAATCCAGGTAGGAGATTCCTGTGGCATGCAGATGTTTAAGCATATGTATCCTATCACTGGGGCCAGCTTTAATGCTGTGGGAAATGTAGGAGATGGTAAAACCTGCATTATCTGGGATTTAGGATGTTTGCTTTGCAGAACAAGGGATTAGAGAACAGAAAGCTGAAATGACCATCTGTCTGCAGAAAAAGGATCCTGTGAATTACAATTCCTATGGTCATCTTCCCTAATCTCCTTGACTTTATTTGATACCTTCTATGAGAGCTGATGTCCTTGTGCCCCAAACAGGAACACAGTTCACTTTCCACACATGGAGTAGTTTTCTTCTTCTTCCATCTTTCTACAAGGAGTTGCAAGGTACCCATGGGAAGCGTTTACTTAATCTGTTGCTCTTGGAGTTTCCCATTGTTTGCAGCCATGTGCAATCGTCATCCTTCCAGCACCTTCTAGCTCAAAGAATGACAGCTCTGAGTGTGCCTGTGTATTGCTCCTACAGGTAGCGGTGAAAGGCAATTGCTCCTGGGTGGAAGGACTTGTGCTGCTGACCCATATCACTGCTCAGTATCTCAGCTCAGGAAGTAAGCAGTAATACTGTGAGCTTATGTACTCACCTTGTCAATTTTCGCAGTGTGACTGTGGATCTAATGCTATTTGATGTTTCTCCGTAGAGCTTCTGGTCCTGAAACATAGGAAGCTGAAGCTTTTGCTTTTAAATAAGCTCCTAGAGCTGGTGGCTATAGGAGGCAATGCAGCGGTGTGTTACAAGTGCAGGCTGCGGAGCCCCAGTCCAGAGAGCTGAAAGCCCCAAGCTTATTAATTTTAAATCTCATTATTTTTAAGAGCAAATTCTATTTCCCTTAAAATAGCAGAGGCGTAATACCTGCAAAGAGCCCGCAGAGCCTTGGTGCTTCAGGTAGAGATGCTGACACACACACGCTTAGAGTCGGTATGAATAAAGTTCTTTCTTTGGTTTTAAACCTTTCCTTGCTCTCATCCTTTGTGGATGGCATTCTGATGATGACAGAGATCCTGCCTGTGCAAGCTTGACTCTGGCTATCTTCAGCAAGGAAAAGAGGTTGCTGAGCCCTGCTCAGTGCTGGGGAGATGGGTTGGAGTTGTGCTGCTGTTAGTAGGAGTGAAACACACAAAATAGATGGGGGTCCTCACCCTTGTGCAGGCTGTCTTGGAGCATGGCAGTGGGAGGGTTCTTTGTTGCATTGGGTGTTTTGCTTTGATATAAGCACCATGCAGCCCTGCCACTTGGCATTCCCTTGTTCCCAGCAAGGTGAGAGCTGGGATGTGTTCAGGAACTGCTTTCTGCTCCTCATCCGCTTCTTCCCCACCTCAGAACACGATCAGCGGGCAGAGCATGTGAGGAACAGAATGTGCTGAAGGGGCTCTTCACCCAGCTGTGCCCAAGCAAGCGCTGCCTGTCAGTGCCTGCGGGTGATGGCAGCCCTGACAGCAGGCACAGCCATGGTCCTGCAGACAGAGGTGCCTGACTGACTGGGCAGCACAGGAGAGGAGGAAATAACTATATGAGCATTGAGGGTGCTGGAGGACACTGTCCTGGGACAAATAGTGAGTGGCAGGTGGGAGCATGCAGTGTAGAGCTGGGTCCTTCCTCTTTCCATACAAGCTGATGTGTTGCACACACAGACTTCCTTTTCTCAGGACCAGCAGCTCCTGAGCTGTTACTATATTAGAAAGGAAGAACAGAGGGAAAAACTTCTCTGTTGGCTGCTCTTTGAGCTGCAGCCTGGTAGAGTGTGATGTTGTTTGAACCAGGGGAGAGCTAAAAGATGCAGGGCAACAGAGTAGTTTCTCATGGACATTTAGAGAGCACTCATCTACAAATATCAGTTAATATTTTACTTCAGTTGCATGAGACATTTCAGTGCCCTTGGAATCACTGTGCTGAGTTGGGATGTGGGATTCAATCAGGGAAGTGTGAAGCAGAGGGATTTTAGTCTGCTTTAAGTGCAAATGTCTGTGCGAACCTGAACATGGAACTGCTACAGACTATTCCATTATTCATATAGTGGATATCTTGCTCCAAGCATGGAGAGGAGAGGACAGGAGAGGAGAAGACAGGACAGGACAGGAGATACCTCTATGTTCAATGCCTTATGCTGGCACTGAACAGCTACAGAGATGAGAGGAGAAAGCAGGTCAGCATCGAGCACAGCGTTAAACTGGGCATTGGCAGACCCAGGTTTAGGCAGTTCTAGGCACACTTTGGGCCAGTTTGAAAGCATCCTCTGTGCAAATGGAGCCCCCATGCAGGATGCAGATCCCGTTCCTGTCTCTGCCTGTGGGAGAGAGCACTGCAGCAGCTGTGCCAAAGGCTTTGAGATTCAGCAACAAAGGGGTTATTTAGCAGGGAGATGTTTGTTGTTTTCCTCCTGGTGTGTCCTTTGGCTCAGCCCCTTGGCAGAGAGTGCTACGGGGGGTCAGTGCCACACACAGCCCACACGTCCACAGGCAGAGATGCTCCATGTGCAGGAGACAGCCCAGCTTGCAAGGCTCAGGTCTGTGTTCCTGCAGGAAGAGAGCACGGCTGTGCTCTGTGCTCATGTCCCAGTGCCTTTTCCTGCCTGTGTCATCAGTGTATGCTGTGGGTGAGATTGCTTTAGAGGGTGATGCTGTCAGACCCGCGTGAACACTGCCAGAACAAGCTTTGGTTTGCTTTGTGCTTCCAGCTTCTTCCTCCAGCCCAAGTGCCTGAGCTGCAAGCGTTGCTCTGAGGAGCATGAGATGGTCAAAAGACAGGCCCTGTCCTCACCTGCCAGCTCATCCTGACTGGTGCTGCATGTGTTTGGCTGTGTGCGATGGCTGGAGCAGAAATGAGGGCTGCAGAGGTGTTGTTGCTTGAAGCTCCATAGAGAATCAAATTCCCAGTCTTTAGCTGGGAATTAGTCTGGCGAGTGACTCACTGCTGTCAGAATAGCTGATGCTGCCTGCAGGATTATCCCAGCCACTGCAGAGACTCACACTGGTGTTGCTACTCAAGTGACACTTGTTTAAAACCTGGAGTTGCTTCTTCTTTGCTGCTTACCAAGCTGGTGAGTTGGTCAACAAGAGAGGGAGGATCCATTGGGGAACATCAGAGATCTTTCATGGCATTGCCGCAATGCCAGAGCTCAACCTGGCCCTGCTTGTGGCATCCTCTTTTCCCAGGAGAGATGAAACACCATGAGCTCTGCATCTGCAGTCTGTGGGAGATGAATGTTGCTGTTCCAATGGAGCCTATGACTCAGGAACAATGACCTGGTGAGAGGCACACCAAAACAGAGCATGGAAAGGTCATGGTAACAGTTACAAGAGAGTAATGAAAGTGATCAAGTATTCACAGCAGCTTATTCCTTGGTGAGGGTGGAGATACCCCATTTTGGAGAGGAGCAGAGGTCACACTATAGAAGGATGATGAGCATATTTGATGTGGCAGATTCCCTGACTCGAGCAGGGTCAGTGTCCTTTCTGTCTGTGTTCAGAGGGGTGCAGGAGCAGGCATCAGCACAGGTGACGGAGAAGCCTTTCAGCTTCCTTAGTGTGAAGATGCATATCCTCTGTGGCTTCAGTATCTAATTCTGCTGCTGAGATGCCTCTGATGCCTGAACCTAGTAGGTGCCAGTGCCTCAGCACCCTCACAAGGAAGAACTTCCCCTGTTTCAGTTTGACCCCATCACCCCTTGTCCTGTCGCTGCAGTCCCTGATGCAGAGCCCCTCTCCAGCATCCTTGTAGCCCCCTTCAGACACTGGAAGCTGCTCTGAGGTCTCCACGCAGCTTCTCTTCTCCAGGCTGAACAGCCCCAATGTTCTCAGCCTGTCTCCATACAGGAGGTGCTCCAGCTCCTGAGCATCCTCGTGGCCTCCTCTGGCTTTGCTCCAACAGATCCATGTCCTTCATCCAGGATGCTGTGGGATTGCTGCCCTTGCTGAGTTGGAGGGACTGGAGTAACCTGCTGTTAACCCCAGCCTGTTTTGCTCAGTTCTCCAGCTCTATCAGCCCAGGTTTGCTGTCAGTGGTGCTGGGGTTGTGTTTAGCAGCAGCTTTGCCTTTGTCACCAAAGCTGCAAGGAGGGTTGGAAGAGTTGGAGTGTAATCACAGCGTGCTCAGACAAAGGTGTTTGGTGAGGAGCTGCAGTGTTGCTGAATCCACAAGGGGCACAATTAACTGATAAGAGTAAACTAATTGTTATTCAGATTAAATTAGGGCACAGGTGATTTGGAAAATCTATAGACACTCCCATATGCTTTGCCATTTTGCATTGCAGATTATGGTTTTATAAGGCCCTTCTGGGATTCAGATTATAGAGGCAGAGTGTGGAGCTGTGGCTAAACTGAACATACTCCTTCCTGATTAACTACATGATAAAACCAGAAATATGCACAGCAGAGGATTTATCGCTCTGGTTGTATCCTATTTTTTCCTTCCTAGGCATGAACACAACAGCGCTTTACAGATCCAATTGATGCTGGTTGGGAAACCCAGGCAAGATGATGGGATTCCCACATCCTAGTTTAGAGATGGAGATTAATAACAGGGAATGGGCATCTGGCAGGGACACGACTGCCACAGCTGAGATTTGCTGCTTCTTCTTTTGTGCTGTGTTATCCTGACCTGTGAATACCTACAGGCAAGAGGCAGCAGGACCATGCTGACCTGTAGGGTGAGGTGAGGCTGTCATCAGGTGTAGTTCGCTTTGCTTTGGGGGCATTCTGCTGCTTTGAAACACCTGAAATGAATAGGACAGGAAAAAAGAGTCTCAATTGCTTGTGTGACGCTGCAGCACAAGCTGCTCTTGAAGAAGGGTCGCTCTCTGTAAGATCCAAAGCTGCCTGGTGAAGCAGTGGCAGGAAACATGGGGACAGCAGAGTTGGAAATGGGGCAGAGCATGCGTCAACAGCGCAGCTGAAGGATTGAGGCAGAGAGGAATGCAGGTCTTTGGCTTGGACATGCTGGGGAGGCTCCTGAGCCCTGAAATCCAAAAAGGCCTGTGCTTCTGTAGTGGGGTTGTCTCAACACACTGAGAGACCCAGCAATAACCCCAGCATGGTTTTGCTTCCTCTCCTCTCTTCTGGCCTGAAGTGATGGCATCCAGAGCCAAGACAAGAGTTTCTGACCTCTGTTGATGGAAGGTTTGGAACCAGAGCTTCATTACAAAGCCATGCAGGAAGAGCTGAATCGCTGCTGCTGTTTGTTTGCTAAGAGGGTGCTTCCCAATGAATTGCAATCCCTCAGGGAACACTTGGGATGTGTGTGATTTAGCACTGTCTGCATTGTGCTGGTCTCTGATCAGTCTCTGCCTTGGATTCTGGCCAGGGCATCGATTGGAGCAGGGCTGTAGCTGGACAAGGAGGTGAGGGGTTATTGACTCACTCCTGCCAGCTCCCAGCAGTGTGCTAAAGCATTCCCTGTTCGGTGTTCCCCTGGGTGAGGTTACCTGCGATGGGTCTTTAGCCTGTGAAGAGCTCCTGACAAGATGTTAAGAAGCATCACTGCACTGCTGCCAGGGAAGAGAGGATCTCCCTGCAAGGGAAAGATGGGCTGGACACAGGGAGTGGTTTTCCTCCAAAGGTCCTTTCGGACATCATCGTGTCAAGTGGAGCTGCAGAAGTGGAGCTGAATGATGAAGCATCTCTGATGGCTTGTGTAGGTGAAGCCCATGAGATGGACTCATTGTGCGGATCATAAAGAGGATTCGGGTGGGATCTTTGAGACCAGTACGTACATGTAGGAGCAAGGATCCATGCCAGAGGGTGGGATGGACCATGGTGCTTAAAGGGAGCACCAGGACTGAGAGGTTTTGTTGCACGGAGAGTTATCATGGGGTGTAGTTTGAGTTGTGGTTACACGCTCAGCCTCCTGTGGGAAGAACAGGAATTGTCTTAGTTTGGCAAAGGGGACAGACTTGGAGGGTTTTTTCTCTGTGGCCTCTCCCAGTGCATTGGGACTAGCTGGGAAATGGGATATCAGATGAGGTTCTCCCTTCCTAGTGCTCAGCTTGGCTCCGACACTGCAAAAACTGGCCCATCTCTTCCCTCATCCCGTTCCTGTGGATAGCTGTGCTCCCTGCCAGCCTTGTGCTTGTGTGTGCACATGGAAGCACACCTTCTCCATGGTGAGCCCTCGTGCTCTGCCCTTGCCTGTGCTGCCTCAGCATGAGCTGGAGACGCTCGTGTTCCTGCCTGGCTGCAGCATGATTCCAGGCAGGGATCCTCCTGGCAGTGCCAGATGGTGGGAAGGGGGGCAAAAGAGCTGCAGCTCTGTCTCCTCCTGGTAACACAGCCTGGAGGCTCTGCTGCTGTGGGGTTTGGGATGGAGAGTCTGGGATGGGGAGATGGGAGCGTGGGCAAGGAGCAGGCTTGGGGCAGGCTAGGTCAGGTTTTCCCATGTGCCCACACCCGTGGCAGTATCCCTGACAGGGGCACAGCATTCGTGGTTAAAAATGGCATTTCAGGTACTGAATATATGCTACGCTCTCCAGAAGAGCATCTACGGGTGTGTGTGCCTGCGCCTGGGGCTTTGTTTTCCATTTATAGTGGATTCTTGTGTTTGTGTGTTTTACTCGAGGTGGTTTGTGCTACAATAAGAAGGGGGAGGGAGTAGGGAAATACTGCTCTGTTTACATACACTGCTGTCAACAGCGAGGCTGCTGCTTCCCAGGCACATCCTCTGGGAAGCACACTGGATTCCAGGCAAACAACACCCTTCCCTTCCCACCTTGATCCCACATCCTTCAGGGGATGGGAGGCCTGAGCCTCTCCTCCATCCCTCTCTGCTGGAATGTGGCCCTGGGGCATGTGGCACACTCCATAGCCAGCATTGCTAACACGTGGCTACGCGAAGGTTCGAAGGGAAGTGTCGGAGCAGCGGCTCTGCAGCAGTGCTCGGCTTCCCTGGCTGAGTCAGGCTGTG
This sequence comes from Lathamus discolor, assembly GCF_037157495.1. Lineage (NCBI taxonomy): Eukaryota > Metazoa > Chordata > Aves > Psittaciformes > Psittacidae > Lathamus > Lathamus discolor. The sequence continues at coordinate 947,254 of NC_088900.1, forward strand.
GTGTGCAGCCGGGGATGGACACAGCCCTGCCTCTCTGTGTGTGTGTCCCTCCAGAGCCTCTGATACTTTCCCCAATGCCTTTCACCTTTGTGAGCCTCCAGAGACACTGATGAGGGGCTGAGCCTCGAGTGTTACTGCTCACCCGTCATGTTTCCACATCTCAGGTGTAGCTCATCCCCTTTCCCTCCTCCCTGAGTTTGGATGGGCTCAGGTTTTGTGGCAAGAGCATCCTTACATCTCTCCTCCCTTGTTTTCGTACCCAGCCCTGAAATAGACAAAGAAGAGGCCCTTTCTTATCTCCTCATAGAGGCCTCAAGGGACAGTTCCTTCCTATCCGTCTCCTCCATAACAGCAGGTAGCCTGGGACATACTGGAGAAGCGCTTGGTCTGAACCCCCCCTTCTGATGTAAGTGGGCATTATGCATTTTTAACAGGCAGGGGGTTCAGTGAAACCTTTAATAGTGGCTCAATTGGCACGACATTCCCAGGCTTTGGAGCTGAGCTCTCCCTCTGTGCCTTGCAGGAAATGAGACCAAGGACAAAAAGACCACATTCCCTTTGACTGCAAGAACTGCCTTGCTCTGCAGCAGGAGCTGGCCTGGCTGTGCAGGAAGGATTCTAGCTTGGCAGCTCATCCCCATCCATGGCTTGTAAAGCACCTTTAAGCATCACCCTCTGTGGATGGAGGCATCATCTCCCTGGTTTGTGCAGTGCAGACCTGAAGCAGTGGCCTGGGGCCACACGTGGGGTCCCACTTGAGGGGGGAAGAGTATGGGAGCTGCTGGCGCTGGCAACGATGGGAATCACTGCTGAATATCCCTGAGAAGGCTCCACAACAAGGACCTCAGCTCCCCGAGTGCTGAAGCTTTTCACAGTAACTGGAAGGTTCTGTTTGTCCTTTGTTTTTCTTTTTTTGGGTAAAGCATAACTAAACGTGTCTATACATACAGGTTACCATGGCACTGTAACCTTACCTGATCTGGAAGACAGCGAGGAACAGGGGAGTATCTGTGGATCTGTGCATGTCCAATGTGGAACACATAGCCAGGAGGAGATGGTGGGATATGGAGGGGCTGATGTGGTTGGAAGGCAGCAGGAGCAGGACAGGTAAAAGGTAACTCACCTCCAACCCCAGCGCTGACTTTTGGCTCATGTTAGACTGTACAGATGTGAGTGCAGCCTTCAGAGACACAGGGACTGTGGTGCTCAGGCAGCCTGGAGAGCTGTGCTGCTGAGCATGAGGCAGCCCTGCCTGCCTTAACCACTGAAGGGCAGTACCAGGAGGTGAGCTCTTTCCTGCAGCCTCCAAGTGGTCCCTCCGAAGGAGGGGATACACAGGGTCCTGCTGCACTGTTAGAGGTCCTGGTGTCCTGTCTGCAATTGTCCACAGTTGAGAGACAGCCCTTGGCACATCCAGAGCCTCCTTTGCATGGGGGAATCATGTTCCTGCTGTCCTTTCCTAGTGCCAAGGCCCTCAGTCAGCTGCTGGGATGCACTGTTGGGGTTGGGATGCCTGAGGGGGCCATGGAAAGACATGATGCTAGACAAGGGGACTCACAAAGCCCAGGTGGGGAATGGAGGCACACACCAAGAGCTGTGGGTGTGCAGAAGGTGGAGCAGAGGGGCTGGAGGAGAGCCTTGCTCTCCACCCCTCATCCAGGCGCTGCTTTCCCTCTTCAAGACCCTTCCCTGGCACCCAGCCTCGCACTTCCCCTTTGCCTGCTGAGCGGGAGAGCACCTCCCTCACCTCCTCCGTGGGTGATGGTTGGAGTGAGGAGAGCAGGAAGCAGTTCCCGAAGGGGCCAGCTCGGAGCCATCCCTGGCTTTCCCTTCTCCCGCCGCCCCTGCCTAAGTGGAATCAATTGGTATAGACCATTAGCGGCACAGGTCCTCCTCTGGCAGGGGGGAGGGCACTGCTCTGGATACAAAGCAGCCACGCTCCAGCTCCTTCCTCCTCCTCCTCTTCCTCCTCCTCCTCCCTGTTTGCACGTCCCCCCCCTCTCCCACTCTCTTCCCTACGCTGCAGACCTGGGAAGCGGAGGTGCCCGGCGGAGGAGGAAGGAGCTCTCCAGCGCTGCTGCTTTGCGAGTGGAACGGGAGGCAGAGGCAGAGGAGGAAGGTCTTGGTCGCTGCCTGGACTGGGAGGAATACGTACCCGAGAAAACAAGGCGGAAAGGAAAGAAGGAGGAGGAGGTGGCTACGTGGAGCCCGCTCCGGTGGGCGAATTGCCGCTTTGAATCGTGCCTCTGTTCCCAGGGATTAAAGCATGAATGGGAGCAGCTTCCCAGCCACGATGGAGAGAGGAGGCGGCTCAGGCTGTGGGAATAAGGTAACTCCTGCCTCTTGCAGGCATTGCATGGCTGAACTGAGCAGGACAGAGCTCCTTTATGCACAGGGTGTGTGTGGATGTGTGCATGCAGCGGGCAGGGGCTGGGAGGAAGCAGGGAAGACTCATTCTTCTACCCCTCCCCGTGTATTGAAAGGATGCAGAATGGGTTCCGGGGGCTGCTGGAGATCACTTTGCCCCCCCCCCCCCCCCCCACTTTTTTTTCAGGCTGGGGTATGGATAATACACACTGTGCTCCCAGCCCTGGCCGCCCAGCCCTGCACTCGCTCTGTGGGCTTCCTCCCGTGGGGAATACAATGGCCCCGCGCCCTTCCAGCTCTCCAGTGCCTCCGTGCAGGAGGATGAGAGGTGAGAAGCCACAGGGAGAGTTGCTTTTCCCTCCCCTTGGTCATCCTCTGCCTTTTCTTCACAACAGAAAGGGACGGGTTTAGGAAGGAGAACTGAAATCCCTTTCATTCGTGCCAGTGGTGGCGAGAGCCAACTTTGAGGCTGCTTAAAGGGAAAAGCTTTTGGAGGAATAGGAGATGGCTGGGCAACGCTGTGCCAGCTGAGGGGTGATCTCTGTGTCATCTCACGCTGTGGGAGTGAAAAACAGTGATTATGGGGGAGGAAGTCCATGGTGATCAATGAAGCCCTCACCAAATGTTTCTTCCCTTTTCCCGGCTGGGCCTCTGTGTGACTCAGTTCTAGGCTCTCTGACCCGGAAAGTCCTGATTCCTCTCCCAGACCAGAAACAATTTCAGCTCGTACTGGGAGGTGGTTTAGCCCAGATGTTTGGGAAAGCACAGAGGAGAGCCTGACGTTGACAGCTGTGGAGCCCAGATCCAGTTAATCCCAGCAAGTGGAGGTCTTGGCTGGGTGTCCCTCTATCTTGCTGCTGCAATAGGCATTTGTTCTGTGCTGTCCATCCTCCCCTTGCCTTCAGGGGCTTCTTGATGCCTCTTGGCATGAGGTTAGGAAGCATTTGCTTTGGGTTTTAGTGATGCATCACACAAGTGCCCACTTGGGTGCACCCGGTGCAGGAAGTCAGGAGCCATCACTTGGCATCTCTGCACACTGAAGGAGCCGATGGTCCAGTGCTGGGACTGGAGGAGCCTTTGCAGTGTGTTGGATGGGTCTGTCCATGCTGGTCTAAACTGCAGGGAACTTGTGTAAAAGAGGTGGGGGGGTGTGCCCATGGAAATGGAAGAAGGGCTGTGGAGCTCCAAGACATTCTTTTGTTTCCTCCTTGCTCATAGCAGGGAATTCTCCTGCTCACCCAGGCTCTTGCTTGCCCTGTGCATGTACTTCTCTGGACACAGCTCTCCAATGCCAATTGCAAGCTTACGGTGGTTGGGATTTGGGTCTCACCTGACAGAATTGGGATCAGAAAGGTGTGGGAAAATGGAGGCACTTGGGGAAGGGAGGGTGAAAGATGTTGCTGTCTGTAGCACCAGCTCAGTGTCAGCTTCAGAGCACTGGGAATAGAGAAGGTGTTCTGGGGAGGGAATTAGAAGGAGATTTCACCCACGAGGGTTAATTCTGTGGCAGGGAACAAGGCTCTGGAAATGGCCAGAGCCAGCAGGAGAGTGGATGCTATTTGAATGGGAAGGAAGCTGAGCAGTAATGTCATTCTCCTGGTTCAATATGAAAGACAGAGGAAGAGAAGTGCCTGGATCCATCCAGCAGCCAGGCCTGGATTTGCTCTTTGCTTCCTCGACCTGCATCTTCCCAGTCTCCACTCTACAGCTGGGCACCTCCCGAAGCAAGAAGAGCAGCTTGGCTTTGCCTGGAGCTGGGAGAACCATCCTGAGCTGCCGAAGGAGCACATGGTGTCCTGAGCTGGCTCCACGTCAAAGCAATGCTTCCCGAGAGGAAAACTGTGTGTGCCCTGTTCATCTCCTTCAGCACCCTCGTGCTGCACCAGTGGAAGCCTTGGGAAATGAACACCAGGGCAAGTGTTGCACTTGATGGTTTGGTGTTTCTTTGAGACTTGCCTTTTGCTCTCTCTTGCCCTTGTTCTCTATCAGCTCAAAAGCAGCAGGTTTGGAGTCTTCAAAGCAAGCCCAGTGGGCAGATGTGAACCCATGGGCAGACAGGAGATGGTCCTTTCTTGCTTCCCTGTGCATTTTGCCTTGCAGGGATGAACAGTGCCTGCTTTCCAGGGGCTCACCCGCAACACCTCTGATTCCTGGGGACACACCAGGCCTTGGGCAGCATCTTTGCCTGTGGCTGATGCCCTCTGTGGCTTTCTCACCCTCCACTGCATGCAGCATCCTGGGAAAGGGAGGGGGTCTGTAGCTCTAGGTCTTATTTGAGGATACGGCTGGAGGTGCACTTAGTGTGGCTCTGACCAACCCAAAGGCAAAGCATCTTCTGAAGGCAGTGACATCTGCAGTGTCTTCTTCACAAGTCCTTGTTCTCTGTATCGTGTTGTCTGCTAAGCTTTGCTCATGGCGATCCTGAACCAGTTACCTGCCTTCTCTGGTGGCAGGGGGAGTGATCTTTGCCAAGCACAAAGGCTGAAGAGTGAGGACAGAGTCCTCTTTCCCTCCTGTGAGCCCCAACTGGTTGCATTTGGGCTGGCTGGAGTCACCTCCAGGAGGTAAGAAGGGCTTTGCTGAGTGGAGACCTCAGGGTGAATGAATTTTCATGCCCTCATCTAGACACGTGGACACCCCCAAGAGCTCCAAGGGATACAGCACATTAGTCACTGTTCAATATATCCTCCCACATCCTTTAATGGGGACTCCACACCTCCAGGGAGCTCAGGCACTGGGAGCTTGAAGGAATCACTGAGAACACTTCACTGTGCCAGGGAGCGGATCCTGCTCTCTTGCAGTGCTGGTGGCTTTGTCCCACTTTAGTCCTTCCCTCATGCTCTCTCAGCCTGTACCAGGTCCCACTTTCCAAGGCAGGCTGTGCACAGGCAGCTTTGTGCACCTCTGTTATCCATGCCTATAGCAGTGTGTGTCCTTCCCCGGTACAGCTGTGTGCAGATGTGCACATACCCTGGGCTGCTCTCTGAGAAATGCCCAGGCCTGCCCAAGCACCACATGGCTTCAAGCGCTTTGCCAGCTCATAAACCCCTCCTATAACTATCCTATCCAGCTGAACACGGGCTGATGTGCCTGGCAGCGACAGCAGAATAAAGAGAGAAAGGCTCCAAATCCCCTTCCTGCCTGGATCTGAGCTGTTTTCCCAAAGATGGGACAGGAGCTCACCTTCTGTGCAAGGCTTCCTGTGCTGGTCTTTAAGAGCAGATGATGTATTAGCTCTCCAAGGGTGCGCTAATGCATTGGTCACTGCTGGCCCAGCTCCAGCCTCTACGCTGCTCTGGAATGCTCTTTATTGTTAGTTCCTGAGATGTGGTTTGATAGTCCAGAGTCCTTGGTGCTTGGAGAGAAGTTAAAGTGGGGCAGACCTCAGAAAGGAGTTTAAACCCTATCCGTGAAACCTCCAGGGAGGGGATTTACATCTTCATGTCATGATGGAGAACTCCCTTGTTCAGCTCGGGGCTGTTGAGAAGCACAGAAAAGAGATGTCCGCTGAGCCCCACATTCCTCCACTGTGCCTGCCGGAGGCTGGGTATCCTCCCTGAAACCGCAGCAGCTTGTGCCTGATGATGCACTATGGAGAGTAGAGCTGAGAGCCTCTCCTTCCCTTCCTGCCTGGTGCACTTGATGGTGGGTGGTCAGGAGCATTGCTGAAGTGTACTGAAGATGTGGCTATCAGTTCAGTCAAGAGAAACGGGCATCTCCAGGGTGCAGCTCAGCTCATGTGAAGGCATTCTCCTAATGGGAATTGGAATTGTCCCTGTTGGTTGCAGGCAGAATCCATCAGCGAGCTCTGCTATGGGTATGCGCAGCCATGGCACTGCAGGAGGCAGGGATGGGTGTCTCCTACCCTAATCCCCTGCAGATGGGCATTGAGGGCAGTGCAGCTCCCATCTGACCTTTGGTGAGTGGGAATTCACCTGGAGGCAGGTGTGCATGGCTGCTCCAGCCTGGTGAAGGCTCCAGTTTCACCAATGCCACAGCTCATGGAGAATGAGGCATTTTACTTCCTGCCAGGGAAAGGGCATGGATTTGGCTCAGCTGCCTTCCTCAGTGCCATTCTGGAATGCTCCAGCTGCTTCCTCCTCAGGTTCAGCACCTGGAAGACAAGAAGAGGCTAATGCAGAAGAAACACCTTGACTCTGCCTCACTTCCACCCAGCTGGAAAGAGCCAAGGAGGAAAAGGATGGATGCCGGGGCTCTGCTCCGAGTTTCATGAATGAATGACTGCAGAGATGCAAGTGGGGTTTGGAGGGGATTTGGAAGCCTGCTCCAGGATTTGTCTGGCATGCAAAGCATATATAATACTTCCAGCATTATCATACCATAATGCCAGTGTGACTCGGGGCCCACTCCAGCTCCCAGTAAAGCAAAAGCATCACTCCTCTCCCCATCACTTTCGATAAGGTGCGGTTTTGCACTTCCCATACTCTTGTCCTGGAGGCACGAAGTGAGGGTGAAGGTGATCCTGTGCTCTGTTGGGAATCAGTGGCTCTGGGTGCATATGTGTGTGGGTGCTGAGCAAGCTGCAGTGTGACAGTGGAGTGGGTGCTGGGGTACCTCCCCCTGGGCTCCTCTATAAATACCACCATGGTGCTGAAGTATTCTGGCTCGGTGTCTTAGAGCCCATCCTTTGTTTGTCCATCTGTTTAGCAGCTTCTAAAGCTAAAGAAGAAATGTGTATCCATGGATTTCTCTTGGAGGCCTGGGAGGGCCAGGCCTGTACTTCCTGGAAGCTGCTTGGAGAGTCCAGCTTCTCAGTGTGCAAAATCCATCTGAATCCCATAGCCTGGGTCATGAAGAGGAAACCTGGAGCTGTGCTGACACCCTGACACCCTGCAGTGCATCCAAGTGAGCTTTCTCCAGTTCATGTCTTCCAGCCTCGTGCTGATGCAATTCCAATGGTAGGAATTAGTTCTGTGGGAAGCGCCTTTCTCGTGGTCTGCACTGCTGTGCTCTGCTTGTTGTTAGAACCCAGTGCTTCATTGGGTGGAGGAGCCATTACCCATCCCAGGGCAGCTGTACCACTGCTACGTTCAGATGCAAAGGAGGCAAACCTGGCTGTTGTGCGTGACCCCTGCACACTTGATGCCACCCTGCTGTGGCAATAACTCTGCAGGGCCCTATGAGAATGTGCTAAAGTCACTGTCCTGTGGGCACCGTGTCACTTCCCATGCCCTCCTTGTCCTGCCACCCCTGCACCCTGTGGGCAGCTGTCACTGCGAGCCCCAGGAAAGGCTGGGGTTTATGGAGCACCCAGGAGGTGAGCTGGAGGTACATCGAGCAGGTGATGAGAGAGCAGCCTGACAGGGCTCCGAGCGCCTGAACCTCATAGTAACAAATCTGGGGAAGCCTCCGCAGGGATCAGAGGATGGGAGCAGCTCTGCTCTCTTCCCGCTGAGGCCAGGCTGAGAGGGGAGCTGTGATTAATCCCTAGCACAGCAACCCATGCCATGTGTGTGCCAGGGCAATGGGCAGAGCCCTGGGAGCTGGGGATGCTTTAAGATGCTGCCTCACGCGGTGATACTGAGGAGCAGCCTTTTCTGCTTTCAGCTGACTTTCTAGTGGCACGTTTGGCTTCTGATTTGGGAGAGAAGTAGAACGTGGCACAGGCCTGCCACCCCTGCAGCCTGCATGCTCCCTACAGCCCTGCGGAGATACAGGAATACTGTGTCCTTCCCAGCCTGCTGCAGGAGCTGCAGGGATGCAGTGCCCCAGGAGAGGCTGGCTTTGGCTGGGCGATGTGGGGTTGTATGGACATGCAAAGGTTTAGTCAGGTGGGTTCATCCATTGGGATGAACGGGAGACTGGAGGTACGGAGTCACTTGTAAAAAGACTCCAGTGTCTAATAACAGTGGCACATCCACAAGGCATGACTCTAACATGCTCCTTTCCAGAGAGCTTGCTGGAATGACCTTCTGCAAGGGTTTGGGAGGAGCTGTTGCTGGGTTTCAGTTAGATGAGCATCATTCCTGGCATGCTTTTTATCAGGAAGTGCTAAAACTGAAGAGTTTGGGTGGAATGTGAGGGATAAGGGTGAGGCCAGGACAGCTCTACCTGTGTGGGAAGCTGTTGGCGGGCACAGGGAAGGATGCTGATGGATTTCTATGTGCTAGCCTGGCCGGAGCAGCAGGATTCAGGCATGGCAGGAGATGGTTAAAAGAGAATGTGGTGTGGAGTTCAGCTCTGGGGTGGCTCAGGCTTGTACCTTATCGTTATTCTATCAGTTACCAGTTACTTTAGCTCTGCAATTCACCAAGTGCAAGCAGCCAAGAGTATTGAGAAGGGGCCTGGCAGGCATAACTGTGAATAACAGTGCTCCAAGACGAATCCCTTGGCAGCAAGGTGGAGCTGTCTGGATGCTGGAGGTGTAGATACTGTCTCTGCCTCCAGCCTGGCACAGCAGCCTCAGGAAGCAGCACAAACGGCAATAAAAGGTGTCTTTCCATAAATAAAGCCCAAAGGATGGTAGGAGGGGAGCTGCCAATCCCTGCCTTTTGTGGAGGAGTAATTGTCCATGGCACTGTGAGGATGCTGGGACTATTGTCACTGTTATCAGGTGAAGAAGTGCTGGGCTCAGGCCAGTGCTTCAAGGCCAGGTTGGACGGGGCTTGGAGCAACCTGCTCTAGTGGAAGGTGTCCATGGCAGGGGCTTGGAACTGGATGGGAAGCAACACATCCAGAGGGACTGAAAGAGGAAATTCTTCTCTTTGATGCCGACATGGCCGAGGGAAGGTGTGCCCGGATGTCCTCCCAGATGTGCTGCACCCCTTGTGTTCATAGCCTGCATTCTGCGTTGGTCATCAAGCCCCAGCCCCCTGAGCTGCTTTAGGACCCCATGCAGCACTGAGCCCCTCTGGAACCAGGCAGCACTGATTCTCCCCCCTGTCCCAGCCGCTGCTCTGCCTCATTATCAGCTGAATCAAAGAGCTCAGTAACTCTTGTTTCTAAAGCTTACTCATCTGCAGGAATGCCATTGGAAAGACTGACAGCTCCAATCAAACACCCAGGGCTGCTCTGGTGCGTGCAGGTATTTGTTTCATCGCAAAAAGGTAAAATCAACCTGACTGATGGAGTGTTGTACCTTGAGATGCAGTAGGAAAGCACAGATGTGGTCCTGCTCACTTGAGGAAGCCACTCACATGGCTTGGAGTGTGATGGGGCTGTGCTGGGAGTCTCCTAACCCTGTCCCCTCCTTGGGCAAGGGGTGGCCTGTCTCTGTGTCCCTGCCACACAAGGTAGGTGACAGGCATAATAAGGCTGCAATTTGTGTGGCTGATTTGAGATGCACTGTAATTACTGCATGATTACAGTATTCTTAGAGCAGCCATTACAAACCCCTCCAGGTTCTCCCCAAGGGCTTGTCTCACTCCTCACCTTGCAAGTAAAGCACTGCAGGGGAGTCTGTCTGTCCATCACCTGTGCCTGCAGCTCGCTCTGTGGCACATTCCATGTGCCCCTTGCAGGTTGGAGTTCCCTCCATCCACACGTCCCAACACTTTGGTGCTTGGCCAAGCAGGTCAAGCTCTTTCAGGTGGTGAAGGTGCTCTTGGACAGGGCAGGAGCTGGTCCTGGGGAGCTGGGCAGCAGGGAGAGGTGCTCGGAGATGCTGCTCTACCGGTGAGGGTGGCTTGTTCACTGCTTCGTTCTGCCTGCAGGAGAGCTGGCCCTTGGGTGAGTCTAAATTTAGGAGCACTGACCTTCGCCAGGCCCGCAGGGCAGCATGAGCTGTGCTCTGCCAGCACCCCAGGCCCCAGGGCTTGTGCCATTTCTGTATTTAGCCTGCTCAAGCCCTGCGATTCCTGCCCAACAGCAGCAGCTATTTTCATCTCACCCCTACGCAAGCGGAGGTGCAGGTGAGCCAAAGGCACTGAGCCACGGGGGAGGATGGAGCTGGGTCCAGGCTTCCATTGGAAGCTGCTGACACTGGTAGAATTAGTCTGTCCCACCCAGAGACAAACCCAGAGCCACATCCCACCTCCTTGCAGGGCTGGAATAGCCCTGGGTTTATTGGATTGGCATATGGGGGCATGGCAAAGGAAAGGCACTCGTTTCCTTCCAAATGCCTCTCAGATGGGAGATGGGTCCATGTTATTCTGACCTGTCAAAGGGTCCTGGGCAGGCAGAGGCCTCGTGTGCACTGTGGAGACAAGAGGTGGGGCAAGAAGGATGAGTGCATCCTGGGGACCCTGCCCAAATCCAGCAGGAGTTCCCTTCCCAATGACCTTCCTGCTTCCAAGGAGCAGGGCGGCACTCATGGACACCGAGCACTGAGCAGCGTCTGGATTTGAGGCTCATCTCTTTAAAGAAGCCATCTAGCAGGGAACGGGAGCTGGGGTTTTCCCTGCAGGTTGCTCTGGTGCTCTTGGCTGTGATTTTTTGGCTGACCAAGGAGCTGAGTGAGCTCCAAGGGCTGCGTCTTTGCTGGCTCTGTCCAGGGAGAGGAGAGGAAACTGCAGGAGAGAACTGCTGCGAGTCAGCCCTGCCCCTGCAAGCACTGCTGCTGGCATAGGAATCCATCCTGCAGCACTGAGGGGTGCTGAGGTGCTGGTGCTGAGATGCTGGAGGGCTTGTTGCTCAGGCAGCAGCTAACACGGACTCTGCTTAGCGTGGAGTGTGGAGGAGATGCATTGACAACACATTGCATCCCCTGAGCAGGAACGCCATGGCAGTGGATGCTCCTCTCAGCCTGGTCATGCGCACCCCATCAAGCAACTCAGCGACAGCTCCTGCAAAGCAGTTTTCCTTCAGTGGCATCTTCAGGGACTGGTGCTTACAGCAGCTGGTGTTTGCAGCACTCAGGGGGAAGTTGGATGCCAGCAGGTTGGTTTTGCCTCCAGCCTTCAAAAAACAACCTTGAAGATCCTGGATTTTGCTCTTGAAAAGAAAGGAATTTATGCTTTCCCAAACTAAAGCCCTTTTTAAGGTGTCAAGGTGCCCGCTGGTGGCTTGCTGCGGTGGAGAGGGCCAGCTTGCTCACTCACTGCCAGCCTTCTTTTTGCATGCATTGGAATCAGGTTATTAATAACTCTTTTTAAATAGAGCAGGATTTAATTCCTTTCAGGGCTAGGGAAGAACTCAGTGATTCAAAGGGAGTGCTGGAGGCTGCAGAGGCAGGTCTCGGGTATGGAGGTGCTGAGCTCTGTGCCACTGTGTGCCCTGACCCACAGCCAGACAGTGGGTCCTGCCCCAGCCCCATCCCCACAGCGAGGCAAGAGGCAGCAGTGTGTGGGGTGAGCAGCCTCAGCTCCAGGTCTGGAGTTGGGAACACCCTGCGGAGCCAGCAGGGAGAGTCAATGAGGGCTTGCGGCTTGCTGGGCACAGCTCTTCATGGGTGATGGTCCCAGGTGCCAGTGCCAGAGGCAGCCCCCAGTGTACCCCACCGCCTAGGCTGAGCCACAGGATCCTACACCCCTCATTCAGGCAGTGTCAAAGCCTGGGGCTTCTCTCCACCACTAACAACAGAAGGGAACAATAACAACAGATTGGGGATATTGCAGCTTCTGAGACAGTGGCCTTGTGCCCACAGGTGGGCAAGGTGAGGCTTGGTCCTTAGGTCCCACTGTCACCCTTACATGGGGGGTATTGTGGAAGTCTTCCAACCCTTTGGACAAAGCATGTGCAAAGCCTATTATGGAGCTATGGAATTTAGTTCAATCCTGTTGAAATTGGGTCATCCTTTGTTAATGTCACTTTTTAACATCTATGGAAGGTAACAGTGAGCAAAATACTCAGTGCAATACAAACCATAGGGGTGGAAATACAGGCTCCGAGTGGTTCCGACAGCGTGGATGTGGTCTGAGCTGAGCAAAGGTATGACTCAAGGTATTGTGGTGTCACCAGCTTGAGAAGACTTGATGAAGAAGCCCTTGAAGGAGCTACTTGCTGGAGCACTCACTCAGCATTCAACCTTAAAGAAAGTCAGACAACTTCTCATGGATATCATCAGCATTTCCCTGAAGGAAACAACTCTCATTTGTCTTTCCCTTTGGAAGTGGGCTGTAAATCCAACAGCTTTCCATCCTGATGGAGATGCTTTCTAAAACCCATGTGTGAAGTGCAGCCATTGATGAAGAAGTATTGAGTGCTTGGGATGCTTCTGTCACCCACAGCTCGCCTGGCTGGGGAGGGAGCCTGGAGCAAGCATTTCCAACCCGAATGACAACCAGTGCATCCCCTGAGAGCATCACGTCTCCTGCCCTGTCCCTAGCTCGCGCCACCTCTGGCAGAGGTGGAGCAGCATGGGGGGGGGGGAAGATGAATCTGCAGAAGAGGAAGTTCCTGATGCTTGTTAAAACGTGGCTGAAGCTCCAAAGCTCCAGGGTTTCTGTTTCCCAGACTTGTGGGTGGCTCATTCTCATTCTGGATATGCATTTTATTCACATACACAACTAATCCTGTTTGGAATCCTGTTAAGTTCTTGTTCTTCTTAGTATCCTGTGGCAATAAGTTCCAGAAGCTAATTGTGCTGGTGTTGAGCTCCCTTGATCCACTTTGCTCATGCTTGCTGTAAATTGTAAGTGTTGTTCTGAGAAGATGGGCTCATATTGTTTCTTTCTGTGAGCTAATCTGTGGGTTTGATCCCATTTGTTCTTGACTTGCAATTCCAGCTTTGCGATGTGCAAATCGGCTTCAGTGCAAGGCTGGTCGCAGTGATGTGCAACCTTCGGGGGGGGGGGGGTGCGGCTCAGAGAATCCCAGCCTGGGTTGGGTTGGAAGGGACCTTAAAGCTCACCCAGTTCCATGGGAAGGGACTCCTTCCACTAGAGCAGCTTGCTCCAAGCCCCTGTGTCCAACCTGGCCTTGAGCACTGCCAGGGATGGGGCAGCCACAGCTTCTCTGGGCACCCTGTGCCAGCACCTCAGCACCCTCACAGGGAAGAAACCCTGGAAGAACAAGCAATTCCATGTGCTCATTACTCAGCTCCATGTTCTGCTTAATAACTGAACAGCAATTAGCTCCGCAGCTTTGCTGCTACACTGATAACAGCCCCCATTAAAGTTATGGGGTTGTTGGCATTAATGGCTTATGGAGTAACTAGTGAGCAAGAGTTATAACTGCCTTTCTTTTTAGCCTGCGCTTTACAGGCCTTTGCTGACAAACACCAGCATCTCTGACAGAGGCTTTGTGACAGTGCCCATGTGTGACCCCAGTGACAGAGCCCTTGTCCCCAGTGTCTGCTGGGCTGGAGATGCACTTTATTCTGGTTGGGAGCCATTTTCCAGCAGGGATCAGACCTATTCCCATCCCCAAGGTGAAAGGAACCCTGTGTTTAGGTTTGGGGACACTTTGCTCAGGGGGAAAAGCTATCGGTGAGAATATGCTTTGTATCCTGGCGTGTTTATTTGCTTTGTAAAGCTTTTGTTGTAGGATCTGTCTCTGTCTGTGCTATTTCCTGGCTGTTTGTAGTGCAAGGAGGTGTTTGACTGTGTTTGTTTGGGGGGTTTGTCTGTGCTTTTCTTACATCTAGGCAGTATTTTCACTCAGTGACATCTATCTATCATCTGTCTGTCTATCTATCTATCTATCCATCTATCTATCATCTGTATCTATCTAATCTATCATCTATATCTATCATCTACATCTATCTACCTATCATCTATATCTATCTATCTATTTATCTATCATCTGTATCTATCTAATCTATCATCTATATCATCTCATATCTATCTATCTGTCTATCTATCTATCTATCTATCATCTATCCATCCATCCACACAAACTCAACCCAAGCAAGCCTTTAGGTTAACATGTTCTAAATCACTTCTGTTCAATTGGGGGGGGAAACCAAGGAGTAATGACACTCACCACAGGAAGAAAGAAAAGAAAACTACAACCAGCTTGCAGATGGAATCCGTGTTTCCTACAGCAAGTGCCAGCACTGAGGCAAATTCACTCCGTTTTAAAGAAGAACCTTCAGTGTTTTAACGATCCAGCAGGTTCCCAACGCGTGGCTCCAGGATTTATTACAGTTGCCTTATTAGATGCATGCCCTTTCCCTATTGTCATGCCTTGACACCATTGCCCTCTGCCGGAGACAGGGGAATCTCTGCCACCGTGTGGCACAGCCCTTCTGCTTCCAGCATGTTGGAAGAGATCCCTGCCAAGGAGATTGGCTCCAACCATGCCAAACACCTTTGGGTTTGAAGTGTTTTAACCCCAAAATCGCTTAGGTTTGAGCTGGGGATTTGTGTCTTTTGCCTAAAAAAAGGGAAGTATTCTTTCGGTTACTTCGTGTTTCACTTTGTTCCTCCTCCTTTTCCCTGCAGAGGAGGAGGTGGCAGAAGCCTCACATGGACAAACTGAACCAAGGCAGGGTTGGGTTTAAAGCTGTGCACTGGGAAAAGGAGAGTTGTATGTGATGGGGCAGGGGTAGAGCGAATACCTGGAGGAGGAACATTGTCTTTCCCATTCTAATTCTTGGCAAGCCTCCCTTGTGCCATAAAGAGCAGCAAAAAGCATCATTTAGTTGGGCACCATGGAATCTGGGGGCTGCAGGGCAAGCCCTCTTTGTCGGACCATGAATCTGTGACTTCTGTCACCAGCAATGTACAACCATGGGTTCCTGGCTGATGCTGTTCACAGCAGCAAATGGATTTCACCCTTTAGCACATGCTGGTGAGGTGGGAGCGTGGCTTTGGAACACTGAGAACTGGCCTCAGCCTGTGCTGAGAGCGAGCACGCTGGAAATACGTTGGATCCCAGGGCAGCCCCAAGGGAGTTCTCCCCATGTCCTTCAGTCAGGCTTCTCGGGGTCATCCAGCCACTCAGGTCACTTCAGGGATTAACAGTGAGCAAATGGCTTTACTGCAGAGCAGCAGATCCCACATGCAGAAGGCACTGTCTGTGTCCTCACATTCTCCCCCAGCCGTGGAATCATAGGATCAACCAGGATGTAAAAGAGCAAGTCCAACCGTTCCCTTGTTCCATGGGAGCAGAGACCAACCCCCTCCTGGCCCCATCCTCCTGTCAGGCAGTCATAGAGAGCAACAAGGTCCCCTCAGTGTCTCTCTCCCAGTGGGGGGCCCAGACAATCACCATCTGCTATTGGGATCCCTACTGGAGCTGTGTCCCTTTGGCATGCGGAGTGTGCTGTGTGTAGGGAAGGAACGTCAGTAACAGTCACTGTGGGTGGGTACCTCATTCACCCCTGCAGCCCATGGTTTGCTGGTGCAAAGGGAGCTCAGGCAGCCCCAGAAGGACATGGAGAGGAAGAGTTCCATCCTAGGAAGCCCAGGCTCAGCCTGTCCTATGGAAGGCTGCTGGCTTGTCAGGAGGCAGGGAAAAGGCATCTTTGAGGTACGAGCTCTGTGTTGGGAGGAAGCTGCCCTCGACAAAGGGCCATTTGCTGCATGCCAGCCACTGTGACAGCTTGCCAGAGCATTGAGTCTGAGCAGCTCTTTTTGCTTGTCCTTTCCTCCCAGCCCCTCTAAGTGCCTGAGGCCCTCCCTGCATGCATTTGCAGCTAGCTAAGGTGGGCAGGCTTGTCAAAGCTGCCCCTTCCAGCTCTGCCCTACAGGGATGCCCAAAGGACAAGCTCTGGATGCATGAGAGGATTCCCAGTGTCCTCTGTTGGGGCACTGACAGCAACTGCAGGGACAGCAAGGATGAGGCCAGATGCTCTTTCCTGAGGGCACTGTGTGCTTTGGCAGCGTGGGGCCAGCGGGATGTCTCTGGCTCCCAGAGCTGGACAGGGATGCAGCAGCAGGCTGGGATGTGCTGGAATAACTCCTTCCTCCCTGACTGCTTTCTCCAGTCCTGACCATAAATAGGGACAAATCCGCATTGCTGGGTGATGCTTCCTTGAAAGCGGCTGCACAGAGCAGCTTCTTGAGCTGTGAAAGCTGTTCCCTGCTGCTTCCCTGTTCTTCCCTGCAGGAAACCTGCCTCTCTGTAGAACCGGGTGTGTTTGGGGGCTTGTTGCTGCTGGAGACCCTACCACGGTAGGTGCATAGGAGGTGGATGGTCCCCAGCTCCATAGACGATCCCTGGCACAGGTTTCTCTATGGGAGGTAGCAGGTTCCCCCTGTTTTCTCTGGGAAGTTAACCCCTCTGTGACTGAAGTGCTGATCTGGTTGTGTCCAGTGACTTGAATCCCACTCCAAAAGGACAAGCCATGGCTTCTTGGAGCCATTTCACTTCAGGTCTTCTGCTGGGCTCAGTGTCAGAGGCTGACTCCATAGTGAAGGCACAGCCAAGGAAAACCACATCTACCCAAGTCAGGGATTTGAGCCTGCATCTCTCCAGCATTCCCATTCTCTGCAGCCCTTTTAGCAGCAGGTTAATGCCTTGTCCCGCATGGGAGCAGTGGTACTAATGTGGTACCCATGTTTGCAGAGTGTCCATCGTGTGTATCTCTAAGTGATGTACTTTGCTTGCCGAGACACTTGGATAAAACACAGTCTGATTAAATGTTGTATGGGCTTATACTGAATCAGCCTGAGCCGTCGTGGCAGTTTAACATGCTCCAGTTGCAACACCCCTGAGATGGAAGAAACAAGCCACTGGAAGCCTGAGCTGCCCCAGAGATGCCAGTGGGATGGTCTGAGCTGAGGGGAAGATGGTGATGGGCAGAACACAGGGTCACCGGTTCTCTGGAGCTGTATTCCCAAGGGAGCAGGCACAGGCAGCCCAAGTGCTCTGCCTGGGCTAGGGAGAGGGTCTGGTGGGTCACAGAATCATTATGGTCTCTGCTTCCTCCCAGGGCATGGGCCTGGCACAGGGTGATGTGAGGCTTGGCTGGCTGGGGGATGAAGGGTCCTCTTCTGCTGGCCATGGTCAAGCACTGATGCAGCACTGAGCAGCTTCTGCTTGAGGAGGTGGATGTGAAGGGAAGCAAGGCTCTGAGCACGCTGGAGGGGTGGGACACGTTGCTGCTGCTCAGCGCCCAGCTTTGATTTGCTCTTGCTGAGGAGGGTTGTGATCCCTGTGCAGCAGCTCCATAGTGCTCTTCTCTGCCTCCTCACCTTTGTGCTGTGTTGCAGGTTTCCTTCCACATGAGTCCCTGAGGCTCCTGTTGGCAGCTCCAGCATTGTGCTGCAGAAGTGCCCTCCTGCTCCGGGTGTCAGCAGCCGAGGCCCCTCCAAACCTGCTTCTGCAATGGGTGGGTTGTAAGCACTGGTAAGACCCACGAGTCATGTCGCCTCTGCTGCTCTCTCCTTCTTGCGTTCTCTCTCTGTGTCCTTGTTCCTTCCTGCCCATTTATTTCTATTCTCCATGTGCTCTGCTGTTCTGTCTCTGGGGTTCTCACTGTCAGGTAATGAGGAGCTGTGGGTCCAGTCAGTCTTGGAGATGCCGAAGAGACGAGACATCCTGGCTATCGTGCTGATAGTTCTGCCCTGGACACTACTAATCACCGTCTGGCACCAGAGCACCATTGCTCCACTGCTTGCAGTGCACAAGGGTGAGAGAACTCAAACCAGCCCATGCCCGGTCTGTGCATCCCTCCCTCGTCCTCATCTCCTCCCTCATTTCATTTCTCCATGGCAGCCATGCTCATCTCAGCTCCCAGTCCATGCTCATGCAGGAGCCTCCCCACTTGTGCTATAGGAACAGCCCAGTGCTGGCAGAGGTTCTTCACACACAACAAACTCCAAGCCATGGGGTGTGCTTACTGCACTTGGAGAGCTCTCTGTGGCCTAAACCCAGAGTTCTGAAGGAAGATGCTTTTCTTTGTTCTTTGTGGATGATGATCCTCAGCAGAGGAGTCCCTTCCTGCCGTCCCTGCGCACAAGTCAGTTGAGCAGGAAAGCTGCAGAAGCAAGAGAGCAGAGGAAACAAAGCTGCCACTTGAGACAGCTCTGGGAGATGGGAGGCAAAGAGCATCCTTAAGTGTCCTCAGGAAAGCAGCCAACTGGTGCTCCTGCACTTGAAGAAGGCAAGAGCCAGCGTCTCACCTGAGTGTCTGTGCAGTTCCAATGCTATGAGAGCATCAGCTCCCACCCTCCCCGTCACACAAAGCATTAAACAGAGCCCTGGCCCAGATCAGATTGATGCAGAGTGTTCTGAGGGATCCCCTCTGGCCAGAAGGTCCTAGTTTTTATCCTGTTCTTGGCACAGCAGCAGTTATCTATAGGCTGTGAGAGCTCTTGCAGGCTTCATTCTTGGCTCTGCCCTTCTGCTGCAGGTCGGTATGGGGAGGCTTGTGTGAGAGGAAGAAAGCCACTTCATTTCCCCTCTCTAGTCTCTTTCTATGGAGATTTCTTTCCCCTTTTCAATGTCGTGTTTGCACCCATCCTCCAAAGATGCTTCTTCCTTGGCTGAACACTTGGAATTGTCAGTTCAGTCTGCTGACGTGCTTTGCCTTGTACCAGCATGTGCAGGCACCCCATCCCTGTCCATCCCCACCAGGTAGACACATCTCCCTCCATCAGTGCCATGGAGTAGGAGACCTTCATTCGGGTCAGGGCTGCTATCAAAGTCAGTGATGCTGGAAGAGTAACATGCTATGACCCTGCTGGGTCACATCTCTGGTCTCTTCTTTCTCATCTGGTGGTCGCTGTTTGCAAACCCCATGGCTCCAAGTAGGATGTGCCCACTAGAGAGCAGCTGCTCAGACACTGAATGGAGGTGTCTCTTCACCTCTCCCAGCTCCTGACTGTAGACTGTGGTGTTCCTGCTGCTCTGCAGTGGTACTGAAGTGTGAAAGTCACACCCTGGGAAAGCAACAGGGGCAGGACCTTTTCTTCCCTTTAGCTGAATAGGAAGGATTCTGTTTGCAAGGAATAGTTTGGGTCATTGTATCCTACATGCATGCTGTTTATTGTTGACTCTGCTCTGCTGAGTGTGATGCTCAGAGACTGGGAGGGCCTTCCTGAGAGTCTCTCCAGGACAATGCCTACACTTACAGGCTTTGATTCCCCTCTCCATCTCTGGATTTGAAGTGTGTCTTTCCCTGCTTCCGCATGCCCCATCCCAGGTCTGTCAGTGCTGCAGTCTCCCAAGGTGATGCTGCTGGGAGATCTTCACTGCCTTGGTATTACCACCAGTTAGCTCCCTGCCTCGCAGTCCAGGTGTTCCGGTGTCCTGTCCCACTGAACGTGGTGCCCAGAGCACTGGAGCTCTTTGGGAATGACACCTCATCCATCCCCGCTGCTGTTTTCTTTATCTGGATCTGACTGCTGTACAACAAAAGCCTGTCTTTTCTGTAGCTTTGCCTGGAAAGGTTGGACCAGATGATCCTCGAGGTCACTTCCAGCCTGGTACTCTCTGATTCTGGGTGCTTGTGGAAGTTGCTCTGAGCACTCAGGCCTTGCTTGGTGCTGCTTTTCTAACAGCAGAACCCTCTTTCCTCCTGTGTGTTTGTCCCCGATGCCTTTATTTCTTCAAGCTCCAGCTGAGCTTGTTTCCTGTCCTCTGCACCCAGGAGGGGGACCTGCTATTAGCAACCAGCCTGCGGGCTCAGCTGGGGGGGTGCTGGAGGACTGAGGCCATGCAGCTCTTTCTTCTCTCTCGTACCCTTGCTCAGATGATGGTGGTGACTCCCAGCGTGATCTCGCTGCAGGCTTGGACTCCAAGGAATACTGCCTGTCGGAGCGGGACATAGTGGAGGTGGTGAGGACAGAGTATGTTTACACCCGCCCGCCCCCGTGGTCGGACACCCTTCCCACCATCCACGTCATCACCCCCACCTACAGCCGGCCCGTGCAGAAGGCAGAGCTGACCCGCCTGGCCAACACCCTCCTGCACGTCCCCAACCTGCACTGGATCCTGGTAGAGGACTCTCAGCGCCGCACGCCCCTCATCACCCGCCTGCTGCGGGACACGGGGCTCAACTACACCCACCTCAACGTGGAGACCCCGCGCAACTACAAGCTGCGGGGGGACATGCGGGACCCCCGCATCCCTCGCGGGACCATGCAGAGGAACCTCGCCCTGAGGTGGCTGAGGGAAACCTTCAACAAGAACAGCAGCCAGCCTGGCATCGTGTACTTCGCCGATGATGACAACACCTACAGCCTGGAGCTCTTTGAGGAGGTAAGACCCTGCTGGGCCCACCAGCAGCTTGGGACGTGGCGGGTAAAGGATGCTGTGTACTGAGCTGAGGGGATGCTGTGTACATCCTCTTGGACCACAGTCATCCTATGTGAAGTGATGGGAACGCCAGTGGCATGAAGCCAGGTAGGTTTTACTGTAAAGAAAGCTAAGGAGGAGCTGCCTTCCCCTGTGGGGAGTATTGGAGGAGTGGAACATCACAACATACATGTCCACCCTCCTTCCATGCACCATCCTGGACCAGATTTCCAGCTGTTCCCTGACCTGATGTTATCCACCATCCCTCTGTATTGCTCTTGGCTGCCTGTGAGTTGGTGTTTGTTCTTGTCTGAGGAGTTCCTGGGGTTTCTCCTCCCTGCTTGCTGTTTGCATGTGCTTGCTCTCATCCCACAGTGCCCACTGAATCCTGGAGCTGTCAGGAGTGTGGTGCCTGCAAGGCACCAGTGCCTCTGAAAGCAGAGCTATGCCTGCATGGTGTCATGCAGGACATGTTCCCCCATGGCTCTGCCTTGCTGCACACATGAGGAGCATGGTTTGTGCTTGGTCCTTCTCCCGGAGAGGTGGAGCCCTTCACACTGCCTTGGAAAGGGCTGCTCTTGCAGCAAGGGATGAGAATGGGGGACTGCTGCCTTCCCCACCAGCTGCCAAGTTCCATAGCAGGGAGCTCCTGTTTATTTGCTCCACACATGCCTCCTTTCCCTCCCCTGATGGCTTTCACTTTAGCTTCGATAGCCACAGTCTTTAAAGCTGAAAGCAAATCCAGATGAATGCCTTTCTCCCACAGTCCCCTTTGAGCCTGGTTCTGGCAGCATCTCGAGACAGACACCATACATGAATAAAGCAGAAAGGGTTCCTCCAGTCACCTGTGGGCGCTGCTTGTAGAGGTTTCTCTCCAATATGGAGCTGCTGAAACGTGTGGTGAAATGCAGAAGACACGCACTAGTGTTCCCTGTGGGCAGGGGCTGCTCTTAGCTTGTGTATAACGCAGGAGGGCAAGTTCCAGAGCTCCTCTGCTCTTGTTTGCTGCAATTAGCAGCGATGAGATTAGCTCTGGGAGATCCCTGAGCTGAGAGACTGGGCTGAGAGCAGGCTGGAGGCTGAGCCTGCCAGCAGAGAGGGCCTGGGTGAGTGGGCAGCCTGGCATTCAGAGCATCTGCCTTGGCAAGTGCAGGCATCTCGAGTGGCCCCTCGTGGCTCCTGTCTGTGCCTGTTGACTCTTCAGGGAATGGAGGCATCCAGCATCATTCCACTGGGGGTAGGAGCAGGTACAGAGCCCTATCCTGAATGCTGGGAGCTTCTGGAGAGGCTCAGCTGGCCCTGAGGTGTGGGCTGCAGGTGCAGTGCCTCACTCTAGAGATGCTTTGAGTCTTGCTCTGCCTCACAGGCTGAGACTACAGCTCAGACTCCTTAGCTTTCACCCTGCTTCCTAGACGTGCCATTCCTGCTTGCCTCCTATGTGTCCTGTGCTGTCCGTGTGGGGCACTGATGCCCCACAGCTCTAAAGCCTTTGGACAAAACCCCACTCTTCAGTTATGTTTATTATTGGCAGCTCAGGGGTTAGTGCTGAGCTCATGCCAGCTTCACGGCCAGGTTGGACACAGGGGCTTGGAGCAAGCTGCTCCAGTGGAAGGGGTCCCTGCCTGTGGCAGGGGGTTGGAACTGGATGAGCTTTAAGCCACCCCAACCCATTCCGTGGTTCTATGCCTGTTTCTGTGGCTGCCCGTTCCTATGGTACCACTTTCCAAAGCACTTTGCTTCTGCAGCTCCTGATGCTCATCCTTGTACCGGTGAGTGCCGAGCTCTGCAGCTTGGGAGCACAGCCCAGGTTCTTGGCTCTCGAGCTGGTGCTGAGCAGGATGCAGGCTCCCTGCCGGGTGCTGGCAGCCCCTGCAGCCCGTCCCTCTGTGCCCCTGCAGATGCGCAGCACCAGGAAGGTGTCGGTGTGGCCGGTGGCCTTTGTTGGAGGGCTGCGCTACGAGTCCCCCCGCGTGAACGCCGCCGGCAAGGTCTATGGCTGGAAGACGGTGTTCGACCCGCACCGCCCCTTCGCTATAGACATGGCCGGCTTTGCCGTGAACCTCAGGCTCATCCTCCACAGACCTCAGGCGTACTTCAAGCTGCGGGGAGTCAAGGGGGGCTACCAGGAGAGCAGCCTGCTCCGGGAGCTCGTCACCCTCAACGACCTGGAGCCGAAAGCTGCCAACTGCACTAAGGTACGGTCTGCTCCTCACCCGTGCTCTGAGCGCCCAAAGCCTCGTCAGCCCCAGCATTCCATCACTTGCCTCCTCCTTTCATGTAGGTTGGTGACCAGTGCGGGGGAAGCCTCACGCACAGCAGCGCTCGAGCTGTTGGTTTGAATGACAGACATGGAGGGTTCCCTTGGCCTTGCCTTGACGTGGCTGGGGACCAGCACTGCTCTGCAATGCTGGCCCCTGTAAAGCTGCCATTTACACCTAAGAAGCCCACATCCTGCAGCACTCTCTGCCTGCACTGCTCCGTGCTGGACATGGAGCTCTGCTGCAGCTGCAATAGCTTGAATCAGGCTGCTGTAACCCTTTCTTCCCTCGTGGTCCGGTGCGTTCTGTCTATAACACCCATCACAAGGCACAAAGCGCAGCCGAAGATTAGTCTGAGCTCATTTAATAGCAGTGGCCTCGATTCTCTTGACACAGAAGAAAAGCAAGAGTTATAGGAGAAGTGAGCTGTGTTTGTTACGCCAGTGGGTGTGCTCTGGGAGAAGAGGATCTCCACAATGCTGAAGAGAGCCTTAGAGATGTAGGAATTTGGGTTAGCACAAGCTGGGAGGAAGCTAAGCTGTCATTGCAGCTCGGTGTCTCTTTTCCTTCATGTTGTATAGTCCCCCTCTCGAACAAGAACCACTGCAACCCCTCCTGTGTGCTTGGCACCCTGTGGCCCCCTCCCGCTGTGGGTCAACTTGCCTGTTGGCTAATTCCCTGTTAGAAGGCAAAGTCTGCTATGGATGAGCAGGCTCTGAAGGGCTTGTGGGGAGCAATAGAACAGGGGTTTGGACCAGCTCCAGACAGCAGCCGGTCTCTATTGCCTCAGTTGGTGAGATTTAAGCCCTGCACAGGAGGTGACAGCTTGTGCCAGAGGCAAATTTGGTCCAGCAGATTCTTGGGGTGCTCCTGTTTAACCAAAGGGTTTGCCAAGGGCTTTGTTCATCCTTTAGAAACAGAATGTGCCCTCGTTTCCTCCCGAAGAGCAGGGCCTGGGTATGGAATTGCACATCCCTGGATTAACTGTGCAGAGCATTGTCATAGCAACAAGAGGAAACCCCTGCAAGGCAGCAAACATCAGCGAGAGCAGGTGAAGGGAAGCAGGAAGCTGTAAGTGAAGGGATGAAGCTGCTCCCAGCAATCCAGGTTCTGGGAGCAAAGCAATGAGTGTAATTGAGTCTGGTGACGGGAGAGTGTTTTAAACAGCTTCCATGCAGCAGAACAGCACAGCTGCCTGAGACTACTTACCTGTAACCCCCCTCCAGGAATGCCAGGCCTCCTCTTCAGTTTGTATGGATTCCAGCTCTCATCCACAGATGGTCATACCTAAACAGTCTTCCAGTGCCTAAAGGGGCTACAGGAAACTTGGAGAGGGGCTTCAATCCGAACCATCTCATGATTCTATATTACATGTTGCTGCCAAGACTCGGGGAATCTTTAGCAGAAGCTTCAGTTCTGGTTTAAGTTGGAGAGGGGCTTTAGGCAACGGATTGTACACGGTACAGAGAGTGGCAGCGTGAGGCCAGCTCACCAAAGGAGATGTGTGCGGGGTTTTGAGGTGATCTGGCAGACAGATGCTTGCTGGGCTCTGAAAGGGCCACGTGCATGTGGAAGGTGGGGAGTGTTCTGCACCTACCTCCTGCAGCTGGGGCTTCCCTGCAGTGACGGGTGATCAAGATGCACTGAAAAACTCACGTTACTGTTTCCACACTGGCCAAGGATGTAGTAACAGGATAAGCAAGAACCTGAGGAAGGAACTGGCTCTGTGGGGAGCACACGTCCTTATGAGGGAGCTGCCTTACATCACTGCGAGGGTTGATGAGCCTCTCGAGGAGGGTGGTTGCTAACTTCCCGGAAGGAGCAGGTTAATGTTGCAAGGCAGCACGCTGTAACACGGGCTGTTTCTGTGCACTTGGCAGAGCAGCAGGGCTGCCCAAATGAAGCTTTATGCAAACCTCCGCTCCGCTCTGAATGCGCCATTAGGCCCCAGGGTAGGTGGTGAAATTGCACCATTGATGGAATGTGCAGGAAGAGCTGTTAGTGCAGGCAATGACTTCTGCTGCTTCTCCAGATCCTGGTCTGGCACACGAGGACAGAGAAGCCGGTGCTGGTGAATGAGGGCAAGAAAGGATTCACAGATCCCAATGTGGAAATCTGACTGCATGGCTGAAAGGAGACCAACAGGAGGTAAGAGACACAGATTTGGACACTAAAGGGAGGAGAACACCAGGCAGTGACTCTTCTAAACCTGCTTTTTCAGTGCCATTTTTCACATTCTGACCTTCCCCTTCTGCAGAATGTCCTGAGACAAGTAGAGAATCTCTATTTGAAGACAAGCTGCTGAAAGGGGGAGAAAACCAGGGGAGGAGAGTTTAGGCACAACTTACTTGGTTAAATAACCAAACCTCTGCCCAAACAACAAGGTTGCCTTATGAACTGTACTAATAGAGCCAAAGCACAAGGGTGCAGGATGTGCACTTAGTCTGCAGCTGGTTTGCTGAAGTGAAGGATGGACTATTCAGTCCTCTCTACATCCAAACCATGTTGCAGCATTTCGTGATTATAGGGAAAAATAAATGCACAGCTCCCTTTAACTGAATTGTACAACCAGGCCTGAGGGGAGAGGAAGCTGCTGCTTGTTCTCTTGTTCTCTGGAATACAGGGAAGTAAGCACAGCAAAGGGAAGGGGTCCGTGCGCTCATCAGCAAAGGGAAGGGGTCCATGCGCTCAGCACCAAAGGGAAGGGGTCCATGTCCTCAGCAGCAAAGGGAAGGTGTCCATGCGCTCAGCAGCAAAGGGAAGGGGTCTGTGTGCTCAGCAGCAAAAGGAGGGGGTCCATGTGCTCAGCAGCAAAGGGAAGGGGTCCATGCACTCAGCACCAAAGGAAAGGGGTCCGTGTGCTCTCAGCAGAGGGAAGGGGTACATGTGCTCAGCAGCAAAAGGGGCCCATGTGCTCAGCACCAAAGGGAAGGGGTCCATGGGCTCAGCAGCAAAGGGAAGGGGTCCGTGTGCTCAGCACCAAAGGGAAGGGGTCCATGTGCTCAGCAGCAAAGGGAAGGGGTCCGTGTGCTCAGCAGCAAAGGGAAGGGGTCCGTGCGCTCAGCAGCAAAGGGAAGGGGTCCATGTGCTCAGCAGCAAAGGGAAGGGGTCCGTGTGCTCAGCACCAAAGGGAAGGGGTCCATGTGCTCAGCAGCAGTGTGTTTTCCGCAGCAGTGAGCTCTCTGACAGCCCATGCCCTCAGGCTGAGCAGCTGGGGCCCTGCCTGCTGCATTGGCCCTCTTTGGCAGCCCACTGTCAGGCCTGCAGAGGAGAGCCCGCACTGCACATCAGCTGCACTATATATAGCAGCTTTGCAGAGAGGCCACAGCTCTCCGGCACTGTCACAACTGCTTGTCACCACCACCCAGTTGCCTAGCAGCAGCACTCCCGATCCAAGATGGGTTTTGGGCTAGTTCCAAGGGGTGGCAGCTGACTGCAGCGAGGCAGGAGGGTGATAAACATGCTACTTGTGTCTCTGTTGCAGATCTCTTCATGCACAGCCTGCAAAGTTCCTCTCTACAGCATCCAAGCAGCCAGACGTGCAGTAGCCAGGACCTCTGCTGACTTCCAGTTCTTAGTGTACTGCAAACAAGCACCACTGCATCCATAAACTGCCCAGGTTCCCCTGCCCTTCCTCCTGGACTCTGAGCACAACCAGACACTGGAGGTGGAGAAAAAGCACAGAAAGCACAGGACTGCCATCATCTTTGGTACCAGAGCAGCTGCCTTGCGAGAGGAGATGCTCGGTTTGGGAGCAGTGGATGCAGGGCAGGATGCACTGAGGATGTGGCACTGCTGGGATGGTGGGCTAGACTGAAGGGGCTGTTTCACAGGAACTGAAGGCGAGGGTGAGGATGGCCACAGAGTGTGCTGGCCCCTGGTGACTTGTTTCTGAGACGTGTACCTTGTGGCTGTGTGTGCCTAAGAGCTCTCTGCTCATGGAGGGGACAGCCGCCTTCTGGGATGGCACCTTAGCCCTTCACTTGAAACCTACTTTAATCAGTGTTCATTACACTGCACAAGACAGGAAGGGTTTGGGGGAGGGTGAAAAGCAAGGCAGGTTAGAACAGGCCCAACAAGTATCTCTGTTCTCTTTGTATTCCCTCTCCTTTCCCTTCATTAGTTCCATGGTTTGGGGGGCACTGACATACCTCTGTGTTCACAGAATGGTTTGGGTTGGAAGGGACCTTAAAGCTCCTCCAGCTCCAACCCCTGCCACGGGCAGGGACTCCTTCCACTGGAGCAGCTTGCTCCAAGCCCCTGTGTCCAACCTGGCCTTGAGCACTGCCAGGGATGGGGCAGCCACAGCTTCTCTGGGCACCCTGTGCCAGCACCTCAGCACCCTCATTGTTAAAGAAATTCTTCCTTTTATCTACTCTAAATCTCCCTGCTTATTTTACACCATTCCCCCGTCCTGTCCCTACAGGCCCTTGTCCCAAGCCCCTCTCCAGGTTTCCTGCAGCCCCTTTAGGCACTGGGGCTGCCCTCAGGTCTCCCCTTCAGGAGCCTTCTCTTGTCCAGGCTGCCCCAGCCCAGCTCTCTCAGCCTGGCTCCAGAGCAGAGCTGCTCCAGCCCTCACAGCAGCTCCATGGCCTCCTCTGCACTCGCTCCACATCCCTCTTGTGCTGCTGCCCCAGAGCTGGATCAGGGCTGCAGGAGGGGTCTCACAGGGCACAGCAGAGGGGCAGGATCCCCTCCCTGAGCTGCTGCTCACGCTCCAGGGTTGTTCCCGGATGGATTTATGGTTACAGCATGTGGTTCTCTATTCATCCACACTAAAGCAATTGGGAGTGGGTTTTAGCCAGAGTGTTGTGGCCGTACACTATAACCCCTGATCCGGTCTCAAACCCTGGTTCATGTGAGCATTGGGTGTGGGATTCTCTGAAGGATGCTCTTCCCTAAAGCCTGATTTCCACCCTTAAAAAATGTTAACTGCTTAAAATGAGGGGCTTAATGACAAAAGCTGATTTTAATGCATACTGGGATATATGCTTCAGCCCCAGCCCCTTGTTCAGAGCCAGGCCACACTACTGCAGAGCTGCTGGAGCAGTTCCAGAGGTAACTTGTGACAGAGCAGCACCCTTGTTAAGGGATCCTGGGCTTAGTGCTCTTCAGTGCCTGGCTCAGGGTAGGTTGATAAACTCTCTCTGTAAAACATGAGTCACCTCGAGTGTGTTCTGAACATCAGAGGACCCGAGATGGCACTGATGGAAGCGTGCTCTCTGATGAAACTGTGTTCTGCTCCTCAGTGAGACACAGGACTGAGCAATGCAAGAGGAACCTGGGTGCTGCTACCTTGGTTAGCTCTGTTTGAGACTGACACCCTTGCTGAGGAACACACTGAGGTACAACACCTCCCTTCTCCCCATTAACAACCCCCAGAACTTACCTCCCCCTTCATGCTGTATTTAAACCTTTGATCAACCCTTCCCACCATTGTCCCAATTCCTTCGAAAAGGTCTGAAGCACAATTTTAGCTTTGAATTGAGGGGAAAGGTAACCCTGCAAACGTGGTGTATTTCCTCAGATCTCAAACAATCTATTTTTGGTAAGTTATTTTCCCCCACTGTGTATCCATCCCTTGGGAAGAGTGGCATTCCCAGCTCCCAGTCCCAAAGCCTTACAGAAATGCTCCTTTAGGTGCACTGGCTGAAGAGCTACTTGGCTAGAGAGCTGCTGGCTGCTCTATGGGAATGGGGGGTGTTCTATTAAAGCAGTAGCAGATTGACTCCAAGTTCGCTTCAGTCTGCAAAGCCCAGAGCGCAAAGAGACACTTGGAAAAGGACTGCAACAATGTTCATGCCATTGGAATCGTTTCCAAGTGCTGTGTCCTTTCCCAGCTGCATGTTTGGGTTCACTCATCTTAATTCCAGTCCCTGCTGAGTTGCAACCTTCCCTCCTTGGAAGGGAATCGCTTCCAGAGGAAGGGAAAGGCTCAAGTCCTCAACACAACCATACGCGCTCCACTGTCCTCCAAGCTGGTCCCACCAGCCTGGGCCCTTCCAACGTGCAGAGGGGCCAGCAGTGGTCCTGGGGCGCAGCGCTGTGTGTTGGCTGGGAGCAGGGTGGATGCAGAGTGTTCCAGCTGCACTGTCCTCAGTTTGAAACAAACTGTATTGACGTTTGTTAATAAAACGATGGTTTCTAAGAGCCAGCAGCCCCTGAACCTCCATCACCAGAGACCACGTCTGGTGCTTCTCTCATAGCCCGGCCCCTCTGGTTACTGGGATATGAAGCAGGGGCTGAGCGGCTTCTCCGAGATTCCCAGCTAGAATTTGATCTAAAGAGATGGCAGCTCCTCAGTGACTGCTGGGCAGGGGAGCTAAACCCAACAGGTCACGTTTCCCTACATCCCGGGTTTCTCTTTGAGGGACAAAAAGGACACAGGACCCAAGATCCCAAGCTTTCACAGTGTGTTTAACTGGGAAGAACAGATGTGCTCTCCCCCTTGCAGCTATGTCTGCAATCCCTTCTATCCCAACCCAAATCTGATCCCTGCTCCTTTTACAAGGGGGAATTTCATCTTCAGGTGCTTCCCAGCGCGAGCAGGGTGGAGGGATGACTGAAGATGAACTGGTCCTTTCTCCTCCTTGCAAGTTCTCATTCCAGCCTGAAACACACTGATGTGTTCGACAGGGGACAACACACAGGTCACTTCTTCAAACCCTTTTTAATCCTTTTTGAGAGAGACACAAACCTCCAGAGTAAAACTGAGTGGAAAAACAGCTTGAATTAAAGCCATCTGACAACAACTTGGCTTCCAACGAGTGAACAAGGAAACGGCCTCTTTGCAGAGTGAGTTGCTGAGTTCTGCCTGGTTTTCCACACCTCGTTCCTCCCATGTTCACCAACTATTTTCTCACTATCTAATGATAGAAATGAGGAGGCCAATAATAACACATCTTGAAAGTCACTGGGGAGCTGAGCTCAGCTTTCAGTTCAGATGGTTTCAGTTCTTTCTCTCTCCTCCTGCCTCTAGCACTTTGACTCTCCCACATTCAGGCTGTCCATAGCATCATGCGCAGCCATCCAAGCTGTGGGTCCTCAGTAGTCCAGGGAGATGAGCTTCCACATCCATCTATGAAACAACAGACCCACCTTCAGGGCCCATTCTCTCTTCTGAACTTACTGCCAAAGAGTAAATCCTTTACCTGGGTCTAGTGGGATTTAACATGCCCAAGTGCCTGGACCATCACGTCCCAGCCATGCAACCAGGAATGTTCAAGGTGAACCAAACATGGGGAAGAAGCTCTCATCAGTCCACATACTGGGTCCTTCCTAAATAAGGAATGTCCACAGACTGTATTATCCTTCCTGCAGTGCGCTCCTCAAAAATGACAATCTGCAGAAGAAAGGGACACGTGAACATTCCTCACACAAAGTTACTGTCAGCAGTTTGAGGAGGAAAAGGCACAGGATCCCAGTAGGGAAAGGTAGCAGCATTTAGGGAGCTCTGAACAGTGACTGGGATCCTTCAGCACCACACGCTGCTGAAAATGAAGCACATCAGGTTTGTCTTGCTTTGGAACGTGATGGCTTTGAAGTTGAGCTGCCATCCCCATCATGTCTCACTGGCTGCCAGAGCCAGAATCAGCTCGAGAGCAGCCCCTTCCTTCCCTCATCTCCCAGACCTTAGGAGAGAACGGCCTCCTTCCCCTGTGCCGCACTGCTTTGGAGCTGGACACAGGTAATCAATACATGAGCTACGTCCAGCTCTTTGAGACCTGGCTCGGAGCAGGATCGTGCATGGAACAAGCAAAGGGAAAGCTCTCACCTCATTGCTCCCTTTCCGTAGCCAGGGGCCAGGAAGGTAGAGTGTTTCCTGAGGGCCGATCTTCCAATAGCGGCCCAGGTTCTGCCCGTTGACAAACACAACTCCTTTTTCCCAGCCCTAGAACCAGGAGAACACACGGTTACTGAGGCAGCTGTGCTGCCTGCCTGGCATTCCCACTGGGAATTCAGTCTGCTTCACGCTCGCATTCTTCCAGGCCACTTCCCGCAGGTTTTCTGCTTGCTCTCCCTGAAGCCAGGAACATTTAAACCCCACTGAACAGGAGTTATCCTTAAAGCACTAATGAAAAGGATAAAGCTTCCAAAGATTCACGCTTGTACAGGAAAACCTCATCCTTTTGACAGACACATCTTGATGTCTTCCCAAGCACAGAACATCTCCCCTCACCTATTTCCCAGGTGACAGAAATCCCGCATTGACAGCAAAGCGGAACTGGAAAAGGGAGCACTACAATAATGACTGGCATCAACCCTGGCTTGAAGGGAATGAAATCAGAGAAGGCACTTGAATGACAGCTGAAGTTCTCTGCAAGAGCAGCAATAAGCCACAGAAGGAAGATGTGAATGCCAACTCTCATGCCATGTCTACAAAGAAGTGCCTCTTTCCATGCCCCATTGAGGAGGTAGGGATAAAACCAGTGCCTCCTTTCTTCGGTGTGCTCTGCAACTAGACAATAGCAAGCAGAAAAGACTGTCAATAGAGGAGCAGCTCTGCAGGCTCAGCATGGCACGTGTTCTCCCAGCAGGACCACTACAGACTAAACAGAGCCCAGACCATCCAGCTTCCAAACCTCTGGATCCAGAAAAGACAAAGGACTTGCCTGTAGCTTCAGGAACGTGTCCTGGGGCTGATGCTCGATCCACAGCCTTCCACGAAAAAAAGCTGGACCAACAAAGTAATCCGGGACCGCGCTCCAGCCAGTCACACGCTGCAAGCTGGCAGAGAAGGAGCAAACACAGCACGGAGCTGTTACAACAGGGCTGCTACTGCTTTGCGTGCCTGCAGTGTCAAGCAGTTGCTTTCTAGAGGGAGGGCCTCATGCTGCAAAGGGATGAAGGGGTCACCTGCAAACAGTCAAGACAAGCACTAAGCTGATCTCTCCCCTCCACTGAAGCGTGCTGGGGTCTTCGTTATCCTGTGCTTGCCCCATCACCAACAGCCCAACTCCTGCTACAAAGGAAAAGGCTCTATGGGGCTATCACCATCTCTAACACTGCTGAAGTGCCCGTCCTCCTTCACGGTGCAAGCTGAAATGCAGGTGGCTGGCATGTGCTAAAGGAAAGCCTGCAGAACTGACAGGATTCAAACCACACATTCCTGCCCATGTTCCAGGCGAGGAACACAGACACATCCACGGGAATTTCGGTAACTGGGGGCAATCTGGCACCATTTCTTACCTATGGCAACAATCTGGGAGCAGGGGACAAATAGAAGAGGAATGGAGGAGTGGGGGAGTCCCACGTGTTCCTTCTGACCCTTAGGAAGCGCAGCTCTTGGAGTCAGGGAAGCTGCTGCTCAGTGCAGTTGAATACCTGGGGAGCAGTCAAGCTAAAAGCCTTTTGCATCCTCCCACCCAGCGAACTGGTTCTCAGCTGATTGTGTTTTGCTGCTCCTGGGCACTTGCCAGTGCTGACCAACCCTGCTTTAGGCTGGGTATGGCAGCTCACTTGCAGCCCAAGCTTATGGGAGTCACCCCATCAATACCCTTCCAGCAGCCCCCCAGCGTTTCTTAAGATCAGTCTTAGAAATGGCCAGATCCCTTTGAAAAGCCATTTTATGGCCTCTCTTTTCCCTCCTACACACACCACAGGAGCTGTGAGATCCCGGGGGATGCACACTGTGTTCCTTTCTGGAATGAACAAGCTGCAAACAGTCTCTCTGGATGGTGGCCAGAGTCCATAGGGCATCTGTTGCCTTAAACATGTGCTAAGGTCTCCTCTATAACAGAGGCTCCTTGACTTCCCCCTGCTTGTTAATGTACTATTAGCAGTAGAGTTAATCCATCCCTTGTGACTTTGAATTACTAAATCATCTCCAACAGGGAATCACAGAACCAACCAGGTTGGAAAAGACCTTTAAGATCATCAGCTCCAACCCTGCGTGTGCTGGGATGCATCCCTTTGGGTGAGCCATGCTTTTACCTGCCTGATCTACCCCTGCTGTGAAGGAAGCCTTTAAATCCTCCACAGTGGGAATACACTTCACCCCTAAATCACGGCATAGATGAAGCGGCACCTACTTTACCTTGTGCTGCCTGCTATACGGAACTGCTATGGAGCAAATTTTGCCCCGGTGGTAAAAGTTGGTTTCAAATGAGGAAGAAAAGAGTTTTCAATGCCACAAACCTCTTCATGAAGGCAGGTTTCATCTCCAAGCTGTAAATCTTGAAGTTCCTCAAGGGGGTATTATTCAAGAAGACATCACCAATTAAGCCTGCAAGAGCAATGGGGGTGATGAAGAGCTAAGAACAGCTGAAGCTGAGAGATTTTCCTACTGGAACGTGAGGAACAGCAGGAGATGGAAAGCAGCCACATTCTGCAATGGAATTAGAGTCCATGTGGTCCCACTGCTCATCCAGATTGAGTAGGGAACATCACTGGACTTTGGCCTCTCCACTCTCTCCTTTGCTTCTACCCACCAAGCCATTAAATACCACTGAAGCAGAAAGCACTGCTGGCACAGGCAGCAGCCAGGGCTCTGGTGCATTGCTGGGCTTAGCTGACCAGCTATAGATTTGAAAGCAGCCAGTGAGCTGCTTCTGTAAAGGGCCCAGCACAAGGTGCCATGGGCTTGAACATCCAGTGCTGTTCATCCATGGATCTCAGGGCACCTTAAGAAGCCATTTACCTTTAGCACTCTCTTGTTACATAAAGTTATCCTCTACGTAGCAGGCAAAGCTGGGTCCTAATCCAGCTTCCTACTTACAGGAGTGCTGCTGACACTGTCACCGAGCCTTTGTGCACCTCTTCTGCAGTAAAGCTGTGTACAGCCACGTGCACAAGCCCACTGGTCTGTTTCGTGCAGTTTTTGCCCATAATTCCCCACTAAAATGGAATCCTGGGGGTTTGACCTCGTGCAGCTCCACAACTGGGTCAGACTTGAACATTTTAGTACGTTCCGCACAGCAGGGTGCAATTTGCTCCTCCTGGTATGGGGTGAGCTTTTAACTGTTGTGATCCTCCAATAGCAAACCCAGTTCTGCAGGGCTTATACTCAGAGAACCATGTCGGACAGTGGGAGAACAAAGAACTCCACTTACCTTTTCTCTGCTCATTCAGCGCCAGGCCATAATTGACACGACCACGGTTCTCTACCAAGAGTCTCAACTGCCTGAATCCCTGCAAGAAAGATAAGGAAGAGCATCAGCTGGACCAGTACTCAGCATGTGCCGTATCAGCCCTAGTGCCTGGCTAATAGAGGCCAACAGAGGTGTTGAACAGAGGGAAGGTGGCACCAATAACCTTTGGCAGTTGCAATTTGCCTGTTGAAAGCTGTGGGTCATGGGGCAGGACAGTACTTTCTACCTACCACAAGCAGTGATGCCCCTGAGGAACTCTCAGCTTTTTCATAAGAGCTGGGTTTTTTTTTGCTGTTAAAATCTGAAGTATCATTTTGGTATCACCCACAGAGCCAGAAATGGAGTGTGACACAGTACAGCTCTCCATCAAGTCATAAGAACAACTCCTATATCCGACCCACTCACCTAGGAGCCACGCACGGCTCTGCTGACATGCTTCAATCAATGCTCTGGTCTTATTGCCAACTTCTGCCAGGGTAAGATTACTCTCAGAGCAAAAAAGAGACGTTCCCCCTCATTTTATTTAAGTCCTAAAATGGGCAAAAGCCCCCAAACCCCCTTAAAAGCTGCTTTGTGCTAAGGAAAGTGAAGCCTACACGGTACTTAATGTCTACAGTTGCAGTTGTAGAATGTGCAGCAAAGACAACAAGGACTTGAATCTTCTCCATGGAAATGCATTCAAACCCCACTTCTCAAGCACAAACCATCACTTGGCAGTGAAAACACCCTGTATTTCACTCGTGAAACAGTGTCTCATTGGGGTATAACAACCATTCCCTGTGTCAGGCTACTGTTAAATGGATTTGGTGGGAGGTGCCTCCTGGAGAGCTATTCCTCTTTAGCAGTCTTGGTCCTGTTATCCACATCCTACTGCTGCAAGCAATCTCCAAGCAGTTACCTGTCCTTCAGGAAGGGAGAGCTCCACTATGTTGTAGTCCAGCTCACCAACATACATGGTGTTAACAAACACCTGCAGAGCAGAGCACAAGAGAGGAGAGCAACTTCTTATCAGTTATACTGTTGTAGCTGCATGAAGCTGTATCTGGGGAGGAAATTGCCTCTACTAGAACTCAGTGCCACTGATTGAGTGGAAGCGGGGGAGGAAAATCACAGCATCCCTCAGAACAGCCAATATTCTGCTCCGTAAAGACCTAAGTTCCAGCAGACTGGAACCTCAACCTGATTCACACATGGTAAGGGTTGGGGCTTAGCTGAGAACTTCCCATCTCCCTTCGTGGTTGACCCATTTCCTGCCTGCCAAGTCCAAAGCATTTACACCTGACTTAGGTTGGTCCCTCTGCTCCTTACCTGTGCTCGGTCACGGACGTGGTTCCTTGAGTGGAGATGGCCACCACCAAAAATGACAGTCTCATAGAGCACGTATCCATACAACTGCCCGCTGCTCTCATTCAGGTGCAGATTCTCCATGTTAATGGGAAACTCAGACTTAATGGGCTGCAAAGGAGAAACAGATCGAAGGGCAGAAATGGGCTCTCAGCATTGACAGCCCACGCAGAGGCAGCTTATTTCAGATAGGTTCACTGCCACAGGCTACATCTACCCTGTAAACCTCCTGTGACTCTGAAAGCCACAGCCAGGAAGGCGTCAGAAAAGGGAGCCAAGGACTTGCAAAACCAGAATTCCCAGATAAGGGAAGTGGCAGTAAAAGAGGTGAGATAAAAGATTTGCCTCCTTCACATACCCTTGATAAAACACTCCCTGACTTTATCCTCCTGGGGTACCAAGCACTAATTGCCCTTCCCACCTAAGGAGTGATGCCTTTTAGCATGCAAATCGGTAGTACTACCTGTAGAACAGACGGTATCACATCCCAGAGAGAGATGTACTGATGCAACAGGATTGCACCGTATGATGCCTTGCTTTCAATCACAGGAGGGAGAGGAAGAGGCTGGCCTGAGATGCAAAAAGAAAGAGAAAGATGGATCAAGTCTTTGAGATACCAAAGGCCAGCACGGATTTAAAGCCTCCTTGGTTCTCCCACCCATCCTTAGGACAAGAACCAACCAGAGCCACCGGGCTTCAGCTAAACAAGCTGAAACCAGTCTCGGCCTGAACACCGGAGGCAGGACAGTGACTTGGGTCTGGATTTCTCCTTACCAATGATCATGCTGAAGAGCTGCCGGAGCTTGAAGAATTTGGACGTATAATCTCCAGCCTCTGTCAGCACAGCATCGTAATCTGAAAGAGCAGCACAGAGGGGGTTTGAAGCACACAGCAGCTCTGGGACAGTACTATCAACATGAGGCAAAGCTGTGATCTGTGACTTCTATTCCCAATTCAGGATGAGGGGCTTCTTCACACCCTGGGATAGGTCTGGAAATAGGAAACACTACTGTAACCCCCCCTGTATACAGGTACTTGCTTCTGAGCTATGTTCCAACTCATCTCTCCACGACAAAGTGGATGTAGTGATCACTTCTCAATGCTTCTGTCAAGTGTAACCAGCCCACAGGGGAGCCTGAGCTGCACCCTATAGGTGCATGGGCCAGGCAACGGAAGAAAACTCACCATAACTGGTGACATCTGACTTGTATTCATCAGCCTCCAACGCACCGTTCATGAAGCCGAAGTTGGTGCCTCCGTGAAACATGTAGAGATTGATGGAGGCTCCCAGTTTGAGGATGCTGGCGACGGTATTCACCATCTCTGTAAAGGAAGGGCAGTGCCAGGTAGGCCACAGAGCAAGAAGTTAGGCTAAAACTCCTCCAGACACAAACATTCTGGTCCTTGTCAGTCAGTACCACTGCAGGGATTTGGACTGAGATATGGATTTTGCCCTCAGGAAGAGAGGCACGTCTATTGATGTACCAGGACACATTAATACATTCAAATGTAAAGGGGTAAAGGGTAAAGCTCGTGCCCTTGAACAGGAATTCTGCTTTTAAGCAGAGGAGTTGGCAGCACTACTCAGCCACTAATGGCCCAGTTACAACTGCAGGAGGGTGAGAGAGGCAGGACAGCAGTGATACCCAGCGCTCCTTACAGAGCTTCTACAGCACCCGTGTGAGATGCCCAGGGGGTTCTGGAGGTTTGGCTGGGGTGGGTGTGTTCAGCACCAGTTTTCCTTCCTAATGAGCTTCTAAACTAGGAATAAAGGATCCGTTTCAGTCCATGTGAGACCAGCAAGAGGCTGGAGGTCACACATCCCCCCAGCAGGTAAACTCCTCTCCCAAGGAGGAGTGCTCAGTCACTAGATGAGCACCGCTGCTACATCTTTACACAGCACTCAGCAAACCTTCACAGCGCTCAGGAGGTGACACTGAGGATTTCAATCACTGGGCTGCACTTTTAAACCACCCTGGAGCAGCACGAGGCCTCCGGACACACTGACACTGAGAACATAGAACCCCAGAGGAAAAGCATCATCACAAGAGCTGCCATTTACTGACACTAGCCAAGGAAAGCCACAGCACAGCAACGTGAGCCACTCACTGCGGGGCTCTTCAGTTCCAAAGCTTCCCACAAAGCAAAGGCTGCAAACTGCTGTGTGCCCCACAGGAGCAGGATATGGTGCTCACCATCTGCATCAAAGACATAGTGAGGGCCGCCCCAGTTATCGAACCATCCAGTCCAATACTCCATCACCATCTTGGGCTGATCTCCCTGTAGCGAAACAAAACCAAGGAGTTAAACTGGAGACTTGGCTCTTCTAGAGAAGCATTGAAGGCAGTTTGGCAACGTGCTTTCTTCTCAAGAGCATCCGAGAGCTGTGAACAAGATGCTGTGGGGCTGCGGTGCCCAAGCAAAGCAGAGAAGACCTCTTCTAGGCACAAAGCAAAACCCACAGCACTCAACCAGGTGCCACAAACACTTCTGGATCCTGCTGTGTGCTAGAGCCAGAGCGAAAGCACAAACCAAGCGTCACTGCTTTGCTCCTGGAAATACCCGTTTAGGAATGACAGCTTCCCAGTGCCAGCCCCGAGCGTGCAGGTGCACTGCAGTGAATGCCTGCCAAGGTACAACAGCAGCCCTGAGCAGCTTAATGCCTTTTTAATGCTGCACATGGTGCTGGCAGCAAGAAATTAGCCTTTGCAGGAATTAGGTCTTCATTAAAAGGCTCTGCAATTGCAGACACAGAGCAATTGCTTCCTATCTGTCACAGCCTGCCTTGGCTCCTCCAGAATTCCACCCAGCCCCATCCCACTGGCCAGGAGCGCAGCCTGGCTGGCACTCCCTCCTCATGGCAGTTATTCCTAGTCAAGGGAATTCTGCCCTTTATTTGGCAGGGGCTTTATCTGGTGCCACATGGAGCAGCCACATTAAGTGGCATTGAAGAAACTCATGTTTCATTAGGAGGAAACAACTGCAGGTGCCTGTAGGGATCCAACTGTTCCACGTACACAGCAGCTCTTGGGAATGTCTCAGCAACCCATCCCTAACAAACTCATCCAAGGAGGAGTTTTATCGCCCTCTGCAATAAAAGACCTTAAAAAGGAAATGATAACAGAGCAGCTGCAAGAGCTCCATTTCCAGAGCTGCCCTTCCAAATCGAGCGGAACACAGCTCTCCTGCACCTTACCTGCACCGAGTCCAGGTGTTTCAGCAGCCCAGGTTCCAGCTTCTGGAAGTTAACAGTGGCCAGTGCTATTGGGGAGAAGAAAAAGGGTTTATTCCTTTAACCACCTGCAAAATGCCTGAGGGACCATTGGGAATCCGGCACGAGCTCAGGGGCAAGCAGAGCATCATCCGAGCCATCATTACAGCCTCCTGAGAAGCTGCCCATCAAAGCCTTCTCTGGGTATGCAGAATCAAACTGGACAGCAGCACACAGTGGAATATGTGCAGGCCATCTCTGTGGCTCTCATGTTCTCAGGTACTAGAAAGAGAGCATCAGAGTAGCTCACGGGGTGTCACAAGCTTTAGTTAGAGGCTGTAAAGCGCTTGGAGGTCCTCAGATAAAAAGCACTACATAAAGGCAAACTTATTAGTCTGGATGCACACTGAGCTTCCAGGCGTTAGGAATCAATCCCTGCTGCCTTAGAGCTTGGCATGCCTGTGGGGTGGGTGAGAGAAACCACAGCACCAGCGAAGCAGACAGAATTGGGAAGCTTAATCTGTGCTTTTGCCCTGTGCAGCATGAGGGGAGCAGCAGCCACTTGGTGTGTGCTGCAGCGTAGCCAAAGTCACTGCATGAGCTTCAAGGGCTGAAGCAGGACAACCTCTCTCCAGGAGCCCACGCATTAGAAGACACTGATCTGGTACTAACGGCCCAGCCCCTGGTACATGGTTGGATTTAGCACCGCTTGGCAATCCCGCAGGTGAACATGCTCAGTTCTGCTTTTCACGCAGCACACCATTGGGAATGGTGCAGAAAACCGGTCCCCAAAGCCTTCCCCATCCTTTCCACAGCTGGCAGCTCTCACATACACACAGCTTTCCACCAACAGCTTCCTCTGCAGCGCACCAGACTGCTCCTGGCATGAAGGGGAACCGACAAACGCCTCTCAGGCAGGACTCAGTACACCAGTGATGAAGAGAATCAACAAAATCACGTCCATTTTCAGCTCCAGTACAGAGCCTTCTCTATTTTCTTACCAATTTCTACAGTGGGTTTTGTTCTCTCCCCTGTAGTGCTTCCATAATCTCCTTGCTGCTCCACTGCTCTGAGCCCTAGTTATTCCACACATCTGATTACTTGACATGTTGACTCTAATGAGCAGATTGTTATGACATCCAAGAGGCAAATTGGTATCAAAGAGTGCTCAGCATGCAACACGCTGCAAAAGGCAACTCCAAACATGAGCTCCGAGGCAGTCAACATTCCCACAGGAGAGGGGGAGGGCTAAGCAGGGACTTCCACAGCAGACCTGCGCTGCAGCGCTCTGCCAAGGGAGAGAGTGACTCTGTGTGGTCATGGCTGAGCACTGCTGCCCGCCACCAGGATACACGTGAGAAGATGCAGTGCTGGGGTAGGGCCATGGACTGAATTTGTCCCTCTCTTATTATGGTCATAGAACCATGGGATTATTCGGCTTGGAAAGGACCTTAGAATCATAGAATAGTTAGGGTTGGACAGGACCTCAAGCTCATCCAGTTCCAACCCCCCTGCCATGGGCAGGGACACCTCACACTAAACCATCCCACCCAAGGCTTCATCCAACCTGGCCTTGAGCACTGCCAGGGATGGAGCACTCACAACCGCCCTGGGCAACCCATTCCAGTGTCTCACCACCCTAACAGGAAAGAATTTCCTCCTTAGATCCAATCTAAACTTCCCCTGTTTCAGTTTGAACCCGTTACCCCTTGTCCTGTCACTGCAGCCCCTGATGAAGAGTCCCTCCCCAGCATCCCTATAGGCCCCCTTCAGGTACTGGAAGGCTGCTCTGAGGTCTCCACGCAGCCTCCACTGCTGCCCACCACCAGGATACACGTGAGAAGATGTAGTGCTGGGGTAGGGCCATGGACTGAATTTGTCCCTCTCTTATTATGGTCATAGAACCATGGGATTATTCGGCTTGGAAAGGACCTTAAAGCTCATCCAGCTCCGACCCCCTGACACGGGCAGGGACACCTTCCTCTAGAGCAGCTTGCTCCAAGCCCCATCCAACCTGGACATAAAAACCCTGTCATAAGAACAAGAGGAGGAAAAATAGGAGGGAAATGCCTTAAATCATCCCCCTGCATGAGATTAGCAAATGGTGCCCTCCTTCACCTATCTACCAGAGGCTGTAAGCTCAGAGCAAGCAGGATGAGCAGAGAGGGCTACCCCAACCC
Source organism: Lathamus discolor (assembly GCF_037157495.1). Lineage (NCBI taxonomy): Eukaryota > Metazoa > Chordata > Aves > Psittaciformes > Psittacidae > Lathamus > Lathamus discolor. The sequence goes on from NC_088900.1 coordinate 987,731, forward strand.
ACTAACCTTACAGAATGCTCTATCTCTGAAGCAAGGTTTTGATGGGCTTTTTCCTTCTCTTTTTCTATTGCAAAGTGGGTATCTTCTTATTATTATTATTAATAATGGCTGAGGTACTTGTTTAGTATCTATTGAAATGAAGCAATAAGAAGTAGTATTTCCAGCCTTTTAATCTGATTAACACAGCTAACGGGTGCAGCTTAGTGAATGGAGCATACTGCTCTCACCCAAAGGCTATGTTTCATCAGCTGCCCCTGGCAAAGAACAGTCTTACCCTGCTCTCCTCCAAGCACATACCTGCTCCAAGCATATACCTGTCCAAGCACATACCTGCTCCAAGCA